>NC_080571.1:303024826-303373331 GCF_030247185.1 Malaya genurostris | reverse complement strand
TTCCTTCGAAGTCAAAACTCGATTAAAATTCTAAGAACTTTTCACTAGTGTCAATATGAATTATTTAAAATTAGAAAAACGTAGGTTATCGCGATAGATCTAAATCGGTTCAGTACCAACGAAGATACCGCCATTTAAAAATACCGTTCCTTTTTTGTTGTGGTTTGGTAGTACAAATACTAGGGAATAGAAAACGCAAAACGAAATGCTAAGGAATGAAAAGAACGAACATTTCATGTCTAGGACGATTTTTTACTATGTTTTTGTGAACGCAAAACATAAAAAAATCATTTCTCGAATATTAGTACTGAATATTTTTGAGTTCCAAGCCGAGAAAAAATAGTTAATTGGAAAAAAGTTCTATTGGCTGATTTTGTTTGGAATGCCCTTTCTATTTTTTCTTTACCTTTCGCCTTAAACTCGTCAGTTCAAGGCAATTCAAATTGAAACGCTAGTGCTCCAGAGCAGTTCAAGTTGAACCGTTAGGCGGATGTAAAGTACATTGTCACATATTAAAATTCACACTCTGATGCCCCGAACGAAAATTGTCAAATACGTATGAAACAAGATCACTCTAGCATCTTGTGCAAAGCATTCGATCTATCACTACTTGTAGAACACATAAGCTCATAAAAATAAAATAAAGTGTAAAAACTGTTGATATTTAGTGGAAATCATGCTACGTTTATATGAAATGCACTTGAAAACGATCAGATATATCGTTACCTCCAGATTCTATATGCATTTCATGTGAATGTGAATGTGAATGTCACATAGTTTTCCTTATAGATTTCAATTGAAATAGAGTTGACCGATTAAAGTGTTTTAAACATAAATTTGTGTTGCACTCATTCCCACTAGAAAATGAAGTGTTTAACACATGTAGTTCGATTCAATAGCAAAACACATCACAGTTAAGTGAAAAATAATCTAATCTCGCATCTTAGTGAATTTGCCCATGAAATCTTGAAACAAATCGATTTGGTTATGTATTGATATGAAAAAGCATATTAAATTGAAGTGAATCGTGCAAATTTTTATCAATGTAGTGAGATAGATAAGACCATTGCCTTTTACACAGCCTACCTGGATGGGATTCCAAACTAAGCTATAGGGTCGCAAAATATCAGATCCGGAGTGGTGAATAACCCAAAAGTTAAAGCCTCTTTTTTGTACTAAAAGAAATGCTATCTAGATTCATTCAAATATCATTTCGTTTTTTATTATCTCAACCCAAATCTCGTTATGAAAATGAACATGTTCTATTGATGAGTATCACCGAATGGGGTGGACTTGGAAATCATGTGTCACATGTTTGCTAATTTCTAAGTCAATACGTAGGCTTTCATCTATAGTGAATAGCATTGCATCGAAAAGTAAATCATCATATTTCATAAACTGAGGTTTAATGCATCTGCATGTCCACACACCTGCTGATTTGCGTACAATTTGCTCGTACTTTTGGATCCTGAGGGGCTCTAGTTTTCCGCGCATTATTTGTGTTAGTCTGTAATTTCCGCATTTGTTGAACCGATCGAACATTTCTCTCCGGTGAAACGGCGTGTTGATTAGCAAAAGTTAATAATGAAATTTTAGCTAATGATGTTTTCTATGGTTGCATTGAACTGATAGAAATCGATGCATTGTTCGGCTCTGGTACCGCCCAGGTCACCGTCGTTCGCGGCACGAAATCACGAAATATGCATTCAACTTGCTGATTGATGATTGATGTGTACTCAATTATTGGCGGTAACAGAATGTTGTTGGGAAAATCATTCCGAATTTCCGAGTCGATGCGTTGCGTTTGTTCGATTTCGGCTTTTAGATGAATCACATTGTTGATACACCGTTTCAGACTGTAATGATATTAATACATGTAATTTTGAGTAGTAATAATCTAATTTTCACTGCATTTATTTTACAGTACAGTCGGAACCAAAATCGCAAATAATTGAGATCGATTTGATTGAATTTAACTCCAAAACATTGAATTGCAAAATGTCATTCTGCACTGGAATTGAAAATGGAACCCAAATCAGTTTCGAGTGAGACAACATTCCTCATAATTATGACTAAGCCTTCACGAGCCTTTTGTTGTTGACATGAAACAATAACATAAGAGAAGAAAACCATACATTTTCGCTGGCATATGCCATAATAAAGTGCCTGTACATTTTGCACTTTTTTCAAGCAATGATGTGAGACCGTGCTTTCCTTTAATCGTACCCATCTGTACTTTTCATGATGCTTTTGTTCGTTGATGCTGCTGCTCTTACTGCTATACGGAAGAATTACAATTAAAGCAAAGACATCCGGAGGACATTTGATATGAATAGTTTTCTTGAGAAATACGTACGGACGGTACTGTTGCCGTATAAGTTACAACAAAGAGTCCGACTTTTGCTGGAGCAATTGTGACAGAAAATATGTTTCATTATGCCGACGACGACGGGTGACAAAAGAAATGGAGGGAAATTTCTTTTCTTTCCAGGGGCGACCAAGTCTCATTGTTCTCCAGAAGTGGAAAAAATATCCGTTTCATTCGGAATGAAAGAATGTTTTCGTGAAGTGAGCTTTTACTTTCTGCGTCGCAACAACTTTCGACTCAATCGAGTGTCGAGATCTTTTTTATAACAATAGTGAATAGTTTGAGAATGCTTGATGTTTACTAAAATGTGTGGCCCTGGCGTGAAAACGGGTCATGAATGTTACCTCACAGTTAGTTATTTCTATTTAGCTTGTTTTGTTTTTTGCTTGTTTTAAAAGCGTTATAGCCAGCACACTAGAGCTGTTGATATAAAACGAAGCAGTTGACCTAGGTTTTTCAATAAGTTGAGTGTTTTCGGCGAACTGTCGACTTTCTGCATTAAATTATGACATATTCGTTCTTCAAATCAGTGAAGTGAATTGTGTCCATATTGACACCAGCGAGCTGTGCAACGTCATTCAAAACAAACATGGCTAAAACATGCGAATATTATCATTGTTTGAAAGGCTTTGAGTGCAGTAAAATGTCATTTCATTCAATCGAAATCGATAATGCATATGCTATCATTCTGTTCTGATAAATTTCATGCTCAGCTCAGTAATCACTCGCTGACGCATTGAAAGAACAGCTCGCGGTTCTTTATTCGTTTAACTTTCAGTTGAAACTCGACCGTTCGACTGTTGAGCTGTCAGATGATCTCCTAAAATTTCAAATATTTCTTTCAATTGAATTCTTGGATTTCTCACATTCAAACATTTTAAACGGCTCGGCTAATGGTCCTAGGGTAAAAATTCTAATTGGTTCATTAGAAAAGATGGATAGAAAACATATTTTGACATCAGAAAAGTTAATTTCAAAAAGCATGAGGTGTGCAAGTATAAAAAGTCATATTGTTGTCAACCAACTTAGGTATATTTCGAACCTAAAGCGCTATGCCGTTGGTTGGTCACCTTCTTCAAAAAAATCTTAGAAATATACGTGTTAAACATATCGAATTGCGAACCAAATAAATCGCATGATGATTTTCTTGTCCAATCAAAAGAACAAAACATCGGAAAATCATCGAATTCAGATTGAGATCTTGCACCAATCGCCAAAACTCGGGAACGCTGTCTTCATCGTATGAAAAAGTTTTTTTAATGTTATTGACAATGAACGCGAAAATCAACTAAAAAATTATACACAAACACGACAAATAATGGCGAATGTCACTTGCCATTATGTCAGTGATTGAATGTCACCTGATTCAAAAAATTGGTAAACGGGTTCTAACCCAACTGAACAAACGACAGATAGAAAAGTGAAAAGCGAAGTGCGAAGTGCGAAAAGTTTTCTGTTTTTGCAACTGGCATTGCAAAAATGATTTCTTGATGAAAAACGTGTTTAATCCACCTAGCAGTGAGATGATACCTATTTTTATCAATTCGCATGTGTTTTTTGCATGAATATTCTTCGGTGTTTAAGTTTTCATGACATTATTTTAATGACCCTCGTTTTAAGCGACAATTTGAGATTTTAATCACTCATTACTCTGTAATGTCGAAACTGCAAATCGGATCGAATTTGAATCTAGAAGTGTGATAATCGATTAAACATGCCATGATATGTAAGTTCCACTCTAGAATTTACGGTAATTTAAGGTACTTCCAGAGCCGGTATTCAGGAACCAGCATAACCCAAACCGATTCGTATGGCCATATGACGAATAAATTACAACAGTTTTGAGTTCAACTTTGAAGCTTTTCGGGATTGTCATCTTCTATATCGGTTTGAATTTTAAAAATTCATCATCATGTAATTCGAGAACCGGAAGTCATAATTGGATAAAATAATTAATTTTTGTATATAAGTTTGTTTTAATTAAAATTTTTGTTTCTGAAATTTGATTAGGCTTTTTTTGAGAAAACGATTGAGCTTTGAGAAACGATTTTATACTGGAACCGGAATTCTAAAAGCGGTATGGCCGAAGTCAGATAAATTCACCTGAGTAGCTGTACACTTTACATTTGTTTCAAAACATTTGAAAATCAGTTAAGACATCTTTGAGAGATCATAGCACGAATTAAATTTTTAGGTGCCTTCTGATCGACAACTGAATACCACTAAAACTGAAAAAAGTTAATTTTTTTATCGACTATCCAAATCTGCTAACCCGATAAACCTGATTAAATTATGTGGAATAGACATTTTTATACAATCCCCGAAACCGGAAGTTGGATCTGACTGAAAAGCAAGATGTTTTATAGAACTTTGAAACTTTTCATTTGAATCTTAGATGATTCTTAGATTTCATTTGCATCTTAGATCGGTTCAGCCATCTTCAAGAAAAATGAGTTACACAATTTTGATTTCGTTTCACATATCATCCTGTAGTTCCGAAACCAGAGGTCGGAACCAAACATAATGCAGGAACTTTGTTTGGGAGCATACGACTTTTCGTATGAATCTGAATTTGTAGAAAAGAAATTTTCCGAGAAAATTAATTGAAGTTATTTGTCACACACGCATTTGCTGATCTCGACGAACTGATTCGAATGGTATATGGATGTTATGTTGTTCCAGCATTTATTGCTGTAAGTAGTTTAAAACAAAATAATTAAAAAAAATTCTGCCATCATCTGGTTTATATATGTCATATTCGAACGATTATGTTGCCAAAAACGAGCCGTGCCAAAATCGGTCCGAGGCTAAATGTCATGAAAAAGAATGCTGTACACAATCCTTTTGGTTCTTAGAAACAATTGTATGTAACAGTATAAAAAATCGTGTTTTCCGTTGCTCCCAAGCATTTCTTTGTCATACAGCGCTCAAAACTCCTACTGCTGGAATAGGGGGAAAAGTCGCTTACAGAAAAATTTCGATATCTCCGTTAAAAATGGACGGATTTTAACAATCTATGTCTTGTTGGATAGGTATTACCGTGCGGAATCTAAGTCTGAAAACATATTCTGTTTTCAAGGTCAATTGTGACAGATACTGTCAAAAAACTGAAAATTTTGACATAAAACTTTGTATAACTCAAAAAGTAAACATCCGATCTCAAAACCATTCAATAGCGTTTTGGGTGACGGGGAGACCTTTCATTTGCGACTAGTTTGATGAAAATCGGTCCAGCCATCTCTGAGATCTCGACCTCTTAGTTGACAACACACATACGGACACACATACATACACACACACACACACACACACACACACACACACACACACACACACACACACACACACACACACACAGACATTTGCTCAGTTCGTCGAGCTGAATCGATTGGTATATGTCATTCGGCCCTCCGGGCCTCGGAAAAATTTTCGAAAGTTTGAGCGAATTCTATACCTATTTTTTATATATATAAAAATAGGTAAAACGATATTTTAAACTGGTACTCTAATAGATTGTTTACTCTTTCAGTTATCATTGTTGGAACTTTATAACGCACCTCAGTCTATTCTCATAAGTTGAACATTATTTATTTCAAGACTTCAGCCCAAAATTGGCAACTTTTTCGTTTGTGTATAACGTTTTATTGCATGGGTGAAAATTGAATTGAAGCGAAAAGTGTTTCAATGAAAACGACGGATGGGTAATGTCAGAGACTTAAATGAATGACGTGAACAAGGAGTGTATCGGAAATAAGCTATCCACACACATTTGTGTTGTACGCATGTATTTGTGATGGTTTTTTATGCTCAGATCACAGCATGCTGTGCGTTTGACGGTCAGCTTTCGTTTGTTTACTTGTTTGTGCGGTTGAAATTCTGCGTTTTCAAAATGTCACGTATTGAAAAGGAAGTGATAATTAAGATTCTGGACACACGGCAAAGTGAGAAGGGTATTACTATGCGAAAATCGGCGAAGCTGTTTGGAATTCATACAGCCAGTGTTCAAACCATCATTAATAAGTTTGGGGAACACTATTCTTTGGATGAGCTACCAGGAAGAGGCAGAAAACCCGGTTCTTCCAACCCGAAACTGGACCAGAAAGTGGTATCTCTAATCATGAAGAACAAATTAATGTCAATACGTGATTTGGCCAAAAAAGCGGGAACGAGTGTCGGAATGATCCAGCGTATCAAGAGGCGAAATTACCTGAAGACCTACAAGAAGCAGAAAATCACGAAACAAAGTGTAGAACAGAAGAAGCGAGCAGCAACAAGGGCCCGGAAATTGTATTCGCGTCTTTTGCAGTGTCCGGATGCATGAGTTTTAATGGACGATGAGACTTATGTAAAAGAGGACTCAAAAACCCTTCCAGGTCCAAAATACTTTACTGTCGTCGTTGGGGAGGATGTGAGCGATGTGGCAAGCAATATGTTCCTGTGGTTTGGCAAGCAATATGTTCCTGTGGTTTGAAGTCAACCATTTTTTACACTACCGGAACTATAAATGCAGAAATCTATCGATCTGAGTGTCTGCAGAAGAGATTGCCGCTTTTATATAAGAAGCATAGTACACCTCCACTGTTTTGGCCGGATTTAGCGTCGGCTCACTATGCCGACTAAATTTCGTTGAGAAAAATATCAATCCACCAAATTGCCCTCAGCTTCGACTCATCGACGTTACGCCCAGTAACGTCGATGAGTCGAAGCTGAGGGCAATTTGGTGGATTGATATTTTTCTCAACGAAATTTAGTGGAGAGGATCATCAAGAAGACTGATAAGGCAGTGTTCCCATGCAGGAATTCAAAAAAATTTGGGCTCAAACGTCCAAAAAATGCGATGCAACACTTGTCCGGAACTTGATGAAGAGCGTTCGATCAAAAGCTCGAAAATTCATGAAGGAATAACTTAAATTTCATCCGGTTTACATTATGCTCAAGTTTAACCTCGTACAATAAAGGATAAATTTTTAGTTTGAATAAAATATCGTTTTTTATCATAATTTGAAATAAAAATTTGTGGATAGCTTATTTTCGATACATTCTTTGCGAATAAAACCGACATGGTTTTCCATGTCCGAAGTGAAGTTTTTTCTGAAGTTTAAGTGAGTTCAATAACTATTTATTAAGAAAAAGATAAACTAATATGATATAATAAATGTCGAATCTTATCATAAATTTAAAATAATTGCATTTTTCAATATACTGCAGGTAAAATAATTGCAACGACCGGCGTATAACATAAAAAAAATCTAATAAAACCAAATGTTTTCAATTTATAACGCGAAATATTCGTTGTTTTATATTTTGAGAAGTATCTTTAAGCTTGAGCTTGAGCGACCACCCCTGGTTGCTACTCCGTTACTGATCGGGATTAACTGAAATTGTACAGAGAATTTCTAGATGATCAGACCTGGGACTGATAAATCATCCTTCAACGTACATCTTCTGGGAACCCCAGCATTCATTGATCAGTCCGGCGCCGGCCAGGCCCGAACGTAGATCAGTTAAGGAATGGGGAGGGATGTTAGTCCAACACTTGTTGTTACTAGAGGCCGTGTATACTACTGCGCACTCTGCAAGTGTCACGGGAGTAGGATATTTATTAGTTTAAATTTCAGTAATGTATTCGCGCGCAACTTAATATGTTTCGGGGATTTAGTAGTATTCGTGCGCAACTTAGTATGCTTCGGGTTCAAGATGCTCAGATGCATCACAAAATGGATTTCCCGAGTGAACGTTTCAACAATATCCGATATTGAAGTCCCAGAAAGTTTTGATTCACAGTTCTTATTCATGGAAACTGAGGGAAAATTTTAAATGCTACCGTGGAACGAATAAAAACTTCCCTAATATTGTTCTGAATGAAACTGTCTGCTACAATACAAACGAGTGAATGGGATTTTGACAAAATAATTGTTTAATTGTTGTGACATATTGAAATCATCCGAAAGCTCTATTTAACTGATAATGTACATGAACTAATTATTGTATAAATTATATAAAAATATTTGAAATCACTAAAAAATGGTCAACAGACTTCATGCGCGTTCGGATTGTTTACTATTTTCACTATATATTTACCGCGAAAGATAGTTAATTAAATTGTTTGTTTATTTACTTCGAATCTATCGGAGTAGCATTTTCCTACTATTTATTTAACACACCGATCTATGTTATTAAAAGTGTAGTATTAACGCGATAGTTGATTTTAAATCTTTTTCCGAAGGATTTCACACGGCATCTAGGCTAGTTCTGCCCGGATGAAGATAATATGTACTATCCATCTCCTAACGGACCCTAATCCCTTATATTTGCAGGAGTAACTTTGAGGAGTGTAAAAATAAGTTTAATAAATTGTTGTCTCTGGAGCAATGTACAAGTCATGAAACAAAAAATAAGAGGATAAACCTAAACAAAATTTCTTACAATCTGCTCAGTTTGGCTGTTTGCATTTTTATCTTTGGTGATAAATTGACCTTCTTAAATAAGCAAGCACGAATGTCTCAAATGTCTCCCTCATATTAGTTACTTGTTACTAGTGAACACTCAATCACTGAAAATAGTCCGTATTTCTATGTGTTGGTTTTGCACGATACGCTTTGAGCAATGGTTCGTTCAAATCATGCGATTGAAATTGCGCTCCTTATTTTGGTACTGAATTTCACCTTAATGATTGTTCATACCAAACATTTTCGAAAACTTCAATTTTAAGTTATTTACGGTGATCTCATACTACTGAAAATTCAATCATAAAATGGAAATCATATTTCCGATGGTTTAGAGAACAAAATATGTTGCTGCGTTTGATACAACAACAGATTTTCGCAATTAGGTTCTGCCCATTCTTGTACAGAGTGAATTGTAAAAAGGCGCCCCATAGTAAAGTATGACGTATTCACGACAAAAAGACACTGACAAAAGGGTCGGTTTGTAAAAGGAAAAGTCTTTGTTAGACGAAAAGGTTTTTCCCCCAAATGTGCCCGTTCTTTACGCCGAAAGCCGTTTTTCTTGTGCAGGGTCATTCGCCACGCCGAAAGCCGTTTCGCCGAAAACCGTTTAGGTGAAAACCATTCCGACGAAGGCCATTTCGCCAAAAGGTTCATTTCACCGATTGAATTGATTCTAGATTATAGTGTTTACGCCCGTTTTGTAAACCTGAAGCTCGTTCGGACCTAACTAAAACAAAGTAACCTAGCTTTGAGTAATCTGGGCAAACGAGGCGGTTACAGGTTTGTATACGCTTCCGCGTGTCAGCGGCCAACTCAGCTAGCATCGCTTCGGCAGCTTTGTGCCGCCAGGCCATCTTGGTTTCGGTTATGTGGCTGCTCCACATCAAATGTCCAGGAGATATAAAACAAATTAATGTTTAGGACGAACAGACAGAATTTGTAATGTTCTAATTCATATTGTGATATATTCAGAATTACCCTTTCGGCGAAACGACTTTCGGGTCCCTTTCGGTGAAATGATCATTTCGGCAAAACGACTTTCATCGAAATTTCGGCGAAATGACCCGCTCCCAGACAATTTATGAGAATAAATCACCTGTCTTGAAGCAAAATTTTACTCATGTCAACAATGGTGTTTTTTGCCTTTCTCATATAGAAATGTTACGCAATCACTGTGAAAACCGACTTTTGATCCGAGGGGCCCGGAGGGCCGAGTGTCATATACCATTCGACTCAGTTCGTCGAGCACGCAAATTCTCTCTCTCTCTCTCACTTTCTCTCTCGCTCTGTGTGTGTGTGTATGTAACGTTTTTTTGCACTAACTTTTCTCGGAGATTCCTGAACCGATTTTCATAAACTTAGATTCAAATGAAAGGTCTTGTGGTCCCATACAAAATTCCTGAATATTATTTGGATCCGACTTCCGGTTCCGGAGTTATGGGGTAAAATGTGCAAAAAAAGTAAAATATGTGTTCCAACTTTTCTCGTGTTGGCGCGACCGATTTTCACAAACTTAGGTTCAAATAAAAGGTCCGGTGGTCCCATACGTATTTCCTGAATTTCATCCGAATCCGACTTCCGGATCCGGAAATATAGGGTAAAGGGTGTTAAAAATTGTATACCATCACTGAAAATGGCGAAAAACCATAAAAAGGTTTCTAAATCAACCTCAAATCTTCTCTAATTGATAGTTTTTATCAGTAGACCATCAGTAGAATACCACAGTATTATATAGGATAGTATAATTGATTGAGAAAGGCATCATTACACCACTAGGTGGATTAAAACAGGTTTTTGTTTTAGTTTTCACAAGTTCGGTTTCAAATTTTCACAATCTTTATTACTCAGTTTCAATTTTTCGCTCAATTCATATCATTCGAAAGCTCATGACTAAGTCTGTGTAGCACTTTTTGATAGGATTTGTCTTTATTCAAAGAAAATAAATTATTAATTATTAATAAATTAACTGGACCAAACTAAATTTTTACCGATTTGATCCAAAATGATAAGCGATTTGATCCAAAATGATGAACTGATGAGCTGATTGCGAAACGTAAATAATTCAACAAAAACAAGTTTTTCATAGTAAAATTAAGAGTATGTTTTGAAAATCGAGATTTCTGATTCTATATTACATTTGAATAGTTTAAATATAGTTTTGAAAAGACCTTTCGAATCATGAATATTTCTAGCAATCACTTTACTACTTTAGTTTTTGAAATATTCAAACAAACAAAGAAACAAACATTTTCCCTCTAACTAACCAAATGCCAGGACAAACTTAGCAAAAATATGCGCCTGCCTGCGAAAGGAAACGGCGAAGAAATTAATTAAAATGGCTTCTGCTGGTGACTAACCGATGAAACCGTTTAATTTCTTCGAGGCCGGAAGATGTCTCTCATTATTATCGCACCGCCACCTCCAACATCCTCATCACCAGTATTATCACCACCATTCTGATGACTATTATCACCATAACGATTCACCGGTCTTCGGTGGAGGCATCCTTTTCAAATGGAAATGAGCGGGATCGTTGTCAATGGCTCCTAGAAGTTACAGATGAAACAGTCGCCATAGCCTTTCGACAAAATAATAGACCGTAGATTACCTGGCGATGTAAGAGTTGAAAGGTCATAAATAATGAATAATTCTACCGTATACATACTAATATCACTGATATAATCTTTTGACTTCGGATTACTCGAAGTCGACGAAAGTAAAGGACGCTTTTCTCTTCAAGAAAAAAAAACGCAACAAAACCATTAGGCCTCAGCTCCACGAACTCGGTGTGTAGTACAGCAAATTATGATGGCTTTTTAATAGTCATTCATTAAACGAACGAATAATAATGATGATGTTAGTGCATGCTGCTGGCGTTTCGTACCTTGAATACAACGGTACATAATGTTCGATATGTCACCTCCACCGGTAATGTGGTCGTTACTTCGAAAAGGCGTGGTGGGGCTCAAGAAAACGGTATTTCATTCATACTCAGGAAAGAACTTGACCACAAAGGAAGTCTAGAAAATCGCTTTTCTGCGTGTTTTCCCAACGGCTTTTCTGGTTGTGCCTATGCATTATAGGTAACTCATAATCTGATATCCTTTTTGACTTTAGTGTTTACCAAAGTACTTACACTTTGACTGCTACGTTTTGTACGAAGCGGCTAGTGTCGTTCTTGCTGCTGAACTTTTCCAATGCTTGTGTTGTGTTGCCAATAATCGATGAAAACTTATTTCAATTCACCACAAGTTAATCGTTCGAAATACATTAAAGTCTTTTCTAAATATCAACAATACGAGATCAGAACGTTATCCAATTAACTTGCCCTTACGGTTTGTGACTACTCCGGTGCTACTCGACAGCCGGAAGAGGAAAATTATGCGATGAAAATCACGTTCAATTATTGGCAACATAGCTTTACGCAAGAAAATGCGCATCGTCGGAAGTCATTCCATCCCCGCCGGCAGTCTGCTGTCCACCCACAGGTAAATAGCAAATGACTGCGCTGTTACCGAGGCTGATGGGCTTCGGGAGCCGGCAGGAAAATCTAATTTTCATTCTCAATCTCTTAATGCATTTTCTATGTTAGCGCAGAGCCAGCAGAGCACTGCTGCCGTCATCGTCGTCGTAGTCGTCGTTGTCGTTTTTTGTTGTAGACGACGGCAAGATGGAGCCTATGTGAGTCTGGGGCTGGCATTGAGCTAGCTTAGCGTCGATACCGAAGTGTACACGATCAGCAAAAATACGCCCATGCCCAATGACGGTTATATTAGATTCCAGTGATTACTTCATTATATTTTTATTTGATTACGCACAACTTACCAAGTTTTTAGAAAGATACACTGACATATGTTAAAAGAAAGTTAATCGTTCGGAAATTTTCAATTCAATTTATATTATATAAGAGCATACGCTAATGCGGAAATTTATGATTGAAACACATTAACAAGGTGGAATAAAGTTAATGATATACAAACAAGATTTCTCAATCAAAGTTTTAAGAGTAGAAATTGGTTTGTTTTTATCACCAAATGTTTCTCTCGTCTTTCTATCTTCGTCAATTAATATACAAAGTAGGTATAGAATTCGCTCAAACTTAAAAAAACTTTTCCAAGAAAACTTTTACCAATCAATTTAGCATGACGAACTAAGCAAATGTCTGTGTGTGTATGTGTGTTGTTAACAAAGAAGTCGAGATCTCACAGATGACTGGACCAATTTTGATCAAACTAGTCACAAATGAACGGTGGTCGACAAAGGTGAGATAACTAAGTGCTCACAAGTTCCTATCTCATGCATTCCCGTGTGTCTAGGATGACATTTAGTCAATAGAGCGGTTTCGACTAGGTGACATCGCCTTCTGCGTTAGTAGCAGAATAAGAAGGCTGAAGAGAATTTAAATTCTTATTGTGACTTGAAATTGTCAACTTGTTTTCATGAAAATCGTTTGCAACATTTCTTGCAATGCATATATTAGCATTTTGCATATCATCCATATATAATTTGACAAAATTAGGAAATCAGGACTTTTTGTGTATAAATAATAATTCTATTCCTATTATTAGTGTTTTATGCAGGAGCGCCTATACAGGGTCCGGCACTCGAAGTGTAACCAACTCCAGACCGCTCGCGCAGCTGACGCACGGGCATCAGCTCTCTAGAAACTTGCTAAATGACAGTTCGTAGTTGTATTGTTTACAAGCGCAAGAAAGCATTTTGCCAAAAGTGAACGCGAAAAAAAAGTTAGACTTGAGAGAGCGAAGGAGTTGCTTCGTTTGGCCGAAAGCGGTCAATTTCCGAACATTGTATTTTCTGACGAGAAAATTTTTCTAATTGAGCAATTCGTAAACTCTCAAAACGATAGGGTTTACTTGACCGACAGTTCATACGAGAATTTGAGTCATCGATTGGCCACCAGGAGGCAGCACCCGCAACAGATAATGATTTGGGCCGCTGTAACCGCAGATGGGCGCTCTCCAATCGTTTTCATCGAGCCTGGCAACCTGGAGGTTGCTTTGAAGCCGTGGGCAGACAAACATTCCGGTGGCAGGCCATGGACGTTTCAGCAGGACTCGGCACCGTCTCACAAAGCTCGAGTGAACCAAGAATGGCTGAAAAACAACGTTCCGAACTTCATCACGTCCACACAATGGCTCTCGAATTCACCAGATGCGAATCCAATGGATTATTCTCTTTGGGCCATTTTGGAGAGCAAAGTCCGAACTAAAAGATACACCAGTCTCGAGGCGCTGAAAAAAGTTATTGTCCGCGAGTGGGCCAAAATACCTGCAAGTCACATTCGGGCAGCTTGCGATTCGTTTTTTGACCGTCTCAAGGCCATAGTCAAGGCAAAAGGTGATCATATCGAGCAAAAGTGAATTGATTCTGAATTTTGTATTATTTTTACACATTTTTTACTTTGAATTAAGTAAAAGTAATTTTCCAAACTGAATTTATGGCCTTTTTAATTGGTTACACTTCGAGTGCCGAACCCTGTAGAAAAAATATTCAGCAGTGTGCAATACCATACCATGTAATCCAAGGGTGTAATTGACTGGTTCAGAAAACTGAAGGTTGGGAAGGCTTCGATACGGTAAGAAACAAAACAAGGAATGCAAACTCGAGTATTGGTAGGATTGGAAAATGTTAATTATTCATACAAAACTGAAGAACACGCGTCGATTGCCTTTCTATAATGTTTGAATCCATTTGATGTAAACATTTTTTTAGGCGGGGTATTTAGGTGGATGGAACGGTGACCTCGAAACACGATTTGCTCTGTATACGAAATGGGTCACCAAAATTCGATTGAATCAACACATCCTCGAGTCCTGAACTAAAGTTATTTTCATGTATGAACACAAACACACATACACACTAGTCGCAAATGAACGGTCATCTCGTCGGCCTGGCCGCTATTGAATGTTTTTGAGTTCGGATGTTATAAGAAGTTTTGTGTTTAAAATTTTTCAGTTTTGAGGCAACATCTGTTACAATCTGTTACATTGAGATTTCACACGATAATAGCCATCCAACAAGCCATAGATTATTATAATCCGTCAATTTTTAACCGAGATACGATAAGGCGATGCTTGATAGGAAAGTAAGACACGATATTCAATACTGTTGTATAATAGTTAATTGTTTCTAAGCATTAAATAGACTGTGTGCAACTTCTTTTACATGACACTTTGCTCGTTTCGATTTCAGCACGGTTCGTAATTGGCAACATAATCATATGAATATAAATCGGAAAGATCGCAGTATTCGTCGAAATCAACAAATGTTTGTGTGATAAATAATTTCTTTCGATTTTCTCGGAGTATACTTAACCGATTTATACAAACTTAGATTCATATGAAAAGTCTTATGCTCCCATAACATTTCAAATATATATTCGCATATGAGAAATATGAGAACAGCATAATTACACTACTAGTTGGACAGCTATAGAAAGATAATAGAGTAGAAAGATAATAGAATTGTTAGGCTTTCGGACGGAACCGTGAAGACCCATAGTGTTATATACCATTCGACTCAGCTCGGCGAGATCGGAAAATGTCTGTCTTTGTGTATGTGCGTTCACCTTTCAACGAAATTTTTACCACTTAAGCTCGTTTTAAGGCTACTATCAAGCTGTGGATTGAGTTCGAAGACCACTTTCGGTTCCGGAGATATAAAAGCATAAGTGACGTAATCGACTAACTGCACTCTTCTCATTAGCTTTAACTTCTCGAAGATGATTAACGGATTTCGAAAAACTTAGATTTATTTAAAAGCAGCAATTGGTGTCTCTGATCAAGTTTGGAAGATTATGTCAAGCATTTCCATGTAATCATGTATTTAACTTGACTAGATGGTTTAAGAAGGGTTTTTTCTACTCTGGCGTTAGTTGATTTGTCTACATTCAGCTATAGCGGCCTACTTAACATAGCATGCGAATAGATCGCATTTTAGCGATGAGCTAGCAAAATTTTTACGTTCTTTGAGCTGACCAGGCATTGACTAACTGGGACTCATTGTAGCAACTGGACTGGAATCACGTTCAACTATTCAGAAAGTTCGAGAAAAA
The DNA here is from genome assembly GCF_030247185.1 of Malaya genurostris. Classification (NCBI taxonomy): domain Eukaryota; kingdom Metazoa; phylum Arthropoda; class Insecta; order Diptera; family Culicidae; genus Malaya; species Malaya genurostris. The sequence goes on along the minus strand of NC_080571.1, from coordinate 303,357,439 downwards.
AATATTGTTTTTGTTCACACTCTGGCCTCGGTAATGGTGTGGATCGGATCAATAGATCAAGGCTTGTGTATGAGGTTCCGCTGAAAAATATGATTTTGAGAAAAATGCTTCTGAAGTTTTCTATTGTTCCTCGAGGTGCCCGAAGCACGTGCGTTCGAGACACTATGATATGAAAAATATGAACATGTCTACGCATATGTGACTTTCTTTTTTTTTGTTTTTGGTTTCAATTATAGAGGTTTTAGCCTTAAGGTAATTCGCCTCTTCGAGCCAGAAAAACTTTCTGACCCTATGTACAGGATTGGGAATCGAACCCAGGTGGGCTGCTTGGAAGATATTGACTAAACCATGACGCTACACCCGTCCCCATTTCGTTTGTTTTGAAAAGGTAAAAAAATCGATTTTTCCAAAAAAAATTGAAAGAACTTACTTCAATGAAACGTCTAAAATACCGAGAGTAAAGGAGCACAGCTTTGGTTTCACATAGTGCCAGGTCTTTGCTGAAGTGACAATTAACTTTGAAATTAATTTAACAAGACCATACTGCTAAAATGGGAAACCATAAAATTGGAACACGTTGTTTTACTCGATCTTATAAAAGAGGTAATTCAACAGAAATAAAATTTTACGGTTTTTACAAGCGGATTGGGCGGTAGTAAAACATGTAATTGTTATCGTTATCTAGTTTCGATTTTCGTTAAATTTTTAATGTTGCATCCGTTCAATCATCGATCGAATAATCTCTTGCTAATTGAATCTGACGCCAAATCTGACAAAAAATAAGCTACTTAACGAACCACGCTTTTCTTCAAATAAACCAAATTGTTTTATTGCCTCGAAGTACCACCACCTGCAACGCATTAATTTTTTCCAACTGTTGTTGTAAATGCGAATATGCGCCATCGCAGCTCCGCTGTAAAATATGTATAGTATGGCTGCAGCGAAAATGAATGTATACATCCCTGGAACTCACTTTACCCGATCAGTCTGGCATATCAAAAAGTTAGTTGAAATTGATTTCATTTTAATACTTGTTTGACTTGGTTTGGATGTTCTAGAATTGTATTTCATCATCATTCAGAAACATTCTTCTGATCGGACAAACACTCCCCGTCACTAGTCTACTTCTGATCTCGGAAAAGCGCGTGGCTGCGAAATGAATTTTTGCGTTAATGTTACTTTTAACTCCGTTGTAAAGTGCACAATCGATTGGATGCTTTTTGTTCGTTTTTTTTTTTTACGGCACAGTCCAGCCCGGTGGCGATTCCTTCACCAACTTCGGTCGCTTTATTCGATTAAATGCATTTGTCGTGAAGCGGATTAAAACGATTATTTCGTTTAATTAAAATTTTCCGGATACAATGAAATGCTTTTCGCTTGTCGTAATTTACTCGATTGTGTCAGCTCGGTAGTGGGATGGGTCGGTTCGGTGGGTAGGTGGATGGTAAAACTCTAAGCGTTTATTGTGATTGTGTATTTTTCCGGTTCGGTATTAATTCGAGCCAGGTTGAAATGTTGGCGCTGGTTTATGTGGCAGACAGCAACCTCGGCAGGTACACATTTGTGTCAGTCGAAAGTTGCAAGCAAGGGATGGGAAAATTCCAGCTCAACACTGACCATCAGAACGTGGAAAACTGCGAGGATTTGATTGGATTCCTTTTTTTTTGGTTTCGTTCCATCCAAACAAAACCGGAATATTATGCCTGTTGCAATTAATGTTTCGACTAGTTGCGGTAAGCCTGAATACTGGATGACTCTCAATCCTAGCATGACAGGTGTAATTTTACAATAGCATTGAAGAGTTGCTCACTAAATTCATTGTTTCCTGCGTATTACGAAAAAAAAGTTACCTCGGGGGTGCTCCTTTGTATTTTCTACGTGCCACATTAACCAACTTGTTTCCGGTTCCTGATTCTCAGTATGTTAAGCGAAGTTGGAGTACTAAGTTCCGAATGCGGAACTTCACCATCTGTGTTATTAGAGTTTGCAGCCGAACAATTGCTTGATTAGTGCTGCAATCCTACTGACACTCTGAATCCGAGTCAGAGTATAAGAAGCGAGACCAGCTTCATATATTCAGGAAAGCTAATTACGCTTGCTTGCCTTTCTCGTACTCGCGACGACGATTTTGAGCTGGTCAGACACATATCAGTCCCCATGTTTAACTGGGTATGACCATTACAATTCTGGAAGCGAAGCAATAAAAGTTATAAAACTCACACTATCTATATTCCGAAGTGTGAAAGATACATGTCAGTTTTATTCGTATTCACGTCCTCCAGTTATGTCTCTGATATTACCCACCCACCTTTTTGCCTTTCTCATATAGGACCGAGTGTCATATACCATTCGACTCAGCTCGTCGAGATCACTAAGTGTCTGTCTGTGTGTATGTGTGTATGTATGTATGTATGTGTGTATGTGACAAAAAATGTCACTCAATTTTCTCAGATAAGGCTGAACCGATTTTCACTAACTTAGATTTAAGTAAAAGGTCTTAAGATCCCATACAAAGTTTGTAAGTTTCATTCGGATCCGACTTCCGGTTCCGGAATTACAGGGTGATATGCACCAAAAAAAGAAAAAAAAATAGTCACACACGTTTCTCAGGGATGACTTAACCGATTTTCACAAACGTAGATTGAAATGAAAGATCTTATGTATGTATGTATGTATGTATGTGTGAAGCCACCATCAGTTCAAGGCATTACCAGTGCGGGTAGACTTACAGTAGATCCGAATTTGATTATCAGATAGCTTTCATATAATTGCTGTTAAGAGGGCCAAAATGGGTTTTGAGAACCCGGCGCCTTCCAGCAAGAACATCCGGCCATATAATAAAGAATTTCGCTGTACCAGCTTAAACCCACCTGATGGTTTATTTGTTAGAAGGGTGCGTCTTACTCATTTCAGACCTTCAGGGAGAAACACAAAGCTTCCCCCGCGTGACTCAGGTTGGCAATCCACTCCATCATCCAGTCATTCACTTGTAAGATACCCTGATGCACTCCCTGCCCCTCCCCGTTGTCGATATACTTGAGCATAATACAATATAATATAATATAAGATAATATAATATAATATAATATAATATAATATAATATAATATAATATAATATAATATAATATAATATAATATAATATAATATAATATAATATAATATAATATAATATAATATAATATAATATAATATAAATTAATATAACAAAACATAATATAACGCAATACAGTATACTACAATGTAATATAATATAATTCAATATAACATAATATAATACAATATAACTACAGAGAACAGACAGCCAAGCTAGTATAAACTTCTTTAAAGAACTGTGTAAAGCATACAAGTGAAAATCCGTTAAAAATCACCGTTGCACATGACTTTGCACGCATCGAATGTCTGTTGGATATTTTTTCTCTGTGATATAACATCATATAAATAAAGTATAATATAATATGATATAACACTATATAATAAACCATTACGCAATGTAACATATACTTATAATATAATAATAAAAATAATAATAATAACAACAAAATATAATACAATGTAATACAATTCAGTTGAATATATAACAAATAATGCAACAAATATCAGAACCACATGTTGCAATATACTATGATAAATATTGCAATTTAGGATGTGCTTCAAACTTCAAGCCATTTCGCACCCTCTCATTCTGCTACTAACGCAGAAGGCGATAGCACCCAGTCGTCGCCGTTCTATTGACCAAATGTCATCATAGACGCTCGGGGAGGCATGAGATAGGAACTTCTTATAGCCTTATACACTTTTCTTTAATTTCATTTGGAACCGACTGCCGGTTCCGGAATTACAAAGAAATATGTGCAAATTTATTAAAAAATGCCCAATCAATTTTCTCGGAAATTTCCTCACCGATTTTCACAAACTAAGAAGCAAATAAAAGGACTTTAAAAGTTCCTGAAAGTTGATTCCGATCCAACTTTCGGTTCCGGTAATACAGCGTGATTAGTGAAAATTTTCAATTTCATGAATATTTTTTCACAAGCGTGGCTAAACGAGGTGCCCATTTTTATAAAACTTACTGCTAAATTTATATAGTTGGCAGATCTTGCTACTTTCTGAATATATAAAACTACTTTGGGACTACTAGTCCCCAGTTTCCGCTTCCGGAATCACCGATAATAGTGAAGAAAATCTCCAAAAACGGAACGTAATACGATTTCTAAGCAACGGCTGAACCGTTTTTCGCGAATCAAAATTCAAATTAAAGCTCTCATTGTCTTTAAATATACTGTGCAATTTCATCCTGATCCGACTTCCGGTTCCAAAATTATAGGGCGATGAGTGTCAAAACATTCAAATTGTTATTCAAAATGACGATGCAAAATTAGTACGCGACGGTTGTCGCTTTAAATCTATATTTTTCAGGTGAAAAATATGTAAATTTCTAATCCTTTCATTCAATTTGTACTTACTTGATAGTGTTATTACAAGATCACGATAACGATGCTTTTCTATAAAAGTGCACTTAATGTCTTTTTTCATATAGAAAGTTTACACAATCACTTGAAAAATTGACTAGTGAAAAAAGTGTTCTATATCATTCGATATAGTTCATGGAGTTGAGCAATGTATGTGTTTGTGTGTATATGTGTGTGAGTAAGTGTCAAATAATGTAACTCATAAAATAAAAAATCTCGTTGTCCCATATTTTTCTATTGAATTTCACACCGTCATTTAGAGCGACGAAGGGTGAAATTCTTCTAGATTTGGCTACACTGATTCCAAGTTCCCGGTTCCAGAAATACCAGAAGTAGTGATCAAATAGTTTAAAACGAGACTCACTCAATTTTCTCAGAGATGATTTGATCGATTACCACAAACAGGCTCGAATAAATGTTCCTATAGTCTCATAGGTTGCTTTTTAATTTCATCCGAATCCGATTTCCGGTTATAGAACTTAGGGCAAAGAATGCAAAATAAGGAAAAATTCTTATTAACTTGACATAACTCATTATTTTTACGTTTCGTCTTTGACTCATCAGTGCAGAGCAGTTCAAATTGAACTGCTTAGTGCTAAACTCGGCAGTTCAATTTGAACCGCTAAGCAGACGTAAAGTTTCTGCTACTTACAGAACACTTTTTGTTTTGCAACTAAGTGCAATGTCTTTTCTGACGTGCCGAACGAAAACGTGTTTTCGACTATTTCTGGCCGATGCAGGTATGGTCATTTAGGGGTGAGCCAAATTTTGTGCTAGGGCACATAACCGTTTTCATTATTTTTACGTTTCGTCTTTGACTCATCAGTGCAGAGCAGTTCAAATTGAACTGCTTAGTGCTAAACTCGGCAGTTCAATTTGAACCGCTAAGCAGACGTAAAGTTTCTGCTACTTACAGAACACTTTTTGTTTTGCAACTAAGTGCAATGTCTTTTCTGACGTGCCGAACGAAAACGTGTTTTCGACTATTTCTGGCCGATGCAGGTATGGTCATTTAGGAGTGAGCCAAATTTTGTGCTAGGGCACATAACCGTTTTCATTATTTTTACGTTTCGTCTTTGACTCATCAGTGCAGAGCAGTTCAAATTGAACTGCTTAGTGCTAAACTCGGCAGTTCAATTTGAACCGCTAAGCAGACGTAAAGTTTCTGCTACTTACAGAACACTTTTTGTTTTGCAACTAAGTGCAATGTCTTTTCTGACGTGCCGAACGAAAACGTGTTTTCGACTATTTCTGGCCGATGCAGGTATGGTCATTTAGCGGTGAGCCAAATTTTGTGCTAGGGCACATAACCGTTTTCATTATTTTTACGTTTCGTCTTTGACTCATCAGTGCAGAGCAGTTCAAATTGAACTGCTTAGTGCTAAACTCGGCAGTTCAATTTGAACCGCTAAGCAGACGTAAAGTTTCTGCTACTTACAGAACACTTTTTGTTTTGCAACTAAGTGCAATGTCTTTTCTGACGTGCCGAACGAAAACGTGTTTTCGACTATTTCTGGCCGATGCAGGTATGGTCATTTAGGGGTGAGCCAAATCAAAGACGTCAAAGACGAAACGTAAAAATAATGAAAACGGTTATGTGCCCTAGCACAAAATTTGGCTCACCCCTAAATGACCATACCTGCATCGGCCAGAAATAGTCGAAAACACGTTTTCGTTCGGCACGTCAGAAAAGACATTGCACTTAGTTGCAAAACAAAAAGTGTTCTGTAAGTAGCAGAAACTTTACGTCTACTTAGCGGTTCAAATTGAACTGCCGAGTTTAGCACTAAGCAGTTCAATTTGAACTGCTCTGCACTGATGAGTCAAAGACGAAACGTAAAAATAATGAAAACGGTTATGTGCCCTAGCACAAAATTTGGCTCACCCCTAAATGACCATACCTGCATCGGCCAGAAATAGTCGAAAACACGTTTTCGTTCGGCACGTCAGAAAAGACATTGCACTTAGTTGCAAAACAAAAAGTGTTCTGTAAGTAGCAGAAACTTTACGTCTACTTAGCGGTTCAAATTGAACTGCCGAGTTTAGCACTAAGCAGTTCAATTTGAACTGCTCTGCACTGATGAGTCAAAGACGAAACGTAAAAATAATGAAAACGGTTATGTGCCCTAGCACAAAATTTGGCTCACCCCTAAATGACCATACCTGCATCGGCCAGAAATAGTCGAAAACACGTTTTCGTTCGGCACGTCAGAAAAGACATTGCACTTAGTTGCAAAACAAAAAGTGTTCTGTAAGTAGCAGAAACTTTACGTCTGCTTAGCGGTTCAAATTGAACTGCCGAGTTTAGCACTAAGCAGTTCAATTTGAACTGCTCTGCACTGATGAGTCAAAGACGAAACGTAAAAATAATGAAAACGGTTATGTGCCCTAGCACAAAATTTGGCTCACCCCTAAATGACCATATCTGCATCGGCCAGAAATAGTCGAAAACACGTTTTCGTTCGGCACGTCAGAAAAGACATTGCACTTAGTTGCAAAACAAAAAGTGTTCTGTAAGTAGCAGAAACTTTACGTCTGCTTAGCGGTTCAAATTGAACTGCCGAGTTTAGCACTAAGCAGTTCAATTTGAACTGCTCTGCACTGATGAGTCAAAGACGAAACGTAAAAATAATGAAAACGGTTATGTGCCCTAGCACAAAATTTGGCTCACCCCTAAATTGACATAACTGTTTACAATTTGAAAAGGTTATGTTAGTTTATACCAAAAAAATGTTTCTTATTTTATTCTAGGTTAAAAAACACCACAAAATCTTCTGGTGATATTTTCGAAAACATAAGTAATATGAGAAAGGCATCATTACACCACTAAGTGTATTAAAAAAGGTTTTCTGATATGTATGACATCTGCCAAACATATTCAATGCACATCAAGTCATTGAACTCACAACATAATTTTTTTTTCATCGTGATAAAAATGTCGAATTGTGTACCAACAAGTGATGATCTGCTGAAAGCTTTAAATTTTTGTTTACATTTGAAGAAAAGTGCTGCAAAGTCACATCGAATACTTGTTGAGGCACATGGTGATCATGCTCTATCTGAAGCAACATGCAAAAGATGGGTTAAACGGTTCAGAGATAATGATTTTGATGAGAGAAATGCAGAACTTGAAGACCATAGAAGAAGTTTGAAGATTGCTAGCAATATTGGATAAAGATGTCTAGTTAAATGTTGCACAACAGACAATTTATGACCGCTTAAAAGAAATGTGAAAAATGGGTGGAACATGTATTGACTGAAAGAAAAACGGAAAATCGAAGAAACACTTGTGAAATTTTACTTCATAGAAACAAAATAAAATCAGTTTTATATCGATATGTTACAGGCGATGAAAAATTATATGTACTATGAATCGAAAAAAAATCATGGGTTAATCCGGGACAACTATCAACATCGATTGCAAAACGATATTGAGTCGGCAAAAAAGCAAATACTGAACAGTTTAATGGGAGCCAAATGATTTGGTGTCCCGATTAACATATCGTACCAAAACTATTTCTATTTTTGATAATTGTTAGGAAATTTTGATACTTCAACTACTAACGCGACCATACTTATATCAGCACTTGCTACGAAAACAGTTATCTATATATATAAAAATGCAGAGATCATTCTTTGTAATCGCATCACGTAAGAACGGATGGACGGATTGAGATGATTTTTTTTTGTTTGATCAGTTTTAACCCCCATCGGGTTCGTACATCAAAAAAATTAGAAAAACTTACCGGAAAAGTGGGAAAAACCAATAAAGTTATTTTATATGGACAATGGAATTTTCCACTGAAAAAGTCGTCAATGATTGCTAGATCTACGATTGATGTTTTGCGCGCAACGAGTTGCATAAGTGCTTGACCGTCGAAGAAAACAATACTAGATCGTTGATAAAATCGTTTGGCGCGCAACGAGTTGTTTTGTGGGGAGTTTTCACATGCATATTTGATTCATGTGGTTTTTCATTCCGAGCCACGTGCTTAATTGGGTATCAACATTATTGCTTGCCAAATGATTTATGAAGGAACGCATATGAGTGTTCTAGCTATACCGTAAACAGGATCGAAAGTTCTGATGTTGTTTACCAGAAGATGCATTGTGTGCAATGTAATCAGTTAGATGATTATTGTTGGCCATCGTAGGCGTGAGTTGAACAAATCACATTATAGAACGATTTTTGTACGAATCAATGATATGATTCTCCTGTTTAAATAATGAGATCAAACAAAGAGGTTTGTCTTGCATTTAGCTTGCTGTAGTTCCTTCGCGTCGGATAAATTCTGGTGGATTGAAAACCATTAGAGATCCACTATAATACTCCGCTATAACAGAAGAATTGCACATTATTTTAATATAAAACTTTCTGATATATATTCTCAGTACCGAACTCCACCATTCGTTAATTGTAGGTGGGGTACTAAACAATATGATGTGGTGTCGACTAATGAGATGACTATTGATAAAACTATTAAACGAATTCAGTGTTCATGTAAAAGTTAATGGACACAAAATTAAAAGGAATGTTAACTTGAACTTTCGAATGTCCAAGAATTACTTATTTTATCTTTCGGTTTTTTTAACAATATCAAACAAACTAGAGATTGTCAGAGGAGAAAGAATATGAAAAATGTAGAGCCATAGTACTCAAGTAAGAGTAAGGATTTGAAAATAAAGTGCGGAAAAATTCGATATAACAAGGTTCATTCAAGGGGCGGGTAGGGTCTAACACTTTTAAAAAATCATCAATTTTTTTCTTTGTATTTTCTGATAGTAAAAAATTTCAAGTATATTCTGTGAAATTTTTAAGCCTATCGGATCAAAACTCAGCAAGTTATGGGCCTTCATCTTTGTTCATCTCATACTGCGAAGAAGTAAGAGCTCGGCACACAGGCTTAATATTTCTGCTTTGATTGACTTAATAACTTGACAAAACATTCTTGAAATGTTTCATTATAATAAATTATAAAAGAAAAAATATGATTTTTTGAAAATGTTGGACCTTACGGGCTGCCTGTAGCAATAAATTGTTTCCATTGATTTTATAGACAAAAAACTTGAAACGCGTTTTTCTCGAAAGCAGGTTTTGAAAGTGCGTGTCCATCGTCATTCAAAAACTACTGAACCATTTTTTTTCAAATTTTGCACACACTTTTTACAGATAAAAAACCAGACCCCAACGTTTTCCTTTTCGTTATTTGTTACTTTGGGGAGGTTTTACAACTACAAAACGACGGATTTTTTCGTGAAAAATCGTAGTTTTCACTTTGAACAATCACCAAAAATTCAAAAAATTAAAAAAAATATCAAACAGAGACGTTGTGGTCTAGAAAAACTTCTACTCTAACTACGCTGCTTTGATTTGTTCACTTCCGATTAGTCTGCGCTGAAATACAGTGGACACCGCAAATCATGATTTTTAGGAAGCGTCCTAAAAATACTTCTTCACCGACTTATTTCTCAATATTTTTCCACGAAAAAATTACAAAATGTTGTTTGAATGATATTTTTCATCGCTTGAACCCTACCCCCTCCAAGTAAGGAGAAGGTTTCTCGCATCTAAACTTTTACCTTCTGCCAGAGGAGTTGAACTTAGCGATGCGAAACATCCGAGTCCCTGATATGTCAAAAATTTACTAAATAATTACTGACTGACCAGAAGTCCTAAATTAAAAGTAAAAATAAGGTTTTATCGCTAAATTGTTAATCGAAATTTTCCCCTGTGATTTTCACGCTACGAACATTAATCAAACACGATTAAATAATATCACCAGACTAGCGAGAAGTGACGAACTACAAGTCGCGAGAGCAGCTTTTGTAAATTTGTGGAATCAATTTAAAGAAGTCATCTTATTTTTTTATCGTTTATTTTACCCGGCTTTTACCATTTTGGTCGTTCACCGGTAGTCATCTTAGTTATTTCTGCTTCACTTTTTATTCCATATGTCGAAACCATAGTTTGAGAGAGATCTACAATCGCTATTCGATGCACTGACTCAAAATATGATATGGTGCATTCGCTTAATTCTTGCGTAACAAAAGCTTTTTACATATTTACAATTTTTTTGATGAATTCATCGCAGCCAAGTAATCAGTAAAGTAATGGAAAGATACATTAACAGCATAAGAGGTTTTACAATTCTACTGTCCGAAAACATAAATTCAAAAAAAAATCGGGCGAGACGAAGTTCGACGGGTCAGCTAGTATTGAATACATATTGACGATTGCTTTCTACACATCTTGACCACCTTACTGGCAATTTTTAGAAACCGCGCCAATGTAAATGTTAGTCTTTTGAAGCAAACCAATCACCCAATTGTCGGCTTCTTCATAGAAATCGAATGCGTGGCTCATCGCATATGAGTGTTCTAGCTATACCGTAAACAGGATCGAAAGTTCTGATGTTGTTTACCAGAAGATGCATTGTGTGCAATGTAATCAGTTAGATGATTATTGTTGGCCATCGTAGGCGTGAGTTGAACAAATCACATTATAGAACGATTTTTGTACGAATCAATGATATGATTCTCCTGTTTAAATAATGAGATCAAACAAAGAGGTTTGTCTTGCATTTAGCTTGCTGTAGTTCCTTCGCGTCGGATAAATTCTGGTGGATTGAAAACCATTAGAGATCCACTATAATACTCCGCTATAACAGAAGAATTGCACATTATTTTAATATAAAACTTTCTGATATATATTCTCAGTACCGAACTCCACCATTCGTTAATTGTAGGTGGGGTACTAAACAATATGATGTGGTGTCGACTAATGAGATGACTATTGATAAAACTATTAAACGAATTCAGTGTTCATGTAAAAGTTAATGGACACAAAATTAAAAGGAATGTTAACTTGAACTTTCGAATGTCCAAGAATTACTTATTTTATCTTTCGGTTTTTTTAACAATATCAAACAAACTAGAGATTGTCAGAGGAGAAAGAATATGAAAAATGTAGAGCCATAGTACTCAAGTAAGAGTAAGGATTTGAAAATAAAGTGCGGAAAAATTCGATATAACAAGGTTCATTCAAGGGGCGGGTAGGGTCTAACACTTTTAAAAAATCATCAATTTTTTTCTTTGTATTTTCTGATAGTAAAAAATTTCAAGTATATTCTGTGAAATTTTTAAGCCTATCGGATCAAAACTCAGCAAGTTATGGGCCTTCATCTTTGTTCATCTCATACTGCGAAGAAGTAAGAGCTCGGCACACAGGCTTAATATTTCTGCTTTGATTGACTTAATAACTTGACAAAACATTCTTGAAATGTTTCATTATAATAAATTATAAAAGAAAAAATATGATTTTTTGAAAATGTTGGACCTTACGGGCTGCCTGTAGCAATAAATTGTTTCCATTGATTTTATAGACAAAAAACTTGAAACGCGTTTTTCTCGAAAGCAGGTTTTGAAAGTGCGTGTCCATCGTCATTCAAAAACTACTGAACCATTTTTTTTCAAATTTTGCACACACTTTTTACAGATAAAAAACCAGACCCCAACGTTTTCCTTTTCGTTATTTGTTACTTTGGGGAGGTTTTACAACTACAAAACGACGGATTTTTTCGTGAAAAATCGTAGTTTTCACTTTGAACAATCACCAAAAATTCAAAAAATTAAAAAAAATATCAAACAGAGACGTTGTGGTCTAGAAAAACTTCTACTCTAACTACGCTGCTTTGATTTGTTCACTTCCGATTAGTCTGCGCTGAAATACAGTGGACACCGCAAATCATGATTTTTAGGAAGCGTCCTAAAAATACTTCTTCACCGACTTATTTCTCAATATTTTTCCACGAAAAAATTACAAAATGTTGTTTGAATGATATTTTTCATCGCTTGAACCCTACCCCCTCCAAGTAAGGAGAAGGTTTCTCGCATCTAAACTTTTACCTTCTGCCAGAGGAGTTGAACTTAGCGATGCGAAACATCCGAGTCCCTGATATGTCAAAAATTTACTAAATAATTACTGACTGACCAGAAGTCCTAAATTAAAAGTAAAAATAAGGTTTTATCGCTAAATTGTTAATCGAAATTTTCCCCTGTGATTTTCACGCTACGAACATTAATCAAACACGATTAAATAATATCACCAGACTAGCGAGAAGTGACGAACTACAAGTCGCGAGAGCAGCTTTTGTAAATTTGTGGAATCAATTTAAAGAAGTCATCTTATTTTTTTTATCGTTTATTTTACCCGGCTTTTACCATTTTGGTCGTTCACCGGTAGTCATCTTAGTTATTTCTGCTTCACTTTTTATTCCATATGTCGAAACCATAGTTTGAGAGAGATCTACAATCGCTATTCGATGCACTGACTCAAAATATGATATGGTGCATTCGCTTAATTCTTGCGTAACAAAAGCTTTTTACATATTTACAATTTTTTTGATGAATTCATCGCAGCCAAGTAATCAGTAAAGTAATGGAAAGATACATTAACAGCATAAGAGGTTTTACAATTCTACTGTCCGAAAACATAAATTCAAAAAAAAATCGGGCGAGACGAAGTTCGACGGGTCAGCTAGTTTGTTATAAACTTGTTACGGCTTGATGATCAGGGTATCATAACTTTTAGAACCTGTCATCAAATGATCCTCTTGAACCATGAATTTACTTAAAAACGACCAAAATAGGCCAGAAGACATGGCAAATTAATTTTGTTACACGATAATGCACCTGCACACAAAACGAAACTGGTTCAAAATACAATCAAAGCTCTTGGCTGGGAGTTGCTACCCCACACCCGCCGTTTTCTCCTGACTTGGCCCCTTCCGACTACCATTTGTCTTCATCGATGAGCCACGCATTCGATTTCTATGAAGAAGCCGACAATTGGGTGATTGGTTTGCTTCAAAAGACTAACATTTACATTGGCGCGGTTTCTAAAAATTGCCAGTAAGGTGGTCAAGATGTGTAGAAAGCAATCGTCAATATGTATTCAATACTAGCTGACCCGTCGAACTTCGTCTCGCCCGATTTTTTTTTTGAATTTATGTTTTCGGACAGTAGAATTGTAAAACCTCTTATGCTGTTAATGTATCTTTCCATTACTTTACTGATTACTTGGCTGCGATGAATTCATCAAAAAAATTGTAAATATGTAAAAAGCTTTTGTTACGCAAGAATTAAGCGAATGCACCATATCATATTTTGAGTCAGTGCATCGAATAGCGATTGTAGATCTCTCTCAAACTATGGTTTCGACATATGGAATAAAAAGTGAAGCAAAAATAACTAAGATGACTACCGGTGAACGACCAAAATGGTAAAAGCCGGGTAAAATAAACGATAAAAAATATAAGATGACTTCTTTAAATTGATTCCACAAATTTACAAAAGCTGCTCTCGCGACTTGTAGTTCGTCACTTCTCGCTAGTCTGGTGATATTATTTAATCGTGTTTGATTAATGTTCGTAGCGTGAAAATCACAGGGGAAAATTTCGATTAACAATTTAGCGATAAAACCTTATTTTTACTTTTAATTTAGGACTTCTGGTCAGTCAGTAATTATTTAGTAAATTTTTGACATATCAGGGACTCGGATGTTTCGCATCGCTAAGTTCAACTCCTCTGGCAGAAGGTAAAAGTTTAGATGCGAGAAACCTTCTCCTTACTTGGAGGGGGTAGGGTTCAAGCGATGAAAAATATCATTCAAACAACATTTTGTAATTTTTTCGTGGAAAAATATTGAGAAATAAGTCGGTGAAGAAGTATTTTTAGGACGCTTCCTAAAAATCATGATTTGCGGTGTCCACTGTATTTCAGCGCAGACTAATCGGAAGTGAACAAATCAAAGCAGCGTAGTTAGAGTAGAAGTTTTTCTAGACCACAACGTCTCTGTTTGATATTTTTTTTAATTTTTTGAATTTTTGGTGATTGTTCATAGTGAAAACTACGATTTTTCACGAAAAAATCCGTCGTTTTGTAGTTGTAAAACCTCCCCAAAGTAACAAATAACGAAAAGGAAAACGTTGGGGTCTGGTTTTTTATCTGTGAAAAGTGTGTGTAAAATTTGAAAAAAAATGGTTCAGTAGTTTTTGAATGACGATGGACACGCACTTTCAAAACCTGCTTTCGAGAAAAACGCGTTTCAAGTTTTTTGTCTATAAAATCAATGGAAACAGTTTATTACTACAGGCAGCCCGTAAGGTCCAACATTTTCAAAAAATCATATTTTTTCTTTTATAATTTATTATAATGAAACATTTCAAGAATGTTTTGTCAAGTTATTAAGTCAATCAAAGCAGAAATATTAAGCCTGTGTGCCGAGCTCTTACTTCTTCGCAGTATGAGATGAACAAAGATGAAGGCCCATAACTTGCTGAGTTTTGTTCCGATAGGCTTAAAAATTTCACAGAATATACTTGAAATTTTTTACTATCAGAAAATACAAAGAAAAAAATTGATGATTTTTTAAAAGTGTTAGACCCTACCCGCCCCTTGAATGAACCTTGTTATATCGAATTTTTCCGCACTTTATTTCAAATCCTTACTCTTACTTGAGTACTATGGCTCTACATTTTTCATATTCTTTCTCCTCTGACAATCTCTAGTTTGTTTGATATTGTTAAAAAAACCGAAAGATAAAATAAGTAATTCTTGGACATTCGAAAGTTCAAGTTAACATTCCTTTTAATTTTGTGTCCATTAACTTTTACATGAACACTGAATTCGTTTAATAGTTTTATCAATAGTCATCTCATTAGTCGACACCACATCATATTGTTTATTACCCCACCTACAATTAACGAATGGTGGAGTTCGGTACTGAGAATATATATCAGAAAGTTTTATATTAAAATAATGTGCAATTCTTCTGTTATAGCGGAGTATTATAGTGGATCTCTAATGGTTTTCAATCCACCAGAATTTATCCGACGCGAAGGAACTACAGCAAGCTAAATGCAAGACAAACCTCTTTGTTTGATCTCATTATTTAAACAGGAGAATCATATCATTGATTCGTACAAAAATCGTTCTATAATGTGATTTGTTCAACTCACGCCTACGATGGCCAACAATAATCATCTAACTGATTACATTGCACACAATGCATCTTCTGGTAAACAACATCAGAACTTTCGATCCTGTTTACGGTATAGCTAGAACACTCATATGCGTTCCTTCATAAATCATTTGGCAAGCAATAATGTTGATACCCAATTAAGCACGTGGCTCGGAATGAAAAACCACCTGAATCAAATATGCATGTGGAAACTCCCCACAAAACAACTCGTTGCGCGCCAAACGATTTTATCAACGATCTAGTATTGTTTTCTTCGACGGTCAAGCACTTATGCAATTCGTTGCGCGCAAAACATCAATCGTAGATCTAGCAATCATTGACGACTTTTTCAGTGGAAAATTCCATTGTCCATATAAAATAACTTTATTGGTTTTTCCCACTTTTCCGGTAAGTTTTTCTAATTTTTTTGATGTACGAACCCGATGGGGGTTAAAACTGATCAAACAAAAAAAATCATCTCAATCCGTCCATCCGTTCTTACGTGATGCGATTACAAAGAATGATCTCTGCATTTTTATATATATAGATAATCATTCATCCTTTGGCCACCAGTAAATTTGATTGAAAAAAAAATATTATCAGCGATACATTTTGGACATTTCAAAAAAGGTGTTCGGTTACCGGCACCCCAAGAAATTTAACTAAAAATGGAAAAATATAAGTAAAGACTGCAGTTATTCGAAGAAAACACTTTTTTTTTCCTTTTTGGAAGCGTTTTGGACAAAAGCCTTCATTGTCTGATTGTGACTTCACTCTCTTGGTCGATGATTTGAATGGTGGCGCCTTTGGTGTTGATTTGGCCGGTCTTCTGCGATTTTTCTTAGCCGGAGCATCTGTTGTATGAGCATCTAGATGTTTGGCCAAAACTTTGGCTTGATTTGTCTAGACAGCAGTCTTCATATCACAGACAAGTTTTCACGATTTGTCGGGAAAAATGGGGTACCGTTAACCGAAATCGGAAGACATTTTGAAAATGATAAAACAAATCTTTGGTTGCGAAAATGATTGATGCTCTTCAATTTATGATACTATAAAAAAGTCGGAAAAAAACTTTTGTGTAACGCAGCAAAAAGTACAAGCGTCTGTTTGCTTCGGTATTCGGCACAAAAAGAACGTGCTGCTTTCTGTCAAAAGTTACGGTGGGGTGCCGGCAACCGAACACTTTCCCCTACTTTAACTCCTCTCATTTCGCAGAAGAGCATACTTAATTTTGGCATTTTATTCAGTTGTAGAAATTGCATTAAAGTAAGTACAGGAACTCGTCAAAATTTTGCCCGGGCATCACAAAAACCCTAGCTATTTGCTCTCAAAGTTGTCAAAATTATTGAATAAGGTAAAATCAATTATCACCAATGTAATAAATGTTTTCTAAAAACGTTTGTCAAAAGCCAAGAATACATCAGGGCACACTACGAAAAATTCACGAAGTTCTCATCTCGGTAGATGTTTATAAAAAAGTATCAAAATCCACTTAAATTTGAAGCATGTGGAAATAATTCATATCATTACCTGCACAACTAATGTAGTGGATTTCGAAAGCGGACAAGAAATTTAATTCTACATGTTGACAGATGTAATTTTCTTTCATTACCCAAGAAAATATGACAAGCTTGAGTTTACGTCATGTGTAGGTTTAATTTTTTCTAAGAGTGTACCTTTACCTAGCCTTAAGGGGCGGGTTGGGTCTAACACTTTTGAAAAATCATTGATTATTTTCTTTCTATTTTCTGATAGTAAAACATTTCAAGAATATTCTGTGAAATTTTGAAACCTATCAGAACAAAACTGAACATGTTATGGGCCTTTAACTTTGCCGATCTCATACTACGAAGAAATAAGAGCTGCACACACAGGCCCAAGATGTCTGCTTCGATTGACTTCAAAACTTGACAAAACATTCTCGAAATGTTTCGTTATAACAAAATACAAAAGAAAAAATATGATTTTTTGAAAATGTTAGACCCTACGGACTCACTTGATTAATAAATTGTTTCCTACGATTTTATAGACAATAAACTTTAAACGCGTTTTTCTCGAAAGCAGGTTTTGAAAGTCCGTGTCCATCGTCATTCAAAACCTACTGCACCAATTTTTTCAAATTTTGCACACACTTTCTACATATAAAAAACCAGACCCCAACGTTTCGTTGTTTGTTACTATGGGGAGGTTTTACAGCTACAAAATGGCGGATTTTTTCTTAAAAAATCGTGCTTTTGAATTTTAACAACCACCAAAAATTAAAAAAAATAAACAAACAGAAACGTTGGGGTCTAGAAAAACTTCTGCTCTGACTATGCTGCTTTGATTTATTCACTTCCGATTAGTCTGCGCTGAGATACAGTGGACACCGCATATCATGATTATTAAGAAGCGTCCTCAAAAATGCCTCTTCACCGACTTATTTCTCAATATGCTATATCGAATGATGCTTTTCATTATACAAAATATTTAAATTTATTTTGTTGAGCGTTAAGCAACTTCCAAAGTAGGAATATTGTACGGTAACTAGAAAAAGGAGCATGTCAGCGATTATCAAACACATGGAAATCTTAAAATTCGAAACTCTCAAAGAAATATCTCTTGTGGCAAGCCATTTGTCCGTGTGGTTTGATTAGTGGCATTTATACTACGACCGAGACCACCAATCAAGGCTACAGAACACTTTTTTACGTTACCTCACTTTTTTTACGTTACCTCTTTTTGCGTAACTCTTTTTACGAACCAAATCCCAAATAACGTAAACTTTTTTCACGAACCAACTTCGTAAAGAGAGGTTTTTGCATCCAATGAAAACAATTTCCGGCTCCATGGAAATTACTACAATATGGGTATTTTCGGAATGGGATTGATGATTAGATAACGGAAAACGATGTTTGAAGTGGTTTGGAAATCCAAGATGGCGACTTCCGGTTTATCGACATTGCTTAAAAACCCTTACAATATGCGTATTTTCGGAACGGGATTGATGAGTAGATGACGGAAAACGATGTTTGAATTGGTTTGGAAATCCAAAATGGCATCTTCCGGTTCTTTGATATTGCTTAAAACCATTTACAATATGGGTATTTTCGAGACGGGTTTGATGAGTATATACCGGGAAATTAGGCTTGAAAGCGCTTAAAAAATCAAAATGGTGAGTTGCAGTTGTATCGGTATTCTTTGACGATCATTACGATAGGATTATATATCGTTTAAAAAAAATTATGCTTCTGACAAAGGTGTTTCCTGCTAATCATTATTGTTTGAATATTGTATTATATTTTCGAAATGACCATAACAAGTAGACGTCTGAGCCAGGCCCGTACCCAGGATTTCGTTTCGGGAGGGGCCCAAAGATAAAAAACATTAAGGTTACTGAAGATTGTTTATGTACCCAATTTTCGGAGTGCCTTTTACGGGTGTTTTTAACAAACACTTTAAACTTTTCCACTGGAACTGTTATTGTATTACATTTCTTTACGTTAACTGTCTTGTTATTTCTGTAACAAATGTTTGAGATCTTCTAAATAATTATATATCGTTTTTGATTTCGGGAGGGGCCAGGGCCCCTCGGGCCCCCCCTCTGGGTACGAGACTGGTTTGAGCAGCTGTAATAATTTTATATTGTTATAGTTATATTGTATGCTTTCAATATTTTATTGAACAACTGGAAGTCTCAATCTAATAGCAATTTGGTTTCAAATCAATGACCGTGTTCTCCAATTTCCTTTATTTTCAGTGTTACACTTATAATTTCAGTTGTTTTAGTGTACGTGAAAAAGTCGAAAAAAGTACTGTTACTCTCATTACGACACATTTGTTTTTATTTAAACTTCTCAAAATCTCATGTCAACTGGCCCGTCGGAATATAATTTGACATTTTGTAAGCCATTGAGAAAAAGGGATATTTTTTGGCTCATGTGGCAAGAGTCAGTTAGACAACCACATGACACTGAATTTCTTACATTTATGAGCAATTCCAGAAATAAATAGCAGATAAACTTGCAGGATCGACTTTCTCCGAATCGAATGAAACAATGTACACCTCTTCAGTACGGCAATCAATTCTTCCTGATAAAGGAACCTTTTGGACTCAATATTAATTTTTAGAATGTCGAAATTTAAAACCGAAACTAACCACTTCAAACATCGTTTTCCGTCATCTACTCATCAATCCTTTTCCGAAAATACCCACATTGTGAAGGTTTTTAAGGAATATCGACAAACCGAACGTCGCCATCTTGGATTTACAAACCACTTCAAACATCGTTTTCCGTCAACTACTCATCAGTCCCGTTCCGAAAATACCCATATTGTAATAGTTTTTAAGGATGATCGATAAACCGGAAGTCGCCATCCTGGATTTTGAACCGACCCCAAACATCATTTTCTTGCACCCACTTATCACATCCGTTCCGAAAATGGCCATGTGATTGGGGGTTTCCACCTTCATCACACAAACCTTTTTTTACGAGGTAAATTCCAAATAACGTAAACTTTTTTAACGAACCAAATCCCAAATAACGTAAACTTTTTTTTACGAACTATCTCCATTTACGAACCTCCGTTTAGTTCGTAAATGGAGGTTTCGGTGTATAGAAGAGTCTCACTATTGTATTCGGGATAAACAGTTTCGGTAAATTGTTTTTTTTAACATTTTCTAGTAGTTTAATATTACAAAAATATTGTGTCTAAATTCAGTGTAAGTAACCAAAAAATTTTTTTTGCTAATTTTTCAAGCAAAAAATTAAACGCGTTTTTTCTGAAAATCTAATTTTCGAAGTCCGTGCACACGATCCTGCAAAATCTACTGAGCCGATTTTTTTTTAAATTAGAATATGCTTACCTTCCCCCCCCCCCCCCCCTACGTTTTTGAAATAATCATTTTATGGCAGTTTTTCACCTCAAAATTGGCGGAAAATTTAACGTAAGATCGCGATTTTTGCTTAAATATTCCACGAACCGTTGAAAAAATCAAAATAATAACGACGGAAGGGGGAGAAATGACTCGTACTTTAAGTAAATTTAAGAACATTTTTGATTTCAGATAAACTTTTAAAACCGATGCACTGAGGAAGGATGTAAACAACATTCCGAAATACGTATCTGTATTATAGCGTTTGATACACTTTTGTGAAAATAGTGACTTTGAAAGAGTGTAATGACGTGTCATATTAGAATTAAACGGTAAAACAACTGTACTATTAGTGACAATATTCTACTAACAGCTCAAACGGAAATCTAGAGATTTCAGATAATTCTACGCTGAGTTATCGTGTTCACCGCGCAACGTGATTCTCAAAAAAGGTTTCGGGGAAAGCTCTGTTACCGCTTTATTTTTTAATATTAATATACGAAAATTTAATGAAATGTTTTTTAAATGATGCTTTATAATGTAAAAAAAAGTTTTAAAAAATTTGCTCGCGCTGTTTCTCCTAAAAAAATCACAAAAAGAAATGTTTTTTGATTCAAATTGTCCCTTACCCTTAAAACAATTCTTGGATGCCTAAGATGTTTAATAGAGCACTTATGAAACTAAACAATTCAGTAATGTACACACTAAAATTTAATTTCTGAAAATCTCAATTCCAGAAAAATGTAGCAGGTCGTCTGACTTCACATACTCTTGTAATATGAGCCTTTAATACTAAATCTCCTCATCACATATTTAAGACTAAATCTTTCACACGACCCAAACCACACGCACTTAACAAAAACCCGTAAAAGCACACTTCCTCGAAAACCTAGAAACCTACATAAAATAAAAACATTACCTACATTAAAGCAATTAAAATATCAACACTTGCACGTTCCGGTGACCCAGCGAAAAAACTCAGTGGTCATAAAATTCGACTACAGAAACAAGGAAGCATCAAGTCTCAAATCGTTATGTCATCTAAGTAACAGAAAACAAAAACACAACAGCCTGTGTCACTTCCCTCTTCTTCACGTCCCTCATGTCCCACAATCGATACAAGTCAACACGACCTAGAATAACAGTAACTCAAGAGCACGCACTAACTCAAACCGACACTTACGAGAATAACCCAACATGCTATCGCCCTCTCCTCTCCGTATCACACCCGCTCACGCTCATCAAGAAGCTTTACTCACTCTCTTACCCACGAAATACACAATGGCCGACACGATACAACGAGTTAAACCCGATTTGCATTGCGCGTTCTAACTCCTCCTCCTAGATTCTCAGTGATCCTAATTGTAAGAACTAATTAGCTAGGCTAGGAGAGAATAGAGTATATAAGTAAACGAATTTATAAAAAAAATCAATCTTAATCTCAAGCATAATCAATCTAAACTCTGATTCAAAGGAAACTTTGAACACGTCTTCAATATGGATCCATTTTTTCTTCTCGGATAGAGAGACCAATCCTACACTAACTTTTAAACGGGCGAATGATTTATCGTACGCATTCTTTTATATCACTATAGTTCGCAAACTGTTAATTGAGGAAAAGAATGGTGTTGAAGAAGAAGTTCTAGGACATCGATGGCGCACTCTAATAAAATATACACTGATAAATATAGTCGAGCACTGTTCCCAGTAATAAAAAGATAGCCAAAAAAACGAACCCGGTGAACGGCCGCAATTTGGTTACGGACATACATAAACGACATATTCAAAAAAACAGTTTTCAAAAAATTCAAACTATAAAAACATCTCCACATTTTTTTTAATAATTTTATTTCAAACTAAAACATAAAATCCACATTTGAAAAATTAACAATGAAATATGAATGTACACATAAAATCAAATAGTGACTTTTCTCCTAAAAGTACTCAGATATCACCAACTTTTTTCTTAATCTAGATGACGTTCATTAAAGGGATCTGGTAATCGGTCTTCACCGGTTTGTGCTAAGTTCACAAGACTGTTCTAACTTCAAGGTCGACATTCCGCCTTCGGCTCATCAGTGCGCTAGCAGTTTATGTTGAACTGCTAACGCTGCCTAACTGTTTAATAGTAAACCGCAGAGCAGACGTAAAGTTAATGCTATTGGCGAAACGTAGAAATTGATAATAGTAATGTGCACTTAGCACAATAACCGGTACCCATGCGGTACCAAAACCCCCAAAATAACTATTTTAACTTGCTCTTCGTTTCGTGTTCGACTCCCTTGTGCATAAGAATTTTCAATTTTTTAGTTGTTAGTGTAAACTTATTAGTTCAACATAAACCGCAAAACAGACGTAAAGTTTGCTACTTGCTATTTACGTCCACTCATTTCATTACGCCCACTGATTTAAACTTATACGACATTTATGCTGAATACAAACCATATAAAAATAATGCAAATTTTAATATGTAACCACACCCCTTAAAGGATGTACATACCAGTTATGCATGAGCTGCTAAAAAAACTAGTTTAAACAACACTTCTTCTTTCTGAATTCCGAAAGACCAGTTCCTGCACTGTGACAATGGTTGGGTCATTTCCAACGGTAAGAGTAGATTTCCTTTACCAGCCCTTCTCTTCCGCCGACCCACCGGTAGTGCCAACTTCCGGTACTGTCCGACTGACGCCACAGCGAAACTTGAGGATACGTAATGTTAGCAGCTGGGAGCGGGACAACAACGCATTGCCAAAAAAAAAGGCTCTGGAATTTCTTCATCCGGCCGTGGGAACGAACCCCAAACAACTCGCAATAGCTGCTGCTGCTGCTGCTGCACATGTATGTGGTGGCCATTGTCGGCACCCGGAAAGCGTTCCATATTAGTTTTCGCACTTCATCCTTTTACGCTGGCAACCACCGACCACGGTGTCTCCATCGCTTGCCTTTGGGACTCTGCTGGAAGCTAGCAGGACGTGTTGTGTATGGAGATTCTTCCCCGTCGCTGGTCCATATCTCTTTCTGCCAGCCATAAATAAACAAAACAAATGAACACTTTCCTGGACCAGTCAGCGACAGCATCCAGGAGAATTTGTAGCGAGAATAGAAATAGGGTAACATTTTTTCGGTGGTTATTCGGGGTGGATCTGGAGCGAAGTTGCCCTGGTAGTTATTTGTGACTGAAGAAAGAAGTATGCGTGATAAAAATTAGAAAAATCATTACCATTACCACAATGCATTAATTTTCATCGTTCAGAAGAACCACCCTGGTAAGAAAATTCGTGACGACCTGGAAAATGGATTTTTTTTTGCTGCAACCAACCAAATAGCATTATTTTTCATTTTAACAGGCAATATTTTTATTTTAATTTGATGTTTTAATCTAAATTTTTAAAAGGGTTTGTGTAGATGAGCAGCTCGAGCCACTCAACTGGAACAGAAAATTGTTCATATGCGGTTTGTGTTCCACGTTTCACGGATGAGAAATGAAAATTTATTGGTCAAACCGAAAGAACTGAACTCGGAAAACAGACAGGGTTGCTTTAATCAGCCCCACACCTTAATGAAAACGAATAGGTTGTTTTGAAACAGGAGCCCGAAGGCCACCAGCTCACAAATCATGCCACATAATAACAGACGCAAAAGTTATCCTCGGTTCTGGTTTATTAAACTTAAAAGGCACTTTCGTTGGAGCGTTAATAATTGATATCTCGGTATCGAGGCATTCCGGGTAGTTCACAGGAGGATTTGTGGTGGATGGGAAGGGGTTTATTAATAAAAATTAAAACCGAGCTGCGGGTGTTTTTCTGCGTTACTGGTCCGATTAATATTAATTCAGGTTAAACGATGCACGGAAGGTGAAATTAATCGAGCTGTTCATGAAATCAACCAATATGGTCCGTAATGCAAAACTGAATTGCTTAATAGATGAACGGTTAGGAAAATTTATGCCATGGGGAACTGATTTTCAAACATTCCGATTCTCCATATATAGAGAACATTTTTTGTGTGGTATCTCATTTCCAGAATATAGTCGCATAATGAATATAATATGATTATACTATAGTGCTATATTATTCGTCATGATCGAAGTGCTGGAAAAAAACAGGTATTATTCTTTCTATTGAATTAACCTCACTCTGACAGCAGAGCAATTTTCAAATGTTCCGGCCAAATTGAGCAAGCGGAGTTGGAATGTTCTGACACTGATTTCTACAACCTTTGCAGAAATTTTGCATATGATATGTCATACGCTAGGACATAGTAGGTTAAGAATTGACCCAGACTCAAGAGGACAGAGAAAAAGGTTTCGTAAAGATCTACGTCCTTATAATATTTGATTACTCGGTAAGTAGAATATAATACTAAATTTCACCAACTGTGCACAATACATATAACCGATACGGTATTGCATTAGAGTGATTTTCGGATTTTTTTTCGCACACAAAAGCTGATCAAAGGCAGAGTGTTTTCTACGAACTGATGAGGTTTTAAATTAGAATTCCACATTCAAGAAAAAATTTTTCGCATGGATTTGAATTTGTTCTGTGTTTCATTTATCAATAATTATGTGGAACGACGAATTGATGGAAATAGTAGTATCGATCATCGATTTGTTTTTCAGTCTTTGTAAACTACCCTGCCTATGAAAACGAATGAACAGAAAGTCCAATTGATTAGAAGAAACCAAGCATGCTTTGCTGTACTTAGTCACCACGGCATTCACTTTACCGTTCTATATCTACGGAAACAAATTCGACAGAAACACATACATCGATCACGAGTCTATTTTTTCCTTCTACTTTGCCGCCGACACTGATTCACGACAGTTTCATACATCTACATAATGATCTCATTTGATGTGTGGTAGCAGCAGTGACGATTGTGATCTCAAACACAATACATTGAAGATGATCAAACCTTCGATTGACTTTCAACGATTTGTGTTTTAGTCCTTGTTAAGAAGTTGACCGTCTTGAGCTAGTTCATTTAAATATGATCAGTATCTATCGGGGAAAACAGATT
This sequence comes from Malaya genurostris, assembly GCF_030247185.1. Classification (NCBI taxonomy): domain Eukaryota; kingdom Metazoa; phylum Arthropoda; class Insecta; order Diptera; family Culicidae; genus Malaya; species Malaya genurostris. The sequence goes on along the minus strand of NC_080571.1, from coordinate 303,332,071 downwards.
GGAAAATTGACATGTGAATGCAATTATGTAATGAAAACCGCGAAAACGTTACCGAAAAGACGGGTCTCGTCCGTTAGATACTGATCATATTTAAAAAGTATCGATCATGTTTATCATATATGTAAACGAAATACTTTTTATTCTTCAATAAATGGTATTATTGATGGAGTTTACGCATAAATTGAGGACTGTTACTGTTCTCTGTGAAATGATGATGATAAAAAATGATGTAATATGACTTAGATTTAATTTTTTTTCTTTCTCATTTTTTTCTGTCTCATTCACAAACTTAGATTCAAATGAAAGGTATCTTGGTCCCATAGATTGCCATTGAATTTTACCCGGATCGGACTTTCGGCTCGGGAGTATCGGGGTAAAATGTGAAAAGAAATGAAAAAAATGGCACTCGATTTTCTCAGAGATCGTTCAATCGATTTCCTTCAACTAAGATTCAAATCAAAGGCCTTATAGTTCCATATGTTGCTAGTGAGTTTCATCTAGATCCGACTTCCGATTCGGGAGTTACGGCGTAAAATGTACAAAATGTACAAAAATGTACACTTGATTTTCTCACAGACCACTCATCCAATTTTTACAAGCTTATGTTCAAATGTCTGTTGATCCTGCTAATTCTGGTTCCGGAATTACAGCCTGCTAACTATTTATTTATTTATTTATTTATTTATTCCATTTATTCATCTGACAATATAATAAGTCTTAATGAATATATCAGTCAAGTTATAAAATATTCGATCGTAACACTTTCTGAATAAACTTATGTGTCGGTTCATTAAAATCGAAAAGATTTTCAACAGTGGAAAATGTTCTTATACATGTAGTTATCGGTTCATGGAATCCGAACGTCGTTCGATGATATCTCTGTTGAAATAGGCTAGTAGAACGCAGCAATCGTTGCGTGGCACGGAAATCAAGTAGAGACAAAAGTTGCGGTGAGTCGATATCGCCATTGATTAGTTTTGCCACAAACACAGCTTGTTGAATTTTCCGCGCCGTTCCAATGAATCAAGACCTATCAGACGACAGCGATCGGGGTACGGTGGAAGGTCAAGCGGGTTTTACCAGGGAAGATTTCTTAGAGCCAGTCGGACAAATCTTTTCTGAACACGTTCAATCCGTAAGTTCCAAACAATCTGATACGGGCTCCAAACTAAACTAGCATTCTCAAGTAGCGGTCGAACCAATGAACAGTATAATGCCTTCAAGCAATGGGGATCTTTGAAGTCACGTCCGATTTTGGCAATAAAACCCAGTTGCCGTGTTGCTTTTGAAATCAAAGTTGAGCGATGTAGGTTGAATGTAAGTTTGGCATCCAACAAAACACCAAGATCGTTAACATGATCAACTCTTTGGAGCGTTTGTCCATCAATTTGATAATCAAAATGCAATGGATTCTGTATTCGGTGGAACGTTATGACCTGACATTTCGCAGTACTGATAATCAGCCAGTTTCTTTTGCACCAAGCAACAAATGTATCGAGGAGCTGTTGGAGCCGGACACAGTCGTCAATAGATCGAATTACATGGTACAATTTCAAATCATCAGCGTAAACTAATCTGCAGCCGTTACTGAGCAGCAAAATAGCATCATTGAAAAACAAAGAGAACAGAAGCGGACCCATATTGCTGCCTTGAGGTACTCCTGACACATTCGTAAACTGAGATGAAACGCTCGAGCCCAATTTTATTCGTAAAACTCTACCACACAAGTAAGAGTATAACCAATCAATGAACTTTTGAACCTAATCGCGACATCTTTCGAAGGAGTATTCGGTGGTCTATTCGGTCAAACGCTGCTTTTAGATCCGTGTATACCGCATCGATTTGTACCTTTTCCTCCATACGCGAAATGCAGGTCGAAGTGAAATCTAATAAATTTGTGCTGACCGAGCGTCCAGGCATAAACCCATGTTGTTCAGTTGAGATATAATGTTTAGTGCGAAAGAGCATCTCATTGCTTACAATTATTTCAAAAAGCTTTGAAGCAGCAGATAAACTTGTTATGCCTCGATAGTTTCTTACATTACGACGGTCACCACTCTTGAATACAGGGAACATGAAGGATTGCTTCCAAATCTCAGGAAAAATGCCTTGCTCGAAAGATTTGTTGAAAATAATGCACAGAGGCTCAGCTAAAGCAGCAGTACAATTAGTGTAAACTGCAGCGGGTATTCCATCGGGTCCGGCTGAATACGATTTTTTCAGTTTCTTCGCAGCGGCGAGAATCATTTCAGGAGTAATTATAAACGTATCCATACGCACTAAATTTTCAGGAACGTCCATAGCAGCGACATCAGCTTCGGCGTCGGAAGCAGTATTTCCAGCAAATACCGAAGCGAAAAATGTTGCGAACAGCTCGCACGAATCCACCGTTGAGTTAGACTCCACGCCGTCGAGACAAACATTTGGAGGAATGGATGAACATTTTCGCTTTGAGTTGACAAATGTCCAGAACTTCTTGGGATTCCGTCGAAGGTCAGTTTGAACTCGCATGACGTAATCTTTGTATAGCCGCGCGTTCAATTTACGATAACTTTCACTGGAGTGTTTGAACATTCTTTGTGTCTCAGCATTATGAAAACGACGATGTTTGCGTTGCCAGGCATTGCGATCCCGCTTGAGTTTACGTAGGTACGCTGTAGTCCAAGGAGTAGCAATGGGTCGTTTTGCTAATGGAAGATTAGAACTGAGCCATTGAAACAAAATATCACAGAATAGTGAAGACATCTCATTCACGTTATCGATTTCATACAAAACAGACCAAATACAAATTTCATTTTCAGAAGCGTGTTGATTTTGGGCATACCGGATAATCGATAGTCGGATAATGGTTCCGGAAGAACCGAAAAAGTGCTCGTGTGCTCCAAGCTGGAAATCCCACCAATTTCTCAGAAACGGCCAGACCGACCTTCATAAACTCAGATTCAAATGAAAAGTATTATGCTTCCGTAAGTTGATGTAGAATTTTATCCAGATCTGGCTTCCGGTTCCGAAAATACAAGGTAGTGTGAATGCAATGGCAACCTGTCATACAGAGCGATAATGCAAAAAAAAACGTAAAAATTCTAAATTTGGTTCAAAACTGTTTCCATTTTTAAGGTTATGCCAGTTGCTGGCCGAACAATCCGATTTCAACTCCCGATTCCGGCAGTACCGGAAATAGTGATCGAAAAACAGAACTTTTCATTTTCTCAAAAACAACTGAGTTTTAAATAAAAGAGTCGACGTCTAAAAAGGCGGGTGGGTAATGTCAGAGACATAACTGGATGTCGTGAATACCTGAATACATGTTCCTTAACTTTTCCTAATATCAATTAGTTGATCAGTTGTATGAATTATGCAAGCATTCCCCTTTTTCACATTTTTCGCAAAAACAGCGAAATGTGCACAAATCTAATCAAACAGTTCTAGATTTGCATTAAACTAAGGTGTTTTAGCTTCGATGTGCAAAGAAGAAATCCTAATAGTTCTTTAGAAAACTTTTAGAGCCATTAGAACGGCTGATTTTGTGTGATGCTCCCCACCGTTGTCCTCTTTTCGTTGTTTTTTTATCAATGCAAACAACTGGCAGCTGTGACGTTATCGCTCTTGTCGGAAGTGCAACTAGCTTTGCAAACGACACACAATACATCTGCTCGCAGTAGCGATAGAATCCAAACTGATCCAATTTTGTTAAGAGGTTTCTTTTTACGTGATTTCGTTTGTAGCTTTTTCACTAATGGGCGGTCCTAACGCATATAGAATTTTAGATGAGATGTGTTTGAAATCTTAAACCGTCATTTTGAACGAAGACGCCAAAAACGAAGAATTCCTATCAACTTGGCTCAAAACTGTTTAAAAATTGAAAAGGTTATGATAACATATGCTCAAACAAACTTTTTTGTTTTTTTTTAATATTCAAAGAAGAGTCTTTTGAAGAATCCTTAAGAAATCTTAATGAAAACATGAGTGATGTGAGAAAAGCATTATAGTACCACTAGGTGGATTAAAACAGGTTTTATTATTTGAAAAGCATTAACTTGCCATAAAAAAGAAAAAACATTGAATGAATAATATTGAGTGTTTAGAGAGGAAGCAACCATGACGGCGACTCAGAATTCGCTAAAAGTGAGAAGATCGTTTTTCAAACATAAATTAATTGCTGCAGAAACCGAGCAGTTACAATACTAATTTCGTTGATTTTGCAACACTCTCCAATATATAAGGTTCAAATAGTTTGCGTAGAAAACTTCGTTTTTCAATAGTTTTCGTAGAAAAGATTGTAACAGATGTGTAAAAAATTTAATTTTGAGCTCTCAAAGTTCGCTGATTGCAACCTGCTTTACATGTTAGAATTTTTAATCTTGAGAACGCTATATGAAGCCAATATGACGAGTATTTTCAAATCCGGCCAAAACTGTTAAAAATGAAATTCACGTTTCTAAACTTAGATGGATATGAAAAATATTTCATATTACCGCTGAATAGTTAATAGTTTTGGAGTCTATTGAACTGGAATTAACAAAACATCGGCTTGAAATAGTAAACAATGCAAACACGTTTCCCAAAACCAAAATCTATCGGATGGGTACTTTCGGAGGCTATAAAACGAATACATGAAGAAATTTATTTTTACACATATTACTACTACATGAAGACTACAGTACACAGAATTCTTATAAATTTAGTGCCAAGCTCTAAATTCGTCTAACACCATTTTTATAATTTTTGTATTAAATGCATTCATGACTGCCGAATAGCTTAAGTGGGGAGTTTTTCGTAAAATATTCGCCTTTACTATATAGTTTTTTGGGAAATTTCATAACTTTGTAATATCTTGCATGTTATTGGAGTGCTAAAATTGTAACCACGTAGAGAGAATAAAGATAATATTTTATAAAAATTAGATTATCATCCAGTAGTTCCTTGACAGATGACTGTAAAGTGGATAAATTCTACAGATCGTTCGGAGGAATAACATTGCAGTAAAAAGTTTACTGTACCGATTTGGTCAGCAAAATGAGAAATCCGAGAAATCCATTTTCTTATTTCTGTCATTTATATGGTAGTAGAAATATACGGCTGAACGTAAAAGTCGGATTAGCGCAACTTAGTTTGAAAAAAACTTTTTGTTCAAAATTTTTTATTGGATCCGCAATATTCAAACACATTTTCATTATAAGAACTGGCCAAAACCAATTTTCATGAAATCCGGTTCTTCTGGAACAAATGTTTTTATCCGATTGCACAATTCAAAGCTTTTGGCTGGCGGACGAAACGGCTCACATCTCTTTCTTTCTTGGGAGGGAGAAATTTGTGAAGACAGTTTTCGGAATGATATTTCTAAAATTCTATCGAGACACTACTTCAAGAAAAGGTTAATCTGTTGGTACAAAGTTCACGATTAGGCTCTTGACTGAATTCAATTGGTTGAAGGTTGAAACAGAGGTGGAAATAAGCCCATTTTGCGCAGGAAAATGTCGCGTCTTTGAGTACCGCTGCAAAAATGGATGTACAACGCTTCGTTCGTTCTCAGCGCATTTAGCCAAGAACGGAGTTCGAGTGCTCCATTCGCATGAGAACAGGTGTAGTAACTTGTGCTAATTAACTCTCCGACAAGTCCCCGTTCACAATGTAATATTCATACAATTTTGTAATGATATTAAACATTTCATTTTTTGGCAATTGTGTTTTCAGAGACTTTCCTTGGCGTACGGCACAGTTGTAAATAATTAGGTTTTCAAAAGCGCGGAAAAATATCTGTAACTATTCAATCAATCTAAAGTTTTTTTATCTACTTCTTGAAAATCCTGATGTGATCTTGCTCAATACCACCTTAAAATTTATTTAAAACTGTTTGCGTGGTACATAAAAATCGTTCAAATATGATCTAGAATTAAATATAGTAATCACGTAAGTAATTTTAATTATATTAATCTATGTTTTAAACCTGAAAAAATCGATAATTGAAGTAATTTTTGACACTTTGTTGAATTTTGATTCCGAAAATAATTTTAATAGGCATATTTTATCGAATTATGATATTTCCCAATAAAGATCACTACTTATCTAATTTTTTTAAGATCAGTTGATCAGTTGATCTTTGAATCACATCGATCAAAATCAATACTGATTGGTGGTGATTTTGAGCTACTATTTTCACTGATTCCTGTGAGATCAAATTACTGGACGATTCGATCAGCTTTGAGCATTTGAGAATATGAGCAAAATCAGACATGAGTGCCGATTGATTTACATCTAAAATCGTTGATCCCAATGCGGGGTGTGAAAATTAGTGACAACAGTAATCCTACAGTAATTTTAAACTAAGGATAACGCGTGTCAATGAGACTTTTAAAATCGTGGAAAATTGCAAATTTTACATCATTGGGAAGTTTAGTGATGGGTGATAAGGAATATTACAGGAGTTTGTACATTAATGATTTTAGTCAATTTATATGCATGAGGGTACTCAAATTGAGGAAAATTGTCTATTTGTAATTTTCAGGAATGCTCGTTTAACAGTCTTTATCACCGAAGTTGGGAAAAATGTCGGTTTCGTTACGGCACTATTTACGAAGTTTCAACACATGTTCTTCTTTGATACAAACAGTATTCTATTTCGCGAATTGTTGTTTAATTGCAGTAAAATTAATACTAGATGAAAGAAAATGAATGCTAGAGGAAGGTTTTATGAGAATAATCAGATTGGATCGTAATTCAATTGATAATGTTAATTTTACAGTTTTCGCTGCGCAATATCAACACGCATTGCAAAATTAGTAAAAAAATATACCTCACCAAATAGTAATTATAGCGACAAAAGACTTTGTTTTACGTCCAGCTGGTTGATGCTGATGATAATGTTCATGCACTATCTAGATTGAACCCAATGAAATGCTATTTGACATGAATTTGATTTAAAGAGGTAACTGGAGCGGAGCATTTGACGCAGCGTTTCAATAGTGCGTTGGTATTGGCGTAGTCAAATCCTGCACTCCTGTTACTTCTGTGTATGATATTCAAGCTAAATAGGGTAATATTTGACATGTTTTTCTTATAGTTATAATTATTATTTATCGCTGCATGTATGTTAATATTCCTTGCTGTTTTGCCTTTCTCATATAGAAAGGCTATGCAATCACTGTAAAAACCGACATTTTAGCCGAGGCTCGGAGAGCCGAATGTCATATACCATTCGACTCAGCTCGACGAACTGAGCAAATGTGTGTGTGTCCGTGTGTGTATGAGTGTATGTATGTAACAAAAATATGCACTCACTTTTCTCGGAGACGGCTGAACCGATTTTCACAAACTAAGATTCAAATGAAAGGTCTGGTCCCATAGTCTGCTATTCAATTTCATCCTGATCCGACTTCCGGTTCCGGAGATATTGGATGATATGCACCAAAAAATGGACAAAATATGCACTCACTTTTTAGAGATGGCTTAACCGATTTTCAGAAACTTAGATTCAAATAAAAGGACTAACAGTCCCATAGCCTGCTATTAAATTTTATTCGGATCCTACTTCTGGTTCCGAAGTTACATGGTAATATGTGAAAATTAGAGAAAAAAGTGTGCACTCATTTTTCTCTGAAACGGCTCAACCGATTTTTACAAACTAAGATTCAAATGAAAGGTTTTCCTAAAAAATTTTAGAACATTTCATCCGGATCCGACTTCCGGTTCCGGAACAAAAGTGTGATAAGTGGAAAATTACCGATTTCATTATTAGTTTTTCACAAACGATGGTCACAAACAGGTACAAATCCCATAGAAATGTCTGATAAATTATTCTAGTTTGCAGAGCTTGTTTGTTTGTAAGCGAAACTGTGACGAATGTCTGCTAATGGTGTGTGATATTGGTAAAAGACGGTGCTGCGTTTGATAAAATTTTTAGCTATTCTATGATAAGTGCGATTGAAAGAATAAACGAATGTCATTGAATCCAAATTTATTTGAAAAGTATGCAATTTTCACAGCCAATAGTGCAGTAATACCGTATCGGTGGTGTAATGATGTCAATAATAATAATAATAATAATAATAATAAAAGTAATAATCCTACTACATGTTTTATGCTACTGATTCATGCTGTTTAGCTTAACTTACATATGCAGAAGTAACAGAAACACAGGTTCGCTTCGTTTGTTAGATTTTGTCTAATTGGTTTAATCGAAATAAAGCATGAGATAGTAAGGCTAGATTTAACTAGGTTCAAAACTGTTCCAATTTGTAGATCATATTTGTTGCTGGCAAACAAACCTACTTCGGATATTTCGGTCATCTGAATCCGGTTTTGGAAGAATCGGAAATGGTGATTAAAAACTGCAAAAGTGTCTCACTCGCTTTCCTTCAAGATAAACAAACTTATAGGTTCAAAAGAAAAGTCTTACAGTTTCATACGGAATTCCTGAATTTGTTGTAGATACTACTTCCGGTTCCAAAACGACAGGATAAACAGGATTTATAGAGTTTATTAGATTAGGTCCGAACAAATTTTCCTATTTCTATTCAATGGACAATTGTTTTTTCGAATTCCACAGTAGCATTTTTGATGTTATGAATAATATGAGAAAGGCATCATTACACCATTAGGTGGATTAAAACAGGTTTTTATTTATGATATTACTCCACCACGACAATCAGTTTCAAAATCACTTATACCACTACATCACCGGAACTATAAGTGACAGCCATTTGAACTTCAAACCTGTTTAATGAACACAGAGTAGTGTTAAAACGAACCGAACTCTGTTGAAATGTTGATTCCGAATCAGACAGTTATACTGATAACGATGAAGACACTTATGAATTCTAAGTAGAATCAAAATTTATCTTACCAAATAATCATTCGTTGCAGAGTTCATTATAATATCTACAATAAATATGTGATATGAAATAATAATACTAACTATTTTAATTTACTGTGAATCAAAAACATTGCTTATTTCCACTCCTGGGTCACGTCCCGTCCACAATATCAGGATTTATCAAGTCCAGCAACTTTTCTTCCGGTACACTTGAACAATAACGTGGCAACAGCACTTCGGTTTGCATTTCGGGATTGTGTTACTCAAAGGAAAATATATTTGAAAGACATATTTCTATCTTTCGAATCTTCTGAGCATTTCTAAAATGTATAATCTATATGATTAAGTTGATAACATATTCGTTATTCTCCCATTATGATGGTGAACTCCAGATTAGCTTATTTTGCACGATATAGTCATACCACATTTTCATCAGTTTAGACTGATGCAATATCTTCTCAAAAATTCCTTTCTTTCACTTTTCCGAAGAAATGCTACAACGGATTAACAATATGTGTATGTAAGTCCGTACGTACGTACGTATCTTGTAATCACCGCGTGACGCAGATGATGGATCACTTTTTTAAGCTGGTGTAGTCACTGCTACTGCTGCATAGAGCTTCTGTTGTTCCTGCCGATGGCATTCCCGCAGAAGATGGCCATCTTTGATATTTGCTGATTCATGGCCACTTCTCACGCAATATAATCAATCATCTAGGCTGCGTGGTACTGTGACTCCACAACGCCAACTGACTGCACCCCGTCGTCATTGCTGAGGTGTTCAATGTAATCCATCTGTGGCTTTGTCTATGGGGTCCCTGTCATTGGGCGTGCAATGATACATTAGCAAGCGATTTCCTTCGTCCGAACAACCAACTATAATAATACGAATTCACCTCGGGGTTTGACATTTTGATGAATTGCAGTTTTATGCACTTTCATCGAACTTGAAACGCGTCGAGAGGGTACGCATCCGCTTGGCAACGATCTCATATTAATCAATTAGAACGATTGTAGTTGATATGAAATAATGCTCTCGATATATATATTCAAGCACTCTCCGACTGTCCGCCTACGTAAATATTGGAATGAATATTTCGAACGATCACAATTTTTAGCGATTGAGCAATACATTACTGATTGAATACTGATATTGTTTTTTGCTGCTCTGCTACACCAAATAATGTTTTATCAATTTATTTAGGAAACGGGTGTTCGGAATGATAACGGGAAACAATACACAGATGTTGCATGATGTGGTAGCAAAACAACTGTATTATTTTATCACCACAGTTCACAACCACATCGTGAGTTAATCAATCATTATCCACTGAATATAATCAACCAGATATTTTATTAACAAATATAAGCAGTTTTGAAGAATTCCCGTTCAATAATTTAATCATACGCGGTTTGTCCCAAAAAGTGGGAAGAATAGTCTGCCATTGTTCCGTGTATTACTAATAGTATAGCATTGGCATTTCTAATCTAACTACCCAACACTCGTTTTGTATTGGGTGTTCTGAGTGTTCTTTCTAATGCCATGATTTAATGAAAATATAAAAATATATTCCATTCACCACCAAAAATATCAATCATTAAAATATAGCTTGTATATTGGCGATACGATTTGAAAATCACAATGAGCCGCATGATCTGCAACGAAATTTAGGTTTCGCTGTTTCTCTCTGTCCCTCTATCTATTATATTTTATCTAATTCTCCTCAGGAAAAAGTCCTTAGAAGCAAACAGGTTTTACTACAGACTTTCAACCGAACTTACCGACTTCACCGAAACCGGAAACGAGGGGACCAACATGACTGAAGCGAGTTCCATTTGCCATCAACTGAGACGATCACAATTTTGAAAAGTTCTGAAATCGTTTGAAAAGTTCTGAGACCAGTTGAAGATTTTGCTAACCAATTCAAAGCTAGTCACCCGTTAATTGCGGAACCAGTAGTTAGGATCTGCGTGAAAAAAAACTGCTATATTTACAGGTAACGCAAATCTGCATATGACACAGTTCAAAATAACGTAATTCATCGAATAACAGAATTTTACAAGAATGACTCAAATCCGTTAGACCGTACTTAAAAAAATTAAGAGACATTATAATGACATTTCTAGCATGTACCATGTAGCTTGATTTTACAAAAATGGCATGTAAGGATCCTCCATTTAAATTTAGTGAATATCAAGTCTGTGAAAATAGTAAAATCGAAAAATTATCAGGAACATACAAATACCGCATCGGTGAATAAATATTCGCTCTAACAGACAGATGGCGGTCACTAATTCAAAAAACTTCTCTTGCATTCAAAAGAGACATTCAGTAAAAACCATTCAAGCGAAGAGGTTGTGTTTCGATTGTACTGGCTCGTGAGTTAACGGCTGCTACCGAGACAATTCTAAGCTTCAGGTAGTTAAACTGCCCATAGCAAACGCAATATTCGGGGCGTTTTCCGACTGGAAAGCTAGCAACGAAGGCCATCCCGTTCATACGCACAGAGGTGTAGAGACACAGAGGTGCGAGAGCATAGAAGTGACGAGTCACAGAGGTGCCATCGCATAAAGGTGCGAAGACGAAGGGGTGCAAAGGCACAGAGGTGCTAAAGCAACCCAGTGCTGATCTACCTGGTACCAGAATTTGTACGCTGCGTAGGATCAAAAGAGACGGCATATATCGCGAGGTGCTACACTGCAAGCATCGCATTTGATCGCCACCAAGAGCAAAAGCACTGTACCTGGGGTCAGGTACAGGCAGCACAGCAAGTGCAGTGGTGTCCACAACGACGGCAGAGCAACTGAGATAGCAGTAAACGACAGAAGACTGCCAATTGGAAACAGCAGAAGACTGCCAATTGGAAATCGTTGGAAGAGCTTCACGTCATTCTTCACGATAAAGGAACAGAGACATCAGCTACAAGGTAGATTTAATTTAATTTATTTTTTATTTCTTATATCTGAAATTTTACTAAACATAAGTTTTTATTTTTGTGTTATTAATTTACAAAAAAATTTCATGTAATGGATGATCTCATGGCAGATCATCCGAATCCGATTCCGGATACTAGTAAGAGTTTAAATATTCCGAGGGCTAAACATTATCCACAGGGTACCACTGGGCCATGGATAGTCTATCTTCGAAAAAAGGAAAAGATTTTAAACTTGATGCAAATTACAAAGGATTTGAAATCACATTTCTCTGAAATTAAAGAAATCTGTAAGGTTAATAGAGATAAAATTCGAGTTGTTGTTAACGACTTGAAACAGGCAAACGATATTGTAACCTGTAAATTCTTTGCTATTGAATATCGAGTTTACATTCCATCGAAGGAGGTAGAAATTGACGGTGTCGTGACTGAAGCAAGTCTGACAGCAGATGATTTACTTAAAAATGGAGTTGGCCGTTTTAAAAACTCCATGCTTGAGGGAGTTAAGATACTCGACTGCAAACAATTGTACTCAGCATCTATTGTCGATGGAAAAAAGTCTTATCGTCCCTCAGATTCGTTTCGCGTAACATTTGCCTAGCCATGTCTATATCGATAAAATTCGTCTTCCTGTTCGGCTTTTCGTACCGCATGTTATGAATTGCACGAACTGTAAAAAATTCGGACATACAGCTACTTACTGTAGTAATAAGTCCAAATGTATCAAATGTCAAGGGCCTCATAAGGATAATCTTTGCGATAAAGATGTTGAAAAATGTGTTTATTGTGGGGAAAGTCCTCATGATGATCTTTCAGTGTGCGCTGCATTTAAGCTGCGTAAAGACAAAATGAAGCTTTCTTTAAAAGCACGGTCTAAGCGCACATATGCAGAAATGCTTAAAACGGTCATACATGTTTCCCCTTTGGAAACCGAAAACGGTTTTTCAAATCTTGCGGAGCCAGAGGAATCTGACTCTGACGGAAATAGTGAAGATACCTCGTTTGTCACTCCTCAAGGGTCTGTTAAGAGGAGATTACCAAACCATAAAATACCAAAAAAGACACCTAAAATTACACCTTCAAAAAAAGATCCCCGTGTTAAAGCTAAAAAGCCAAATTTAAAACCAAAAACTGTGCCTCCTGGTTTGCCAAATTCACAAACCAATCCAGGAACTAGCTCAAGAAAAGACAATAATCCAGTGGGCTCCATTTCACATTCACCAACAGGATTACTGAAAATTTCGGAAATTGTAGAATGGATTTTCGCTGCATTCAATATTTCTGAACCTCTAAAGACCATCATAACAGCATTCCTTCCAATAGCTAGAACATTTTTTGAAACAGTTATCAGCTCAATGGCCAGCTCTTTCAGGTTTTGTATCATTTGATGGATAATTTATCATCCGCCGCAAATGATTCAATCACTGTCCTGCAGTGGAATTGTCGAAGCATCATGCCAAAACTTGATTCATTTAAAGTTTTGTTGCATAGTCAAAAATGTGATGTATTTGCTTTGTGCGAAACATGGCTTACATCAAACATAGCCTTAAATTTTAATGACTTTAACATTATACGTCTCGATAGAGACTCTCCGTATGGTGGAGTGCTTTTAGGAATTAAGAAATGTTATTCCTTTTATAGATTAAACATTCCTTCGACTTCTAGTATAGAAGTTGTTGCTTGTCAAATAAACATTAAAGGAAAGGACATTTGCATTGCTTCGGTATATATTCCTCCAAGAGCTCAAGTTGGACAACGACAGTTTAATGAAATGGTCGAAGCCCTTCCTGCTCCACGTTTGATTTTAGGAGATTTCAATTCGCACGGAATGATGTGGGGTTCCGTTTACAATGATAGCAGATCATCTTTAATATATAATATTTGCGACAATTTCAACATGACAGTATTGAATATGGGTAGCATGACACGGATTCCAAGACCTCCTGCACGTCCCAGTGCATTAGATTTATCTCTTTGCTCGACTTCAGTTCGACTAGATTGTACCTGGAAAGTATTTCCTGATTTACACGGTAGCGATCATTTACCAATCATCATCTCAATTAGCAGTAACAAAGGCATTGTTAATTCAGTTAATATTCCATATGATTTGACAAAAAATATTGACTGGATTAAATTCCAAAGTAATATCTCAAGTATCTTAAATTCCATGGAAGAGCTTCCCCCACTTGAGGAATATGACTTCCTCGTTTGTTCGATTCTGGAGGCCGCAGAAGCCCAAACCAAACGATTTCTTGGTCCATCGTCTAACAGAAGGCCTCCAAACCCTTGGTGGGACAAAGAGTGCTCAGATGCTAAGCACGCGAAACAAAATGCTTTCAAGACGTTTTTAAAACGAGGAGGAGGAACTCCTCAGAGTTTTGAAAATTTCTTGACTTTAGAAACCAAGTACAAGAGCATACTTCGGGCCAAGAAATGTAGCTATTGGAGACATTTTGTCGAAGGTTTGTCAAGAGAAACCTCAATGAGCACTCTTTGGAATACGGCCAGACGAATGAGGAATCGTAACGTAGGAAATGAGAGTGAGGAATACTCGAACCGATGGATATTTGATTTTGCGAGGAAAGTTTGTCCAGATTCCGTTCCTACGCATAGCATTATAAGGGAATCTTTTCCAAATAATGGTTCCATTGATAGTCCCTTTTCAATGATGGATTTTTCCATAGCACTCATGTCTTGTATCAATAACGCTCCTGGGTTGGACAGAATTAAATTCAACTTGGTGAAGTGAAAGTTATCGCCATTCAAAAGCCGGGGAAACCAGCTTCCAATCACAACTCATATAGACCCATTGCGATGTTGTCCTGCATCAGAAAATTGTTCGAAAAAATTATTCTACGACGTCTCGACACTTGGGTCGAGACGAACGGTTTGTTGTCAGATACTCAGTTTGGCTTCCGTAGAAATAAAGGGATAATGATTGCCTTGCATTACTTTCGTCTGACATCCAAATTGCCTTCGCTCAAAAGCAACAAATGGCATCTGTATTTTTAGACATTAAAGGAGCATTTGATTCAGTTTTCAATGATGTTCTTTCAGACAAGCTCCACCAACATGGACTTCCACCGGTTATAAATAATTATTTGCACAAACTTTTGTCAGAGAAACGCATGCATTTTTAACATGGCGATTTGGCAACATTCAAAATTAGCTACATGGGTCTACCACAAGGTTCCTGCCTCAGTCCGCTCCTTTATAATTTTTACGTGAATGACATTGACAGCTGTCTAGTAACCCCATGTACACTAAGGCAATTGGCAGATGATGGTGTAGTTTCAGTTACTGGACCCAAAGCTATTGATCTGCAAAAACCATTGCAAGATACCTTAAATAACTTGTCCGTTTGGGCTGTTCATCTGGGTATCGGATTCTCTGCGGAGAAAACAGAGCTCGTCGTCTTTTCAAGAAAGCATGATCCCGCGCAGCTTCAGCTTCATATGATGGGAAGAATGATCCAACAGGTTTTGACTTTCAAATACCTTGGGGTGTGGTTTGATTCCAAATGCACGTGGGGATGACACATTAGGTTTCTGATAACAAAATGCCAACAAAGAGTAAATTTTCTTCGAACAATAACAGGATCTTGGTGGGGTGCTCATCCGGAAGATCTAATAAAATTGTATCAGACAACGATACTTTCAGTGATGGAATATGGATGCGTTTGCTTTCGTTCCGCTGCAAAACTCTCATATTATCAAACTGGAGCGAATTCAGTATCGTTGTTTGCGAATTGCTTTAGGGTGCATGCATTCGACACATAGAATGAGTCTTGAAGTTCTGGCGGGAGTTCTTCCATTGAAAGATCGTTTTTGGAAGCATTCATCGCGACTGCTAATAAGATGTGAGGTACTGAATCCCCTTGGTTATTAATAACTTCGAAAGGCTAGTTGAGCTTCAATCTCAAACAAGATTCATGACAGTATATTTTAACCATATGTCACAGGAAATCAACCCTTCAAGATATATTCCTATCCGTGTCAGCCTCCTAAATGTCCCTGACTCAACTTTATTTTTCGACACATCCATGAAGCGCGAAGTGCGTGGAATCCCGGAACACCTACGCTCGATGGAAATCCCAAAAATATTTACAAGTAAGTTCAGGCATATTGACTCTGAGAAAATATTTTACACGGACGGATCACGAATTGAAGAGGCTACTGGGTTTGGTATATTCAACAATAATGTTTCGGCCTCATTTAGGCTTCAAGAACCTGCATCTGTTTATATAGCAGAGCTAGCAGCAGTTCAATATAGTTTGAGTGTAATCGTCAAATTAATTCCAAACCATTATTTCCTCTTCACAGATAGTCTGAGTGCAATTGAAGCCATTCGCTCAAACATGACTGGCAAGACTGAACCGTTTTTCCTGGGCAAAATAAAACAGTGCCTGAACGACATATTGAACAATAATTATCTAATCACTATAGTCTGGGTCCCGGCTCATTGCTCCATTCCTGGCAATGAAAGAGCCGATATTTTAGCCAAACGTGGTGCTATTGAGGGTGAAATTTATGAGAGACCGATTGCTTTCAACGAATTCTATAGCGCGTCTCGCCAAAGAACACTTGCCAGCTGGCAAGCTTCTTGGGATAAAGATGATCTGGGTCGGTGGATGCACTCAATTATTCCTAAAATATCGACAAAGGCATGGTTCAGGAGACTGGATGTGAGTAGAGATTTCATTCGTGTGATGTCCAGACTCATGTCCAATCACTACACGTTAGATGCACATCTCCTTCGAATTGGACTTTCCGAGACTAATCATTGTGCTTGCGGCGAAGGTTACCGCGATATTGACCATGTTGTTTGGACATGCGTGGAGTTTCGTGATGTCAGATCTCAACTAATAAATTCCTTGCGTACCCAAGGTAGACTATCCAATGTTCCAGTTCGCGACATTCTTGCTTGTCGAACTCTCATCGTTGGTTATTTAGTAAAAAAATGGCGAGCACAAGAAAATGTCCCAAAGGATTGAGATGCCGCTTCCCAAAAGACGTTACTGCCAGGGCGCTTCCTTCGCCCCTCTCTAGATACCGTTGAATAAGAATAACAAAGTTCGTTTGAGCATACACTAACATAACCTTTCCAAGTTATAAAAAGTTTTGAGTCAAGCTTATAAGAGTTCTTCGTTTTCTTTTGCATTTTCGCTCTACATGACGTTAAAGATATTAAACACGCTTCACCCTGTTGTTTCGGAACCGGAAGTCGCATCCGAAAAACA
Source organism: Malaya genurostris (assembly GCF_030247185.1). Classification (NCBI taxonomy): domain Eukaryota; kingdom Metazoa; phylum Arthropoda; class Insecta; order Diptera; family Culicidae; genus Malaya; species Malaya genurostris. Next base: position 303,315,087 of record NC_080571.1, on the reverse strand, counting down.
AACTTTATTTTAAGTCCAAATTTGATAAAATCTCCTCACCCTATTCTGAGAAATAAAAAAAAAGCTCTTTCTTTGATTTTGTAATCACTATTTCCGGTACTTCCGGAATCGAGAACTGGTAAACGACTGGACATTGCGTAATTCATCCGGCGAGACAGGGGGTTGACGTAATCCTAATAAGCCACTCGTAAAATATTTATTACGAATAATACAGGAGAGAATACGACCCGGAACAATCGGCATAGACCCACGCGACGAAATAAGGACTACGATTGGAAACTTGGAACATGGAACTGCAAGTCGCTAGGTTTCGACAGGATAATATACGACGAACTAAATCCTCGCAACTTCGACGTCGTAGCGCTGCAGGAGCTTTGTCGGATGGGACAGAAGGTGTGGAAAAGCGGACATCATGCGGCTACCTTCTACCAAAGCTGTAGCACAACGAACGAGCTGGGAACTGGCTTTATAGTGCTGGGCAAGATGTGCCAGCGAGTGATTGGGTGGCAGCCGATCAACGCTAGGATGTGTAAGTTGAGAATTAAAGGCCGTTTTTTCAATTACAGCATCATTAACGTGCACTGCCAACACGAAGGGAGACCCGATGACGAGAAAGAAGCGTTCTACGTGCAGCTGGAACAAGCCTATGACGGTTGCCCACGCAGAGACGTAAAAATTTTCATCGGTAACATGAATGCCCAGGTAGGAAGGGAGGTAATGTACCGACCGGTAATCGGGCCGAACAGCCCGAATGCCGCATCGAATAACAACGGCCAACCGTGAGTCAACTTTGCGGCCTCCCGAGGAATGGTAGTCAGAAGCACCTTCTTTCCCCGCAAGGATATCCACAAAACTACCTGGAGATCATCTGACCAACAGACCGAAAACCAAATCGACCACGTTTTGATCGACGGAAAACTTTTCTCGGACATCAACAATGTTCGCACCTACCGCAGTGCGAATATAGATTCGGACCACTACTTTGTTGCTGTATGCATTCGCTCAAAACTTTCGACGGTGGCTACCAAACGTCGAAACGCGGTTTAACATCGTGCCGCTCCGGGATGCTGGAGTAGTTCAAGATTACGCGCAGCAGTTGGCAGTGGCACTACCAACTGAAGAGCAGCTTGGTGCAGCAACTCTTGAAGATGTCTGGAGAGACATCCGTTCTGCCATAGGTAGCACTGCATCAGCAACGCTAGGTACGGCGGCTCCGAACGTAAGGAACGACTAGTCCGACAAAGAATGTGAACAGTTAATGGCCGAGAAGAATACTGCTTGGGCGAGCAAGCTGCAACACCGGACGAGAGCAAACGAGGAGCGATATAGACAGGCGCGGAACAGACTAAACCTGATAACCCGTAGAAAAAAGCACCAACAGGAAGACCGAGATCGCGAAGCGATGGAACAGATGGTCCATGCTAATGACACAAGGAAGTTCTACGAGAAAGTGAACCGTTCGCGCAGAGGCCATGTGTCACAGGCCGATATGTGCAAGGACACCAACGGGCAGACTCTGCACCGGGCGAAGCAACAATTCGTATGTGGTTTGCAAAATTTCGTACTAGTCATATGAGCACCGAAGACGATGAACGCAGTGGACGTCCAAAAGAGGCTGTTGCCGATGAAAACGTGAAAAAAATACACAAAATAATTTTCAATTACCGTAAAGTGAAGTTGATCGAGATAGTTGACACCCTAAAGATATCAAAGGAACGTGTTGGACATATTATTCACGAATATTTGGATATGAGAAAGCTTTGTGCAAAATGGGTGCCGCGTGAGCTCACAATCGATCAAAAACAACAACGAATTGATGATTCTGAGCAGTGTTTGGAGCTGTTATATCGAAATAAAACCGATTTTTTTCGTCGATATATAACAATGGACGAAACATGGCTCCATCACTTCACTCCGGAGTCCAATCGACAGTCAGCTGAGTGGACTGCACGCGATGAACCGAACCCAAAGCGTGGAAAGACTCAACATTCGCCGGTAAGGTTATGGCGTCTGTATTTTGGGATTCGCATGGTATAATTTTCATCGACTACCTTGAAAAGGGAAAAACCATCAACAGTGACTATTATATAGCGTTATTAGAGCGTTTGAAGGACGAAATTTAAAAAAACGGCCTCATTTGAAGAAGAAAAAAGTTTTGTTTCATCAAGACAATGCACCGTGTCACAAGTCGATGAAAACCATGCTGAAATTGAACGAATTGGGCTTCGAATTGCTCCCTCATCCACCGTATTTTCCAGATTTGGCCCCCAGTGACTTTTTCCTGTTCTCAGACCTCAAGAGAATGCTCGCTGGTAAAAAAATTAGAAGCAATGAAGAGGTAATCGCTGAAACTGAGGCCTATTTTGAGGCAAAGAACAAATCGTACTACAAAAATGGTATCGAAAAGTTGAAAGATCGCTAGAATCGCTGTATCGCCTCTGATGGCAATTATGTTGAATAATAAAAACGAATTTTGGCAAAAAAATATGTGTTTCTATTAAACGATACGAACTTTTCAGCCGAACTCTTATTCGTGCCCCGATCAGGAAGGACTCCTAGTTCCTAGAACCAGCCATGCAATAGTTCTGTACGCTATGAATCGGATGCGAAATCTGTTGAAACAGAAGGTCAAATTCCACAAAAGGAATATAATACCAATGCTTTGCTTTTTAGTATTTTTTTGCGAACAAGCCGCAGATTGGTGATCGTGTGTGGAGTGTTCTCTAAGAGGATAATGTCACGGAAGCGAGATTGAGAATAGGAAAACACTATCTGCGGCCGTGCAAAGCTTGCTGAATTATGACTGACATTCAGGGTAGATTAATTGGTAAAACGCGCAAAAGCAAGTTTCAGGTCCCAGTTTCATTTCTGTGTTATTTTATTCTCAAATTTTATTTTTTGAATCTTTTTCATTCGTTAGTATTTTTCAGTCAGTTAAACTCGTTGGGTGCTGATATAAGTAAATTTTTATATTGTTTTGAGATCGAATGTGTTCCAACTGCATTTGTACAATCTCAGCATTTCCGATAGCGAATCAAAATCAAAGCTGCAGACAGAATTTATAACATACGCTAAAAGTTTAAATGATTTTCAGTCAACCAAATATGCTTCGATGAGATATTTAGTTGGATTTAAATATAAACATACTACACTCCGTTACATCCTGAACGCATGGAAATCATATTTCCGTAGCAATAGGATTTCGTTGCGGAATTCGTTCGTTCGTTCGGGCTGAAGTCACCTTTATAAAATCCGACCAAAACCAACAATTACTCGTTCAGGTTTACTTCTGATCCTATTGAACGCGCACGGTTGCAAATTGAATCTTTCTCTACCGTACCGTAACTTTGATGCGCATACCTGACCGCTAGCGGTGGCCGATTCAAATTCACCGCAGGCTGGGACCCGATTTGTGAGGATTGAATGTTCGCCTCGATGTGAAATGTGAAATTTGTCTGTCCGCAGCGTCATCTCGAACCCGTTCGGAATACAACCGGAGCCATTCACAGTCTGCAATTGAGAGATTGGGAGGGAAAAAAGCAAAGGCACACAAAAGTTTCAACCCGTGTACCGAATCCGGAAGCATGGACAATAGCATTATCCTCCCACATCGGTAGGAAATTGGATCCTGGAGCCAAATCTACTAGAAAGGTTTTGATGTTCCGATTCCCATTTGTTCGAATCGATTGAAATCAGAGATTTTCTAATCGAATAATGTTCAATGGTTTACCTTGAAGCTAGAAATGGTCACTGTAATGGTCATTGAAGTGGAACGATGAGGACTTTGGAAATGTAAGGCTAGTAAACATAAAAAGTCGTAGCTCTTCAGTGTGTGAAGTCGAGGATTGTGGAACGAACTGGAAATAGGTAAGGTGCTTCCCGAAATACACTACAACGAACGCTGATTGAAGTCGAAATTATCATTCGTCATGGGACAAGTAAAAACGATATAAAATTCAATTTGTGAAGAAGCTTGTTCAGTAAATGGAAAACGAGTACCCTCGAATGTATACAATTTTCTGGCAATGAAATCAAATCAATGCGTGAACTTTCAGCTACGCATAAAAAATTCTAAGTAAATCCACCGATCGGTGGAACTATGCCTTTCTCAACTGTGTAAGCGTGTGTAGTGATATGAGAAACTAATAAAAATACAACAATAGTCTAAATTTCAATCCAGATGTGGATGATGTATATTTAACGCTCGTATCCGTACCGTAATTAACAGTGTTGTGCTGTATTTTAGACCCAAATGATTTATACTGTTTTTACCCTTAAATGCACTGTATTTTTCCATTAAAATGTACTGTATTTTTCCTACAACAAAATTAATACCGAATTTTATATCTTTAACGCATCTTATTCCTATTTTCCGAAATACAAAACGATAGAAAGAAAAGTGACAACATATAGTGAATATAAATACTTGCAAAAAATAAATAGATTTGTATATTTCTTTCCTTTTCATCATGCTTTTTTGTTATTATTTCTTCTTTAAAGCGCGTCACAACAATTTTGCGAAATTTTGTTGATTTAAAACAAAGGAAATTGTCTTCACCGAAATCTTCCGTTTCTAAATCAGATAGACAGCACCAGTATACCACCATTTGTTTGCCAGAAGTTTTTCGTGAAAAAAGATAAACAAACCCAAGATGCAAAATAATTCTTCATCACAACAATGCAAGCTCTCACACATCGATTTAAACAACAGTGCCTAACGAATTGTCATCAACGTTTTAGTGATAGTTGTTCTTGTTTTCGTATCATTCACGCTTGAAAATTTCTGTTTATGTGCCCAATTCTCGCTATTTGCAGGAAGTTTTACTTTTCTATTACAATTCGAAAAAAAAATGCAACTGAAGCGCATCGAATGCATTCAGAAACTTACGGTGATGCTGCTTTGAGTAAAAGAACGTTTCGGGAGTGGTTTCAACGTTCTAAAAATGGTGATTTCGATGTCGAATACAAACATGATGGTGGAAGAGAAAAAACCTTCAAAGATGAACAACAATTTACTACGAGCTCTTAAAAGCGGGTGAAACCATCACAGGAGATCGCTACCGAACGCAACTGATGCGCCTTAGTCGCGCGCTAAAAGAAAAGCGGCCACAGTATCAAGAGCGACATAACAAAGTCATCCTCCAACACGACAATGCTCGGCCTCACGTCGCAAAAGTGGTCAAAAAGCACCTGGAAACGCTGGAATGGGAAGTCTTGCCCTACCCGCCGTATTCCCCAGATATCGCCCCTTCTGACTTCCACCTATTCCGTTCGATGGCACACGGCCTGGCAGATCAACATTTTCAATCCTTCGAAGAGTTTGAAAAATGGATTGCTTCATGGATAGCGTCAAAAAATGACTCCTTTTTTCGAGCCGGGATCCGAAAATTTCCGGAAAGATGGGAGAAAGTTGTCGCTAGCGACGGACAACACTTTGAATAATACATCTGTAAGCACTTTTTCGCAATAAAGCTTTAAATTTTGGAAAAAAAAACGGCGGAAGCAAAGTTATACGCCTAATAATAAAATCATTTCCGATCAAATATAATACTGTTTTCAAAAAATGGGTTAGCTGGGGGCTCAAATCTGTTTCAATCGATAGGCCTTGCCAAAAGATGGCCAACCGTATTCATTCCAAAATTTCAAACCGTCTTATAAAGCGCACCGGTACGTACATGCGGTGGTACGGAAGATGAAAAAACACAACACCGCTTCTACGAACAAAGCATGCTATGTGCGATCTCGTACACGCGGGAAAGAAAAGTCTTATTAGCTGATAACCAAACAAACTAACCGTGACTGAACAGATTGAACTCTGATTCAAATAATTGTATAATTATCCTATTAAACAAGATTGAATTTTATCCGCATCCGAGTTCCAGGATAGTGAAAGATAAAAATGTCTAGCCTTCATATAGTGTACGAAGCAAAAAAGTACGAAATTTTCGAAGCAGATTGTAGTACAATTCGAACTTGTTGGTCTGGCTATTTAATGGCCCTAAAAAACTTATTGCAACTGGGACAGTCTCCCGATTCCGGGTCCAGAAACAGTTATCCAAAATGATCAATATGAAACTTACATCGATTTCTCGTCAAATGTTAGTGAGAAACGTACCTTTTCTCCACTAGATGGATTAAAACTGTTTTGCCTTTCTCATATAGAAAGGTTATGCAATCACTGTGAAAACCGACTTTCGAACCGAGGCCCGGAGGGCCGAGTGTCATATACCATTCGACTCAGTTCGTCGAGTACGCAAAATGTCTGTGTGTGTATGTGTGTATGTAACGTTTTTTGCACTAACTTTTCTCGGAGATGGTTAAACCGATTTTCACAAACTTAGATTCAAATGAAAGGTCTTGTGGTCCCATACAAAATTCCTGAATATTATTTGGATCCGACTTCCGGTTCCGGAATTATGGGGTAAAATGTGCAAAAAATTGTAAAAATAAGTGCACTAACTTTTCTCAGAGATGGATGAACCGATTTTCACAAACTCAGGCTCAAATGAAAGGTCTTGTGGTCTCATACAAAATTCCTGAATATCATTTGGATCCGACTTCCGGTTCGGGATTTATGGGGTAAAATGTGCAAAAAAAAAGAAAATATGTGTTCTAATTTTTCTGATAGATGGCGCGACCGATTTTCACAAACTTAGATTCAAATGAAAGGTCCTGTGGTCCCATACGTAATTCCTGAACTTCATGCGAATCCAACTTCCGGATCCGGAATTATGGGGTAAAATGTGCAAAAAATTGTGAAAATAAGTGCATTACTTTTTTCTCAGAGATGGCTGAACCGATTTTCACAAACTTAGATTCAAATGAAAGGTCTTGAGGTCCCATAAAAAATTCCTGAATATTATTTGGATCCGACTTCCGGTTCGGGAGTTATGGGGTAAAATGTGCAAAAAAAGAAAATATGTTTTCTAACTTTTCTCATAGATTTTCACAAACTTAGGTTCAAATGAAAGGTCCTGTGGTACCATGCGTAATTCCTGAATTTCATGCGGATCGGACTTCCGGATCCGGAAATATAGAGTAAAGTGGGTTAAAATTGTATACCATCTCTGAAAATGGGGAAAAATCTTAAACAATTTTCTAAATCGACCTCAAATCTTTTCCATTTGATAGTTTTTATCAGAAGACGGTCAAACAAACCGATTTCGGTTTTTCTTTTAAGAATTGAAGAAAATTATTGTGAAGAATACTACAGTATTATATACGATAGTATGATTGATATGAGAAAGGTATCATTACACCACTAGGTGGATTAAAACAGGTTTTTTTGTTCTTTAATTTGGATTGAACTAAAAAATACCTTAAAACGGAAATAAAAGGAAACACTATTGAGGTTACAGAAATAAATCATCTGATAATTAGTTTTTGTTTTTATTCACTATTGTTCTTGTTTTTATTCACTATTGTTAGATAAAATGCGTACTGCAAAATGTACTGTTTTACCTTTTTTTATAAATATAAAAAATTGGTATAGAATTCGCTCAAACTTTAGAAAAATTTTCCGAGGCCCGGAAGGCCGAGTGTCATATACCAATCGATTCAGCTCGACGAACTGAGCAAATGTCCGTGTGTGTGTGTGTGTGTGTGTGTGTGTGTGTGTGTGTGTGTGTGTGTGTGTGTGTGTGTGTGTGTGTGTGTGTGTGTGTGTGTGTTGTCAACTAAGAGGTCGAGATCTCAGAGATTGCTGGACCGATTTTGATCAAACTAGTCGCAAATGAAATGTCTCCTCGTCACCCAGAACGCTATTGAATGGTTTTGTGATCGGATGTTTACTTTTTTAGTTATGCGAAGTTTTATATAAAAATTTTCAGTATCTGTCACAATTGACCTTGAAAACAGAATATGTTTTCAAACTTAGATTCCGCACGGTAATAGCTATCCAACAAGCCATAGATTTCTAAAATCCGTTCATTTTTAACGGAGATATCGAAAGTTTTGTGTAAGCGACTTTTCCCCCATATTCCAGCAGTAGAAGTTCTGAGCGCTGTATGGCAAAGAAAGGCTTGGGAGCAACGTAGAACACGATTTTTTATACTGTTACATACATTTGTTTCTAAGTACCCAAAAGACTGTGTACAGCATTCTTTTTCATGACATTTTGCCTCGGACCGATTTTAGCACGGTTCGTTTTTGGCAACATAATCGTTCGTATATGACATATTGGAAAGATGGCAGTACTTCCGAATTCAGAACAATTTCATAATCATATTGATTTAAACTGCTTACAGCAAAAAATGCTGGAAGAACATAACACCGATATACCATTCGAATCAGTTCGTCGAGATCAGCAAATGCGTATGTGATAAATAATTTCGATCAATTTTTTACCTTTTTTCGAAGATGACTCAACTGTTTTTTACAAACTCAGATTCATATGAAAATTCGTATGCTACTAAACAAGGCTCCTGAATTATGTTTGGATCCGATTTCTGGTTCCGAAACTACAGAATGATATGTGAAACGAAATTAAAATTGTGTAACTCATTTTCCTCGTAGATGGCTGAACCGATCTAAGATTCAAATGAAATCTAAGAATCATCTAAGATTTGCTGATTTAAATAGTCGACAACCAAATAAACTTATTTCAGTTTTAGTGGTATTCAGTTTTCGATTCGTAAGGCACCCAACAATTTGACTCGTACTACGACTTCTGGAAGATGTCTACACTGATTTTTAAACATTTTGAAACAAATGTAAACTACACAGGTGAATTTGTCTGACTTCGGCTACACCGATTTTAGAATTCCGGCTCCAGTATCGAATCGTTTCTCAAAGCTCAATCGTTTGCTTAAATGAAGCCAAATCGAATTTCAGAAACCAAAATTCAAATTAAAATAAACTATTGCAATTTATTCGTCATATGGCCATACGAATCGGTTTGGGTTATGCTGGTTCCTGAATACCGGCTCTGGAAATACCTTAAATTACCGTAAATTCTAAAGTGGAACTTACTTCGACATATCATGGAATGTTTAATCGATTGTCCCACTTTTAGATAGAGTAATGAGTGATTAAAATGTCAAATTGCAGCTTGAAACGACGGTCATTAAAAAAATGTTATGAAAACCGAAGAACATTCATGAAAAAACACATGCGGATTGATAAAAAAAGGTATCATCTTACTGCTAGGTGGATTAAGCACGTTTTTTAAGTCAATGTACTGTATTTATTATTTTTACGCAAAATGTACTGTTTTTCGCAAAAAAAGTACGAGCGTTATGATTCAAAGTAGGATAAAATTTTATTCTTACTTCAATAAATTGTTATTTTCAATATCCACATGAAATCGATTCTTACTGATGGATCATTCAGAACAACAACTATTGTTCTAGTATTGGATTTCTACTTCACGAGAATCGTAAAATATTTATAAAAATTGATATAAGTTCAACTTTTAGAGCTTCCAAAACCTGAAACAATTATTCGTTTATCAGATATGAAATCTACAAATCGAGGTAATTGGGTGAAAAAATTTAGAAAAAATCAATGAAAATTTTCAATTTGCCCTGACTTTTCAAATTGATTAGAACCGATGAGGATGAGATTCCTTAGAAATTAATTTGCCAGAACTCATTTTCGTCATTTATAGGTTTATTGGTATACTTTATGTTTTTCGAACCCTAGTTCAAAAACTGTATTTTGGTGTGGTTGTAATACCCCTCTTTCAAGAGAAAAGAAAAACCAATACCCATCTTTTCAATCAAATGCTTTCCGAAAAGCCACTCTATCGAATTAACGATTTAAGTGTATTTTGCGAAACATATATTTGCCTCCGAAGCAATGCAAACATACGATATCAGAACCGTGCAGTCCGAAAAGTGAGTAGTGATGCATAAATAAAAAAAAATACGCGAATTGAGGTAAACCATATTTAATTTTCCGGTCCAATTACAGTCACTTGGTGCAGCGAAACGGATGCGGGTGAGTGATGCGAAACACGGTCTCTTCATCCCATCTAGACGTGTGTCCGGTTTGGTCCAGTTCAGCGCCGGTGAAATGATGTTTGTGATGCGGGAAATTAAACAGAGAAAAATCTGGCTACTCGCTGATACGCTGTTGACATTGTGCCTGCCGGAGCCGAAACCGGAGCTCGGAGCTTCGCTGTTTGCTGCTGCTGCTGTGTAGACCCGTACCAACAGCGGAAGCCTAATGAGAGAGGAATGGTCCTCCTACCGGCCGGGCGGGTGCATGCAAACGAACGGAAATTGCATCTGCCATAACCGCAGGCGGCACACGGTAAACAATAATGATCCCAGTTAGTTACGCATGCGGTTTGCGACTGCCAAACAGTTGCGATTTGTTGCACCGCGCGTACGGTGAGACAGACGGCACATGTCAAACGTGGCTGTGCTGATGACAATGGCACACTGGTGGGCACTTTTGGTTAGCACCATCGGAAAGTAATTCTAGCGGAAATTGTATACTATTAGGTATGTTGACGCAATTTCGGGGACCGTATCTAAGCGTACCGGAGTCGTAAGGTTGTTATTTCATTTGTTTAGTTGAAATTCACAAACTTAAATTGTGATTATTTACAAATTGGGCTCAATGCAGTTGAACCGATTTCCATTGTTGAATTTACCATTCGTGCCAAAAGTGTACAGCGAATCTCATTGTCAGTTGGTTGTTTTGACTTGGCAAACATACAAACGGTTATAGTTTTCATTAATAAAAATCTGATAAAATTGACACATGTTTGTACGAGGCAATCACATCACGACCGAATTAAATATCCATTGCATAGTTCATTTTAGGTTTGATTAATTAATATTATTGCTCCACATATTTAAATGATAACATTTTTTTTTAATGTTCATTGAATAAAAACAAGGAAGTTTGTACTAGCATACGTAAACGTAAACTAGCATAGCCCAAAAATCAAAACAGTTTCGAGCCAAAATTAGAAGATTTTATTTTCAGTTGTGTGCAACGTCAATCGAAATGACGGTTTGAAATTTTAAAACACACTTCTCTCTGTAGTTCTGGATTACTTTTTATTTGGGGTTTTTGTTTGTGAAAATTGGTTGAGTCGGTACTAATTTCCGGTACTTGTGGAGTCAGATTCCAGGGACTGGAATATCCGAAGTCGGTTAGTATGGTCAGCAACTAACATGACCTACAAATTGGGAGATTTGGGCCCAAGTTAGAAGAATGTTTTCTTTAATTTGCATCGCCGCACTATACAACGGTTTGAATTTCTCACAGTCTTTTAAATTCAGTTCCGGAATTCAGATTCGGATCATATTCAGAAATTTTGTAGATGATCGCCATTCATTTGAATCTAAATTTTGAGAAAATCGGTTTTGCCGTTGCGGAGTAAGGTGAGTGAGTTACATTTTGAAGTTTTTGACTATCATTTCCGGTACTTCCGGTACCGGATTCCGGAATGTTCGACGTGAATTTGTGTGGTCTTCAACTTACAAAAACCTGTACGCTGGAGGAATCAATTTAATATTTTTGAAAAATTAGATCATTTTTACACGGAACGACCGAAATTAGCTCTGCGCCTAATTCGTATTACTGTTTATGAATTAGTTGATGTTAACAACAAAATTTTCAAAATAACTATAAAATTAGTTAAAATTGAGAATTTACGTTGCTGAAAAAACTCTTATTTTTAGAGAATGAGTTTAGTTGGCGAATATCCTGGACATAAACCAGCAATATTTCAATCCAACACGCAATTCTAATTAACAACTAATTTTGTTATTAAAATCAGAAAATTTGTTTCTATTTATCTATCACCATCATAACTGAAGGACAACACAAAGAAAACAAAAATGAAATTGGGTTTAACAATAAGTTTATTAGCCAAAAACTCATGAGAAGTGTCAAAGCAAAACAATCCATTAAAAAACTAAAAAGGACAGCCTTGTTGAAACTGCTCGCAAATTGTTTAGATGTTTTTCGCATGTGTTACGATATATCCCTATATAAATTTCTAAACCGATTTGTAAAAATGACGTAAACTCTGAGTGAAAAGTGTATTTATTCAGAATTTGTGCGCATTTGAAGCGATTGTGGGTAATAATGTTTTTACGCGGAACAGTGAAGTGAGTTTCGAATGTTGCACTCTAATTGTATATGTCAACACGGAACGACCGAAATCAGCATTTTCGCGAAAAATTTAGTTGATTTGCTGATTTTAGTTAGTTATTTTTTGAGACAACTAAAAAAATCTTACTTTTGCTGATTTAGATTTTCTATTCTCATTCCCTTAATAATAATAAAATATTTGTTGAAATGACTATTTTTTTTAGTTGAATTCACAAATTAAACGTACTGTCATTTCTTAGCTAAGGCACACTTCATATCCAGTCAACTAATTTTTTAGTTGAATTAAAGAAATATAATGTTGTTTTCAACCAATATGAATGGTTGAATTGGCTTCTGCAATCTGCAGCTATAGGAACCGTGCACGATTACAAGTAGCGCCATTAGTGGCGAATAGGCGAAATAACTCTACCATAGCTTTACACTGTTACCATATGTTCTCGCTAAATAAAACAGTCAAAAACCTGTTTTAATACAACATAGTGGTATAATGATCCTTTTCTCACATCAATCATATTCTCATATATAATACTGTGGTAGACTATTAAAAACGTTTCTCTCCGATTTTTAAAATAAACCAAAGAGATTATTTGTGCAATAACTAGTATAACCTACAGAATGGAACAGTTCTCTGACATCGATGAGAAAACGAAGTGAGTTCCACTATTGTAGGTATTTCGGGCACTAGATCCCGAGAACGTATAATCGAAGTTGATTCGTATGGCCATCAACTAACATGATTTTAATTGCAACCGAAAAATGTGTTTAATTTTCGGTAGGAGCACAAGATCATTCATTTGAACCTAAGATTAGGAATACCGGACTAAGTGTAAAAGTAAGTGAGATCCTTTTTTGAGTGTAGGACTATTATCTGCCGTCGTTATTCGAAAACCGGGAATACTTTCGAGACCAATTTAGAAAACTTTTTACTTTTTTCGTTTCGACTCTTCAAGTGACGTATACAATTTTTAACACACTTTGCCGTATCATTCCGGAACCGAAAGTCGGATCCGGATGAAATTCAAGAATTCCGTGTAGAACCTTTCATTTGAATCTAAGTTGGTCAACATCGATTAAGTCATTTTCGAGAAACACACACAAAGATAGATTGCTCAGCTCGACAAACTGAGTGGAATGGCATATGACACTTGACCAATTTTTACTAGTCGATTTTCAAGTGATTGTATAACCTTTCTATATGAGAAAGGCAAAACAGTTCAGCGTTTCAATAAAATGATTATTTGTTGTTAGCTTCGTGACTCGTATTTTCAATATACGTCAAACTGGCTACTCGCGAGATTGCTAGCTTTTTTACGATTACAATTTATTTTCTTCCTCCATTCTAAGAGTATGGACCATCCTGCGAATTATTCGAACTTTTAGTTAAAATTTGACAGTCGGGCAGTTATTTTTTATCGAGTAGTTAAATTTATCTAAAACTGTGGCCCATTTCAAAGTTTGACGGATGGAAAATTATTTGGGTCTATTTTGCTCTGAAAATAAAGTAATAGCAAGTGGTGTAATACTTGTAATTCAGTGAAAGTAAGAATAACTTCGAGATAAACTTACTTGATTTAAAAAATATTTAAACATTTTATTGGGGCATTTTCTTTGAGTGAAAGTATAAAAAGAAATTACACAGAAGCAATTTTTACTAATGGTCTGAAATTAGAATGTTTTAGCAAGATATTTTTCAGTGTTTCCGGTCAAGTCGATTGAAAAATCATTTAATGTGCTGATAATATCGTTTGAGTGTTTGAATTTGAGTGAATATGACAAATATTAGACACAAATCCAACTGCAATGACTGAAAATGACGTGGCCGTATTTAGATACAGAATGAATAATTCGATTCAAAATTTAATAGTCAGTTGATGTTGAACAATCGTTCGCACCACACGCTAATAATTCCATAGGGTTCGGAAAAAAAATCCGCAGAGAAAATACGCTAGAAAGTATTTTCAAACTCAGTTTACAAGTTTTGCTATGGTAGCATTATTTTTTCTACTAGCCGCCTCGTGCGCTGTCGTCGCCGGCCACTAAACCACGCCCTCGTGCACGGTCCCTATATGGCGCCCTGTCACCGAAACGGTAACACCTTAATGACTACTAGCCACTAGATGGCACACTACTGCCGAAAAAAACTCAGACGCGGTTGTCTTTTCTATATTGGCAGGTATAAATACGATGTTGTGTTGGAGAAAAAGACATAAACGAAACGTAAACATCTTTTTGAATTTTTTTTCTTCTAAATCACTGTTTCTTCATTCTCACTGAAAACTTTGAGCACTCGGAAAACAAAAACCGAATACAAATAGTACACCGGACGGCGCAGCTCGGAAGGTTTGAAGATACAAAAAACCTTCATCACAATTAGAGTGAAACATTCGAAATTCACATCACTGTTCCGCGTAAAAACATTATTACGCACAATCGCTTCAAGTGCGCACAAATTCTGAATAAATACACTTTCCACTAACAGTTTACGTCATTTTTACATATCGGTTTAGAAAATTATATAGGGATATATCGTAACACATGCGAAAAACATCTAAACAATTTGCGAGCAGTTTCAACAAGACTGTCCCTTTTAGCTTTTGAATGGATTGTTTTGCTTTGACACTGCTGTCCTTCAGTAATGACGGTGATAGATAAATAGAATCAAAGTTTCTGATTTTAATAACGAAATTAGTTGTCAATGAGAATTTCGTGTTGGATTGAAATATTGCTGGTTTGTGTCCAGAATATTCGCCAACTAAACACATTCTCTAAAAATAAGAGTTTTTTTCAGCACAGTAAATTCTACATTTTAACTAATTTTATAGTTATTTTGGAAATTTTGTTGTTAGAATCAACTAATTCAAAAACAGTAATACGAATTAGGCGCAGAGCTAATTTCGGTCGTTCCGTGAAATGATGTTTTTTGTATCTTCCAACCTTCCGGGATACGCCGTCCGGTGTGCTACTTGTATTCGGTTTTTATTTTCCGAGTGCTCAAAGTTTTCAGTGAGAGAATCGATTTCACGAAGTCGAATGAAGAAAACAGCGATTTAGAAGAAAAATTTTCAATAAGAAGTTTATATTTCGCTTATGTCTTTTTCTCCAATACAACATCGTATTTATACCAGCCAATATAGAAAAGACAACCGCGATTGAAATTTTTTTCGGTTGTAGTGTGCCATCTAGTGGCTAGTAGTCATTACGGTGTTAACGTTTTTTCGGTGACATAGCGCCATATAGCTGCAAATTGCAGAAGCCAATTCAACCATTCATGTTGGTTGAAAACAACGTTTTATTTCTCTAATTCAACTAAAAAATTAGTTGAATGGAAATGAAGTGTGCCTTAGCTAAAAAATGACAGCACGTTTAATTGGTGAATTCAACTAAAAAAATTAGAATTTCAACAAATATTTAATTATTATTAAGGGAATTAGAATTAAAAAATCTAAATTAGCAAAAGTAAGATTTTTTTAGTTGTCTCGAAAAATAACTAACTAAAATCAGAAAATCAACTAATTTTTTCGCCAAAATGCTGATTTCGGTCTTTCCGTGTACATCTTCTTCTATGAAGGTAAACTTTCGAATTTGCAGTTTTTCACTCATCACCCTGTAATTCCGGAACTGGAAGTTCATATGAAATGTAAGAACCTGTTTTAATTCACCTAGTAGTGTAATGATGTCTTTCTCATATCTCATATATAAATGTATGCTATAACAATTATCTTTGATTCTGAGGAAACAAAAAGAGGTACTTCCGAAACTGGAATCTGGGAACAGGCATAAACGAAGTTGGTTCGAGAAAAGCGACTGGGATCCATTTTGGAGTCTATGGCTACAATCTTCGGTCGTTCATCAAAAACCCAAGAACAAATTAATGTTTGGTTGTCTATTGACAATGGCTACCGATTGGAATAGTTTCGAGGCAAGTTAAGAATTTTTTTACGTGTTTTGTTTCGCCGCTTCAAGTAACGGTATTCAATTTTTAATACACTTCACACTATAATTCCAGATTCGGAAGTCGGATCCGGATGAAATTCAGAAGTATGTATTGTATGAGAGCATGAGACTTTTC
The DNA here is from genome assembly GCF_030247185.1 of Malaya genurostris. Lineage (NCBI taxonomy): Eukaryota > Metazoa > Arthropoda > Insecta > Diptera > Culicidae > Malaya > Malaya genurostris. The sequence continues at coordinate 303,298,943 of NC_080571.1, read as the reverse complement.
ATTTGAATCTAAATTTGTTGAAATCGGTCACACCATCTATGAGAAAAGTAAGGAAGTAATTTGAAATAAGATTTTTGTCACTAATCACCCTGTAGCTCAGGAACCGAAAGTCGGGTCAAAATAAAATTCAGGAACTTTGTATCGGACAATTATACCTTTCATTTGAATCTAAGTTTGTGAGAATCGGTTTAGCCGTCTCTGAAAAAAGTGAATGCACTTGTTTTCATTTTTTTGCGCATATCACCCTGTAATTCCGGAACCGGAAGTCAGATTCGAATAAAATTCAGGAACTTTATGTGGGGTTACAAGACCTTTCATTTGAATCTAAGTTCATGAAAATCGGATCAGCCCTCTCCGAGAAAAGTGAATGCGAAAAAATGTTACATGCATACATACACACACAAACAGACATTTTGCGTACTCGACGACCTGAGTCGAATGGTATATGTAACTCGGCCCTCCGGGCCTCGGTTCAAAAGTCGGGTTTCACAGTGATTGCATAACCTTTCTATTTGAGAAAGGCAAAAATTCGTTTAAGCCTAAACTTTGTAAAACCGGTTCAGCCACATCTGAGAAAAGTCAGTTCACATTTTGGGCAATTTTTCGCATATTTTTCTTTGTAATTCCGGAATCGCAATTCAGATCCATATAAAATTTAATAAATTTGTTTGTGACAATAGTATCTTTCATTTGAGCCTAAGTTTGTTAAAACCGGTTCAACCACTTTGGAGAAAAGTGACTGCATATTTTTCTTTCTCTCTCTCTCTCTCTCTCTCACACACACACACACATACAAACAGATATTTTGCGTACTCGATGAACTGATTCGAATGGTATATGACTTTCGGTCCTCCGGGTTTAAAAGTAGGTTTTCGCAATGATTGAATAGCCTTTCTGTATGAGTACGGCAAAAAAAGATGTGATTATATAGTACCCTATGCGGGATAATGTTTCAACCATCCGACAATTTCAAAATTTAAAAACAATTTCAAAATTTTTGATTTTTTGCCTTTCTCATTTTGAACCGAGGCCCGGAGAGCAGAATGTCGTTCTGCTATTCAACTCACTTCGACGAATAGAGCAAATGTCTGTGTTTGAGCGTGTGTGTGTATGTGTGTGTAACAAATATTGTCACTCACTTTTCTCGGAGATGGCTGAACCGGTTTTCACAAACTTGGATTCAAATGAAAGGTCTTTTGGTCCCATACAATGTTCCTGAATATCATTTGTATTCGACTTCCAGTTCCGGAATTACAAGATGCTATGCACCAGAACTGTGAAAATAATGTCACTCACTTTTCTCGAAAATGGATGAACCGATTTTCATGATCTTTGATACAACTGGAAAGTCTTAAGATGTCATAAAAATATACCAATGTTCGTTCGGATCCGCTGGTTCCGGAGGTAGGATAATGTAAAAATGTCAATTTCAAGGATATTTTTTCGTGAATACGACTTACTTTACTATGGGGTGCCTTTTCAAAATTAGCCATATGGAAGAAAGGCCAGAACTTAATCGTGAATATCTCGACTTGTATTAATGGCAGCAACATAATTCTTTCACTATTTCATCAAAAATATGATCAGGAATTCAAGATAATATTTTGAACAGTGTGAGATAACCACAAACAACACAAAATTATGTTTTCTGAAAATTTGAAAACAACGCGGAAAACTCTTTACGATTTTGAGGTAGTCAGGCACGAATCTTCAACGGACTGCGTATAAAAGGGGAACCGTGGTCGAAAATCGATCATTTCTTCTTGTGCGTTGGATGGAAGCAGACGTCGTGGGAATGATTTAAATAACCAGCAGCTTCGGAGAGTGAGCCTTCTGCGTGGTTAAAAACCTCAAACGCTCAGGTCGCAACTATCATTTGGACTTCAGTCGTCCAGTGGAGCAGTTGGCAATGAAAACCAACCTTTTTCGTGGTATAAAGCCTCAAACGCTTAGGTCGTGCTTTCATTTGAACTTCAATCGTCAGATGGAGCAGTCGTCAATGCTTTCATTTGGACTTCGGTCGTCAGGTGGAGCAGTCGTCAGGTCTCAGAGCAGAGACTAATATTAATCACAAAAAAGTTCTATCTGAACACATTTCGACATTTTAGCTCTAAATTTCATATGACGGGTATAAAAATATGAATAATATTTTGTATGTCGATGTTCCGAAACCCAAAATATTGAAGGCACGCACGTTTTCAATAAGTACAATGACCAACTTCACCATAAATATCGAATAGCACAGGTGCTACTTGGGATAAATGATTTGCAAAATTTTGTCCAAGTCCGACTACCGGTACATTTTTCATAAATTCAAATCGTCACAGAGAATCGTTAAAAATACTGCACGGAAAGAAATCTGTTACTGCTGTCATGATAAGAAAATCATGAAACCAATCATTTTAACTGCTAAAGAAATTATAAGCAATAACTCTTCTCCCATGAAAATTAATCATGGTTCGAAAATGCATTACTTGAGGAATGTATTCCTTTCAAAACTTGTAATTCCAATTTTCTACCCGGATATTACTTTGAACCCTCTGCCTCAAGTGATGTGATAGGTTGCTTTATAGATTAATGGTAAGGCAAAAAGCAGACATTAAAAAGCAAGAATTACTGAAAATGTTTACTCGATCGTGAAGCATATTCATTTAATAATCGTGTTTTTTTTTTGTTTCAATTATAGAGGCTTTAACATCTATTATTTTACCCACCGGCTGATAGAGAATTGACAACATAAACATAATGAACCGAAAATTGACATCAATAAAGACTAAGCACGGATACACTTTTCATTTGACAAACATCAACTTTACATTTTGTATGAATGTATTTGTACATATTTTCGAGAGCTAGCGTAATCTAAAAAATAAATTCGATTGTGAATTTGGAACACCATCTAATGAAAATCTGAAAAAAATTGTTCAACCACTTTGATTAATTTGTTTCATAGATAGAACAATACAAGCTGAATTGATTCACCTAATTTTTGAAAATAAGTCGATTTTGCAAATGATGTTTTGAAAACATAAAAGGAAAAATCAATCCGCGGTATTTGCAAGAATTCGACATAGAGTTTCTTTTTAAGAGGCTTGATTCACGCGTGTTTTTTCATGCAGTTCGTGTAAGTGTTTAAATTCTGAAATACAAAATCAAAACTGGAACAATGAACGCAAGTAAACACGTTATTTTAGACGTCGTCATTTTTCAAAAACATTATATTTTAATTGTTAATGATTCTGTAAAAAAGAAGTTTGTCGTGCTTTTCACTGTTTTGCTATTCAAATGTACATCATTTGAGACATTAGTTAAAATCGCGTAAAAACTACGTTCATCACACCATTTCATTTAATTCATTTTTGAGATCTTCATATTTTTAAACATTACGCCTGAATTTATGTTGCAAAAATTACCATCGTATCAGAAACACGCCTGAAGTTATACCTAACAACGTCAAGTGCGTTTCGTTTAAATTACAGCGAAATGAGACCAAATGAATCATCATGGTGTATTATCATAACATGAAAATATATTATTTTCCCCAAATCATGACTCGTTTTGCTCATTTCTAGAATCGGAATTTTGCCCGTGTGTAGATCATATTAGTGTATGGTTGAATGAACCGAATGTCACTATGCCAATATCCAACTTTTGGTTCCGGAAGTACCGACAATAGTATTCAAATGTGATAAAATGGAGTTCATTTCACTTTCTCACATATGATTGAAAAAATTATTTTTAAAACTGTTTGAAATTGTAGTTTTTCAGGGAATTTCTGCTGTAATATATAGGAGAAAACGGATAAAGGCAACATCACTCCACTAGGTGGATTGAAACAGGTTTTTTTTAATTATTCAAATGAGGATGTTTTCAGAGTTTTAAGCTATATATATATCATCGGTCGAATTTCCACTTGTTGCAATTACGTCCTCCACACGCTACCGGAACGTAAAGCAGGTCCTAATTTATTTAGTTTTTTTCATGTATACCATTAGAAAATACATCTTATTGAATATAATGGGCAAGAGGTCTTAATGTAGTCAAGTTATAAAACTATGGATCGTAACAATTCCTGCGAAAATTTATGTGTAGATTCGCCGAAATCGAAGAGATGTTCAACAATATCAAATGTTGTGATACGTGCTGTTATCGGTTCATCAAATCCAAACGTCGTTCGGTGAAATCTTGGTTGAAGCAAACCAATAGAACGTAGCGATCGTTGTGAAGCACGGAAGTCAAGCCTAGAAAAAAAGCTTCGGAGAACCAATATCACCGTTGATTATTTTGGCATCAAAAATTGCTTGCTGAATTTATCTGCGCCGTTCCAGTGAGTTCAGACCAATCAGACGACAGCAATCCGGATACGGTGAAAGATCTTGCGGATTTTGCCAGGGAAGGTTCCTTAGAGCAAGTCGAACAAATCTTTTCTGCACGCGTCCAATTCGTAAACTCCAAGCTAACAGATACGGACTCCAAACTATGTTAGCATTTTCAAGTATAGGTCGAACTAGAAAGCAATATAACTCCTTCAAACAATATGGATCTTCAAAATGACGTCCGATTTTAGCAGTAAAACCAAGTATCCGAATCCGAGTCCAGGATTCTAGCTAATTGCATGTGTAAAAAAACACATGGAAAATTTTTTCTTCTCATGAATGTAACTGAGTTCGAGAGCACACTTGATGTACTTATCTAAAGTAATTCGATTGGCTTTGGTTTTGAAATATTCAAATTCGGTTTCTTCTGTACTGTTCTGTCTCTTTGAAATTAAAGGTAAACAGAATCGTCGTCTAACCGTACTCCTGCATTTTCCTTCGTTCTTTAATTGAGTTTAAAAAACTTTCCCTTATATTTAATATAACGAACCTTCGCATGGGTTTTTTGAAGAACTTTAAATCATTCTCTTTAAAGTAAATCATCCTGCGTACAAACGTATCGTGTCCGATTTTCAGCAACCAGTGACCATACGCATCGACTCTGCAACAACAATTATTTTTCAAGTTGGCTTGATACATTGAAATCATAACCCATCACCCCCTTTTCCGATTTGTCTCGAAACCTAGCTGATAAACGAGTTGCAGCAAACTAGCGGAAACATCGCACCGAGCTCATGCTTTCCCGTCCATGTAAAACCAAATTTATGTCCCATTAACGAGCAGATTCGTTCCGACAAGCGGAAATGTAGCCCAAATTGAGGTTTCCCCCGAATTGGCTCCATCTCGATGAGATTTCGGTTGTCGGACGGATGTGGCGAGGAGGCAAACGCTTCATAATCATAATTTTTCTCCGTGTTTCGCTTGTACCGTGCAGCTCTCCCTTGTCACACAGTCTGTGCTATCTCAGTTGTTGCACTCGTTTCCTCCCGTTGCCGGATCGGAACATATTACGTGTGATATTGCATCCAGAAATGGTGGGATGGTTTGTTCCCACCCCGGGTGGTGCAAGGGAATCGACAACGAATTCAGTTTGTAAAACACCGGCAACAATTTGCTCCATAATCATGCATATTCATAAGGTAACAGTTTTCCCACTTCCCAGCTACAAAACAATATTTAAATTTCACCCATTTCGAATGGTCCAGCTTGACAGCAATGCTCAAAACCGCAGGAAATGCACAGAACATCACTGGAGCAGCCGGCAGTTGTACCCTATTTCGACCGAAAAAGGGTGCACCCGATGACAGTATCAAGATCTCACTCCGGCATAATGGTGCCAATGGTGGTGACAATTGTTGCCGATCAACTGATATCAAATATATGGGATAAATTTTCAACCGTTTTCCGAGCTTCGTACCGACATCGATGTAAGTGCCATATTGCAACCTCAACGATCATCCCATAATTTGCAGAAACTTTCAAGTGCATAATGGCTGCGTGAATCTATAAGATTAAAGCTGAGAAGTAACTAGCACCAATTTGTAGTGCTGATGGTTTGGAAAGTTTGTCTTAAATTCGTCACTATAATGAACAATTGGACACCGCAGAAGAAATAACAACAAACATCTTTGTCATTCAAGAGCTCTCATAAACATAGCCGTAAATCAATTCCCTCGAGTGTTGGTCGAAACTTATCATTTCTCTAAGTTCAAACCCCTGGGAAAATAATCTTCATACTTTACGACAGAGCACCATGAAAGAAATCCGTAAGCATTATTTACACATAAAGGGAGAGAATTCGGCGAAAATGGAATAGAAATCACGCAAACCTGACGGGATTCACTGGAGAGGCGATATTCATGAGCTGAGCAGCGTTGAGTGACGAGCAGTGATTCTCACCATCGGAGCAACTATACCAATCACTATTCCGATCTGATCCTAGTCGAGAGCCAATCATCACTGGGGCGAAGGAAGGTGGATGGGAAAAATCTGGCAAAAATAAAAGTCTATCAACACCGGATGGTTTAGATTTTCAAACCCGGCCAGCATGAGCCCGTTTGCCTGTTACATGTATATCCGCTATCAGGAAATGAAGTGTAGAGGAAAATATTAAAAAAGAACGATTGAAGTTCCGGTCCCAGCTCGGTTGCGGCCTGTCTGCAAGGGTGAGTCTGAGCTATGCGCGTAGGAGAAGGTGCAAATCCTCCACCTAATACTTTTATCCGTTCAATACATTCCCATTCGGCGGGAAGCTAGCTCTGGGAGCGTACTGAATTATGCATGCAATCGGATCGCTGTAACGTTGACGAGAGTGCTCCCCGAGTCCCACCAGTTCGATATCTGTAGCATGTGCTAGCACGGTCTCAGAAAGATATGGGAAAGATAGGGTCCCGGAAAGATATGGGTAAGACAGTCTAAGGAACAAACCAAGGCTAGGGATATATTCCTATTCACCACCCACCCCGCGCTCGTCCCACTTCTCCACTAAAACCAACGAGCTACTCCTCCTTCGATGACTTTTATGAGCAAAATATAAGAGAAACCAACCAGAGCGTAACGCCACCAACGATCAGTAGCATACAATGGGCTCCGGTAAGGCGAGATGCAAAATCGAGCCAAATAAAAATGCTAATATCAATAAAAATAAATACCTTAACACCGAACTAAAGCCAACCGACAGCAACCAGAGCCGAGACTTAAAACGACTACTGACGGCGGTGGTGAGCAGCTAGCAGAAAGGTTTAAATTCTCCCTGCCAACCATCCGTTCACTACCGTGGTTTACCGCTTAAACATCGGCTAAATATTGCGGAAACAATACATGTGTATTATTGAAGAGCTTGTTTTGTGCATATGCTCGGATAAAAAAGTTTTCTTTAAATTGTTGCTTACTTCACGGTACATAATATTTTACATAAGGGATGGTTCGAAACTTTCCTCTGACCGGTTATTGATTGTCGATTGTCGATTGTCGATTGTCGATTGTCGATTGTCGATTGTCGATTGTCGATTGTCGATTGTCGATTGTCGATTGCCGATTGTCGATTGTCGATTGTCGATTATCGATTATCGATCGATTGTCGATTGTCGATTGTCGATTGTCGATTGTCGATTGTGTCGATTGTCGATTGTCGATTGTCGATTGTCGATTGTCGATTGTCGATTGTCGATTGTCGATTGTCGATTGTCGATTGTCGATTGTCGATTGTCGATTGTCCGATTGTCGATTGTCGATTGTCGATTGTCGATTGTCGATTGTCGATTGTCCGATTGTCGATTGTCCGATTGTCGATTGTCGATTGTCGATTGTCGATTGTCGATTGTCGATTGTCGATTGTCGATTGTCGATTGTCGATTGTCGATTGTCGATTGTCGATTGTCGATTGTCGATTGTCCGATTGTCGATTGTCGATTTCGATGTCGATTTGTCGATTGTCGATTGTCCTTGTCGATTGTCGATTGTCGATTGTCGAGATTGTCGATTGTCGATTGTCGATTGTCGATTGTCGATTGTCGATTGTCGATTGTCGATTGTCGATTGTCGATTGTCGATTGTCGATTGTCGATTGTCGATTGTCGATTGTCGATTGTCGATTGTCGATTGTCGATTGTCGATTGTCGATGTCGATTGTCGATTGTCGATTGCCGAGTTGTTCGATTGTCGATTGTCGATTGTCGATTGTCGATTGTCGATTGTCGATTGTCGATTATCGATTGTCGATTGTCGATTACGATCGATTGTCGATTGTCGATTGTCGATTGTCGATTGTCGATTGTCGATTGTCGATTGTCGATTGTCGATTGTCGATTGTCGATTGTCGATTGTCGATTGTCGATTGTCGATTGTCGATTGTCGATTGTCGATTGTCGATTGTCGATTGTCGATTGTCGATTGTCGATTGTCGATTGTCGATTGTCGATTATCGATTGTCGATTATCGATTGTCGATTGTCGATTGTCGATTGTCGATTGTCGATTGTCGATTGTCGATTGTCGATTGTCGATTGTCGATTGTCGATTGTCGATTGTCGATTGTCGATTGTCGATTGTCGATTGTCGATTGTCGATTGTCGATTGTCGATTGTCGATTGTCGATTGTCGATTGTCGATTGTCGATTGTCGATAGTCGATTGTCGATTGTCGATTGTCGATTGTCGATTGTCGATTGTCGATTGTCGATTGTCGATTGTCGATTGTCGATTGTCGATTGTCGATTGTCGATTGTCGATTGTCGATTGTCGATTGTCGATTGTCGATTGTCGATTGTCGATTGTCGATTGTCGATTGCCGATTGTCGATTGTCGATTGTCGATTGTCGATTGTCGATTGTCGATTGTCGATTGTCGATTGTCGATTGTCGATTGTCGATTGTCGATTGCCGATTGTCGATTGTCGATTGTCGATTGTCGATTGTCGATTGTCGATTGTCGATTGTCGATTGTCGATTGTCGATTGTCGATTGTCGATTGTCGATTGTCGATTGCCGATTGTCGATTGTCGATTGTCGATTGTCGATTGTCGATTGTCGATTGTCGATTATCGATTATCGATTATCGATTGTCGATTGTCGATTGTCGATTGTCGATTGTCGATTGTCGATTGTCGATTGTCGATTGTCGATTGTCGATTGTCGATTGTCGATTGTCGATTGTCGATTGTCGATTGTCGATTGTCGATTGTCGATTGTCGATTGTCGATTGTCGATTGTCGATTGTCGATTGTCGATTGTCGATTGTCGATTGTCGATTGTCGATTGTCGATTGTCGATTGTCGATTGTCGATTGTCGATTGTCGATTGTCGATTGTCGATTGTCGATTGTCGATTGTCGATTGTCGATTGTCGATTGTCGATTGTCGATTGTCGATTGTCGATTGTCGATTGTCGATTGTCGATTGTCGATTGTCGATTGTCGATTGTCGATTGTCGATTGTCGATTGTCGATTGTCGATTGTCGATTGTCGATTGTCGATTGTCGATTGTCGATTGTCGATTGTCGATTGTCGATTGTCGATTGTCGATTGTCGATTGTCGATTGTCGATTGTCGATTGTCGATTGTCGATTGTCGATTGTCGATTGTCGATTGTCGATTGTCGATTGTCGATTGTCGATTGTCGATTGTCGATTGTCGATTGTCGATTGTCGATTGTCGATTGTCGATTGTCGATTGTCGATTGTCGATTGCCGATTGTCGATTGTCGATTGTCGATTGTCGATTGTCGATTGTCGATTGTCGATTGTCGATTGTCGATTGTCGATTGTCGATTGTCGATTGTCGATTGTCGATTGCCGATTGTCGATTGTCGATTGTCGATTGTCGATTGTCGATTGCCGATTGTCGATTGTCGATTGTCGATTGTCGATTGTCGATTATCGATTGTCGATTGTCGATTGTCGATTGTCGATTGTCGATTGTCGATTGTCGATTGTCGATTGTCGATTGTCGATTGTCGATTGTCGATTGTCGATTGTCGATTGTCGATTGTCGATTGTCGATTGTCGATTGTCGATTGTCGATTGTCGATTGTCGATTGTCGATTGTCGATTGTCGATTGTCGATTGTCGATTGTCGATTGTCGATTATCGATTGTCGATTGTCGATTATCGATTGTCGATTGTCGATTGTCGATTGTCGATTGTCGATTGTCGATTGTCGATTGTCGATTGTCGATTGTCGATTGTCGATTGTCGATTGTCGATTGTCGATTGTCGATTGTCGATTGTCGATTGTCGATTGTCGATTGTCGATTGTCGATTGTCGATTGTCGATTGTCGATTGTCGATTGTCGATTGTCGATTGTCGATTGTCGATTGTCGAATGTGAATTTTCTTTAATTAGTATATTTATTCTTTAATCTTTAATCTCTATTATTTATCCTCATTTCGTTAGCATTTATTCTTCAATATCCAATCATCTTTTATCATAGATCATCTGGTTGCTACTCCGTTACTGATCGGGATTAGCTAAAATTGTACAGGGAGTTTCTAGATGATCCGACCTGGGACTGGTGAATCATCCTTCAATGTACATCTTCTGGTAATCCCAGAATTCATTGATCAGTACCGCCGCCGGCCAGGCCCGAACGTAGATCGTCTAAGGAAAGAGAAGGGATGTAAGTCCAACACTTGTTGTTACTAGAGGCCGTATATACTACTGCGCACTCCACAAGTGTCACGGGAGAAGGATATTTGTTAGTAAAATTTTAAGTATTAGTATTATTCGCGCGCGACTTAGTATGTTCCGGTTTCAAGATGCTCGGATGCACCACTAAACTCACTGACTTCCTGAGTGAACGTTTCATCAATATCCTATATTGAAGTCCCGGGAAGTCTTGATTCACAGCTCTTATTCGAGGAAACTGAAGAAAAATTTGCAAAACTATCGCGTAAAGAATAAAAACATCCCTATTTTTTATAAATGAAATTACGTGATACAAAATAAACGAGTGAATAGGATTTAGACAAAATAGTTGATTCATTGCATTGACATATTCTAAACAGTTGTTATAAAATCATTTTAAATAATCAAATAAAGGTCAACAGATTTCACGCGCGTCTTGATTCTTTGTTATTTCCGCTTTATTATTTTAATTATTTATTAAAATTATTAATTGGTTATTTTGGTTAATCTGGGTAGACGGCTACCGAGAAAAATATTAATTTATTGTTTGAAATATTAATATCAAGTGTTTTTTTTTCTATATATATATATATATATATATATATATATATATATATATATATATATATATATATATATATATATATATATATATATATATATATATATATATATATATATATATATATATATATATATATATATATATATATATATATATATATATATATATATATATATATATATGCTATCTCTGTTAATAACTTTGTAATATCAACGAATTTGCGCAATAGTTGATTTTTATCATTCAATTTATAATCCTGAAAGACAATCAATAACATGAAGGAAGAAAATATGCTCACATGACATGCTCCACATTGGGAATTGATTCACATTACTTGGAAATTAAAATAATAATTAAAAATCAGCTAAAAACACTTCTTATATGTTCACTACTGTGCTCCTAATTTCATCTCAAAGGTTTTAAATTCATCCTATCGTTGGTCCTTTTTTTTTTTTTTTTCAAATAAAATTTTTATTAGGCTCATTTGCTTTAGCTTAACGTGGCCGATTGTCTTGTTGTTAGGGAGAGAGAAAGGGATGCCGTATTACGGGGCGGCATACTCCCCAGTTAGTAAGGGGACATAGGGAGGGTGGGACCTACACAGTATTGAATTGAAATTTGAATACATCATTGGTTTGTGGCATCAGGAATCAGGAATCAGAACAAATTGGCTCAAATGGCACGTTCCCCTTGATATTTGGAGATTTGTGCCTTGCCATCAATTTGTTTTTAGCATCATTTTCCCGATATATAAGAGGGAAGGATTGAAAGGAAATGGTAAGGGTTGGACTAGGAGGATGGGAAAAATTGACGACACAAAAACACATAAAAGCAGAAGTAAATTCTGCACCCCTAAGGGATGCTGAACAATCTGCTGAGGATCACATTTAGTGGAAGCAGAAGGAAATTCTGAACCTCTACGAGGTCCCGAACAGTCTGCTGTTAATAAAACCTCCAACCCCCGAGAGGATTTAGAGATCTTACAAAAGCGACACCATTCTGCACTCCCGGAAGAATGCAGAACGACTCGCAGTATGTACGAGCAGAAGTAAATGCGGTACCCCCCAGAGGATGCCAAACAATCTGCCAAACCCTATTTAAGGTGAATACAGAAGGGATTCATTCACTCCAGGAAGAACGATGAACCCTTCTGACTATAGCTCCTTACCACATTGGGTGAGAAACGAGAGAATATCCTTCAATTTTAGCTCCGCATACACAGACTCAACCATGTATGGAGAACCAAAAACCCGGATACGTAGCTGCGTCAATGCGGGACAGTTACATATCAGATGATATGAAGTACCATAATCTCATTCACACAAATCACACGAATAATACTCAGCACGTTGAATAGTAGCCATGTGATAATTGAGTTTGCAATGTCCAGTCAGAGCTCTGACCAGAATACTTCAATGATACTTGGAGAAATGCAGTAGACACTTTGACATTTTCAGATTTAAATCTGGTAGAAATGCTTTTGTCTGAGCGCAAGTTTGCAAGCTGCGCCAGTAGCCGGCATGTTTGGATGCAGCCCAAGAACGTATCTTGTGCTTTATCCAACTAGTTGAAAGTGGTAAAGCTGGAAATCATTCGTTGCACCAGCTCTAGCCAACTCATCAGCCCATTCATTTCCAGTAATACCAGAATGGCCGGGTACCCATATGAAGTAAACAGCATTTGAAATGCTGAGGTCTTCAATTTGAGTTCGACATGCGATCACTAGATTCGACCGTGAGTCATTCGAACTGAGTGCTTTTAAGGCTGCCTGACTGTCGGAACAAAAATAAATACGTTTACCACAGATCCTCTGCTGAAGTGCCGATTGTACTCCACACAGAATTGCGTAGATTTCTGCTTGAAACACAGTACAGTATCTACCAAGTGAATGAGACTGCTTAAGCCTATTTCACGACAGTAGATACCAGCACCAGCACGACCATTCAACAGAGAACCGTCCGTAAAACAAACTATGTGTTCATCAAGTTGTCGTTCCAGACAACCAGACAATCATTCCTAACGAAGAGGATAGCTCACATTGAATGTTTTAAAAGGAAAACTGCATGTGAGAGTTAGGTCACTAGGAGCGAGTACATACTCATCCCACGGAACCATTTGAGACCACAAGCGAGTGTGACTGGTAGCATATTCTAATGGGTTACTGTTCCAAAGCCCTGTAACCCTAAGACGGTATGCACAAGATAATGCTTCTTGTTTTAGGAACACATGTAGTGGTTTAATGCACAGTAGCGCCTCTAGAGCAGCAGTAGGAGTTGTCGTGAATGCTCCTGTCATCGCCATTAGGACCATCCTTTGGAGATGATTTAGCTTTGACTGAACTGTCGCGACTTCTCCTTTCTGCCACCATACAAGACATCCATATGCTAAAATTGGTCTAACGATAGTTGTGTAGATCCAATGAATATATCTGGGTTTGAGTCCCCATGATTTTCCAAAAGCTCGTCTGCATTGGCCGAAAGCCATGCAAGCTCTTTTAATCCTGAAATCAATGTGAGCAGACCAATTCAGTTTTGAGTCAAGAATAACCCCGACGTATTTAACTTGATCGACCACAGTGACCCCTGAACCAAAGAACTGCAACGGACGAGCTCCTGTAATTATCCTACGATGAGTGAAAAGCACCATTGATGTTTTGCCCGGATTTACAGATAATCCAAACCTGACAACACCATTGTTCAACAGATCGCAGGGCTTGCTGCATTAAATCAAAGAGAGTGTTAATGCTTATACCGGTCATCAATATATGATAATCGTCGGCAAAACCATAAGTCGGAAATCCAAGGTTATTAAGTTTCCTTAACAAACTATCAGCGACTAGGTTCCATAAAAGTGGGGATAGTACACCACCTTGAGGACACCCACAGACACTCAGCTTTCTAATCTCTGGCCTGCCGAAGCGATGATCAAAGAAGTTGATTGCTAAGCATTGCGTGTATCCAGTAAGGGAAAAACCCAAGATATTCCGTTCACGACTGCAATGTTTAACCTCCTGCAGCCATTCAGCCATCGGCACGGAAATACACCTTGACTTAGGAGTTCCTATTTTTGTGGCCTTTTACGACATGGAATAGGAAACCAGTGGATCAATTCTTGGTAAAAAATAATTCCGCCGGATGCCACACGGCTTACCTGTTTGGTGGACTTATACCGTAGCGTTATTCTTAGCAGTTGGGAAACCGCTACCGACACTACACGGCTATCTAGGCTGCTCAGAGAGGGAAGTTAACATTGATGGACAACTTCCATGGATGGCCGAGCAGCCGGAAAAATAAACTTTTTATTAGGCAAAATAAAATTTTTATTAGGCTCATTTGCTTTAGCTTAACGTGGCCGATTGTCTTGTTGTTAGGGAGAGAGAAAGGGATGCCGTATTACGGGGCGGCATACTCCCCAGTTAGTAAGGGGACATAGGGAGGGTGGGACCTACACAGTATTGAATTGAAATTTGAATACATCATTGGTTTGTGGCATACATCTTTTAGACACATTTTGCGTTCGATGAATCTTCATGTTTTTCAGCTTGTAGCAATGAAGAGATTATTCTGGATTGGGATGCTTCGTTGGTGTGTTCTGACGTTGATGTGACGTTTTTGGGTAGCTTCCAGCAACTCAGTCAGTTAAAGGCAGGTGCATGCTCCGAAGCATCGTTTACACAGGCCATACTTCCAGCAACGTAAAGAAGAGTGCGGTAGAGCTGTAGACGAGAAAGAGATAGGGAGAGCACTAAATTTGAGCATTGATAGTTTTCAAGAAGTTATAGATGAGAGTCATATAAGGAAGATTTCGAGTTGCCAAGACGTCGCGGACTGGTACGAAGGGTGGTATACCTCGGGCCCGAAGGGAACCTATGAGTTGGGACCTGGCATCACAATACTCGACACATGTCCAAACAACATGTTCGATGTCATGATAACCCTCACCGCAAACGCAGACACCACTCTCAGCGAGCCCCACACGACGGAGATGCGCGCTGAACATATAATGATTAGACATGAGCCTTGACATTACACGAATAAAGTCTCGGCTCACGTCCAACCCCCGGAACCAAGCTTTCGTCGATACCTGTGGGATTATTGAGTGTAACCATCGTCCCAGAGTTCCACTATTCCATGTATTCTGCCAGCTAGCTAGAGTTTTCTGACGACAGCAACTGAAAAATTCATTGAAGCAGATTGGTCTTTCATAGATATCACCTTCTAGTGCGCCCACCTTGGCTAACGAGTCCGCCCTCTCATTGCCCCGTATGGAACAATGTGAGGGGACCCAAACCAAGGTAATCTGGTATGATTTTGCAGATAAAGCACTCAATTGTTCCCGTATTTTCCCCAGGAAATACGGTGAGTGCTTTCCAGGCTTCACTGAACGGAGAGCCTCAATGGAACTGAGACTGTCCGATACAATGAAGTAGTGATCTGTGGGCAGAGTGTCAATGATCTCAAGGGTATACTGAATTGCAGCTAGTTCTGCGACGTAAACTGAAGCTGGATCACTGAGTTTATAGGAAGCGGTGAAATTTACATTGAATATACCGAAGCCAGTGGACCCGTCTAGATATGATCCGTCAGTGTAAAACATTTTATTACAGTCGACTTCTTTAAATTTATTATTAAAAATTTTTGGGATCTCTTGAGGGCGTACAGGATCCGGGATTCCACGAATTTCTTCTTTCATGGATGTGTCGAAAAACACAGTAGAATTAGAAGTATCCACAAAATGAACACGATTGGGAACAAACGAAGAAGGATTTATATTCTGAGCCATGTAGTCAAAATACAAGGACATAAAACGGGTTTGTGAATTAAGCTCGACGAGCTTTTCAAAGTTTTCTATCACCATCGGATTCAAAATGTCGCATCGGATTAGCAGTCGATATGAGAGATCCCAGAACCTGTTTTTCAACGGTAAGACGCCCGCCAGCACTTCAAGACTCATCGTATGGGTTGATTGCATGCAACCCAAGGCAATACGTAAACAACGATACTGAATTCTTTCCAGTTTAATGAAATGAATATTCGTAGCGGAGCGGAAACAGAAACATCCATATTCCATTACTGACAATATCGTCGTTTTGTACAACCTGATCAGGTCTCCTGGGTGAGAGCCCCACCAAGTTCCGGTTATTGTACGAAGGAAATTGATTCTCTGTAGGCATTTTCGTTTCAAATACCTAATGTGACATCCCCAGGTACCTTTGGAATCGAACCAGACCCCGAGATATTTAAATGTGAAAACCTGAGCTATGGTTTCACCCCCTAGTTGAAGCTGTAATTGCGCAGGTTCTCGCTTCCTTGAAAATACAACCAGCTCAGTTTTCTCCGTAGAGAACTCGATACCCATTTGAAAAGCCCATGTCGACAAGTTGTCGAGGGTATCTTGCAATGGTCCTTGGAGATCGGCAGCTTTGGGTCCTATAATAGACACAACACTGTCGTCGGCAAGTTGTCTTAGCGTGCAAGATGTGTTGATACATTCATCAATGTTATTTACGTAAAAGTTGTATAAAAGGGGGCTTAAGCATGAACCCTGAGGAAGACCCATGTAACTGAATCGCTTTGTCGTCAAATCACCATGCTCAAAATGCATGTGTTTCTCGGACAATAGATTATATAAAAAGTTGTTCAAAACTGGTGAAAGACCATGCTGATGCAACTTCTCAGATAGAACGTTAATGGAAACTGAATCGAATGCCCCCTTGATGTCGAGGAAAACTGATGCCATTTGTTCTTTACGAGCAAATGCCATTTGAATTTCTGTTGAGAGCAACGCTAGACAATCGTTCGTTCCTTTGCCCCTGCGGAACCCAAATTGTGGAACCCAAATTGTGTACCTGAAAGCAATCCATTTGTTTCGACCCAATTGTCTAGACGGAAGAGAATCATTTTCTCCAACAATTTCCGAATACAGGAAAGCATAGCAATCGGCCGATACGAATTGTGATCGGAGGCTGGTTTTCCAGGTTTTTGAATAGTAATAACTCTCACTTCTCTCCATTCGTGTGGGACAATATTACCCTCGAGGAACTTGTTGAATAAATTCAACAAGCGCCTTTTGGCAGAGTCGGGCAGATTTTTCAACAAGTTGAATTTAATTCTGTCTAACCCCGGGGCACTATTGTTACACGACAAGAGCGCAAGTGAGAACTCTACCATCGAAAACGGTGTTTCGTTTGTATTCAATGTCGCGACGCGGGATATCTTCTGTTCCGGAACAGAATCAGGACATACTTTCTTAGCGAAATCAAATATCCAGCGGTTAGAATATTCCTCGCTTTCGTTCGCGTGATTTCGATTGCGCATGCGACGGGCCGTATTCCAAAGAGTGCTCATTGCTGTTTCTCTCGTTAATCCGTCAACAAACCTTCGCCAGTAACCGCGTTTCTTAGCTTTAATCAGACTTTTCATTTGAAATTCTAACGCCGCGTATTTCCGATAATTATCTGGAGTTCCGTTCCTTCTAAACGAGATGAAGGCTGAAGCTTTTTTCGTTTTCAGCTCTGAGCACTCTTTGTCCCACCATGGGTTGGGAGAACGCATACTTGTTTGCGCGCTAGGTACTCGTTTCGTCTGAGCTTGAATTGCGGTGTCAAGAATCAAGCCAGCCAAAAATGTATACTCTTCCTCCGGAGGAAGCTCCTGTGATGTTTCCAGTTTCTCAGACATCGAGCTCGCGTAACGTTTCCAATCAATGTTTCGTGTGAAATCGTACGAAACATTGATTGTTTCCGATGGTCTTCCACGGTTGGTGATAGAAACTATGATCGGCAAGTGATCGCTACCGTGAGGATCACAGATTACCTTCCACTTGCAATCTAACTGTAGCGAAGTCGAGCAAAGGGATAAATCCAGCGCACTTGGTTGTGCTGGTGGTCTAGGGTTCCGTGTCATTTCTCCCGTGTTTAGAATTGTCAAATTGAAGTTGTCACACAGATCTTGAATTAACGAAGAACGATTATCATCATATAAGCAGCCCCATCCTGTACCATGCGAGTTAAAGTCCCCTAAAACCAGCCGCGGTGAAGGAAGAAGTTCTATGATGTCTGCAAGCCGACGATGCCCTATCGAGACTCTGGGAGGAATGTAGATAGAAGCTATACATAGATCTTTGCCTTTAATATTAATTTGGCAAGCAACAACTTCAATTCCCGGTGTCGAGGGGAGGTTAATACGATAAAATGAATAGCACTTTTTAATCCCTAAAAGTACCCCTCCATAAGAGTCTTCTCGGTCCAGGCGGATTATGTTAAAATTATGGAAGTCGAGGTTGATGTTAGAAGTAAGCCAAGTTTCACTCAAGGAGAATACATCGCAATTATGAGTATGTATTAAGTGTTTGAAAGAATCAAGTTTTGGGATGATACTTCTGCAATTCCACTGAAGCACAATGTTCATATCTTCGATTCTCAGTGGTAAATTATCCATCAAAAGATACGATCGCTGCAAGGAGGGGCCATTGTTCAGTCAACTGTTTTAAAAATGTCCTTACTGTTGGCAGTAGAGCAGTTAGGAAGCTTTTCAGAGGATCAGTAATATTGAAGGCTGTTAATATCCAGTCCACGATATCAGAAAATTTCAATAATCCAGCGTTTGTTGGATTTTCTGGTTGTGCTTTGGGGTCATTCGGGTTTTTTGATGCCCCAGGAAGTGCTGGGTACTCCTTATCATCCCTAAGTTTTTTGAACCCAGGAGGTGTTTGCTTCGGTTTTGAGTCAGCACTTTTTGTTTCCGTTTGGTTCTTTTGTGACGAAGAGGACAGTCTGAGGCCTTTACGAGGAAGCTTGGGAGAAGCCAGATTTTGTCTTTTCCTGCTTCCTTCAACCTGTGTGTAGGAAGGTCCTTCGCCTGGGTCGTCAGAGGTATCCTCTTCAACTGGCAAGATTGCAAACGGGTTCTCAGGGGTCGATGGAGTGGTTCTTTTTAAGATTTCCGCATAAGAACGTTTGGAACGTTCTTTCACGGATCGCTTCAATTTCTCCGCACGCTGTATGTACGTAGGGCACACCGAAAGATCATGAGGATTCTCCCCGCAGTAGCAACACTTTTCCACTGCTCTTCTGCAGAGATCGTCCTCATGGGCCTCTCCGCATTTGCCGCATCGCAGTTTGTTGCAACAATAGGTTGCCGTACGACCTAGCTGTTTGCAGCTTGTACAATGCATTACCCGCGGTACATACAGCCGAACAGGTAGACGAACTCCACTCACTACCAAATAATTTGGAAGTGCAGATCCGGCAAAAGTCACGCGAAATGAGTCCGATTGGTAAAATTTACCATCTATCGATTTGGAGTGCAATTGCTTGCACTCCAAAATTTTCACTGGTTGAAGGTCGGGGTTTTTGAAACGGCCTACCCCGTCCTTCATCAGATCTTCGATTGTCAGACTTTCGTCACGGACCACACCGTCGATCTCCACCACATGAGACGGGACGTACACGCGGTACTCCTTCGTGAACAACTCGTTGGTAGCAATCCCGTTTGCTTGCTTCAGGTCGGACACAACAACGCGTAACTTGTTTTGCGAAACCTTATCTATTGTTTTTATTGCCGAGTAATGTTTTTCCAGGTCCCGAGCAATATTTAAAACTCTGAGAGACTTTAATTTGGGCCGGAAGTATACCACCCACGGACCCCCCGAGCCATCGTCTTGGTAAACTTTTTGGCGAGCAGGCAATATCTTAAAGGGAGATGGAGGCATCGGAGAGGGAAATGGCATCGGAGAGGGAGATGGTATCGGAGGGGGAGATGGTATCGGAGGGGGAGATGGTATAGGAGGGGTAGATGGCATCTCGGAAGCAAACTCAGCCTCTAAATGTTCTTCGTTCATTCGTTCAGCTTCGCCCTCCTCCGAGACACCCCCACTGTCATCAATATTCATATTTAAAGTGCGGGAGTAAAGAAGTCTCCCGCACTTGAAATGAAAAAGAAAGAAATAAAATGAAAAGAAAATATATGAATAGTAAAAGTTGAAAGAAAAAGTTTGAGAAAATACTTAACAGTATGTCACGGTAAGCTGTTAGGTGAGTTGCTCCTTCACTCCTTCGTTGTGCTTCAGCGTGACCTTGACTCAGGATTTGGCTGCTGTGATGCGGGTAGCAAACAATAGAAATAACTGCTGCCCGAGGATAGCACAATAGCGTCTACTGTCGATACTGATACAAAACCGGTGCACAGACAGAACTCACTTGCGGGGATGCTACTTTTTATCACTTTTATTTAATGCCTATACTACAGCCTCTGCTGTGATAGGCACCTTCGTCTTACCGATGTCGATTGTTAAAAAACGCGTGTGCTCACTTCGAACATTCGGTTACGAATGATCGTTGGTCCTTTATTCATCCCATAAATTAGCAATGGCGACAGCAATCAAAACCAAAATATTGCACTATTACACTCTAAAAAGGGCCTAATGCCAACTATGACCCAACACACGATATTTAAAAAAAAAACAGTTAGGAATCATTCCGACGTTTAAAATTTTTTGGATCGTTTTTATTACCTTTCGTTTCAAATTTAAAATTTTACTCTGCAGTTAATTTGGATAACTTTAAAAAACACAAAAAGAATTGTTACTATTTAGGCTTTAGCCCTCCTAAAAACAAAATGCAAATCAGAGATGCCATTCATACAGATTTATCTGTATTGTATAGATTTTTGCGTTCGCGTTCGTTAAATCATAAAAAGTGAGAACTAAAACGTTAGACTTTTCTCTCCGAGTATATATTAGTATTTGATTGCAGTACTTCTTTAAAAGTTTATTAATCAACGGACAAATCACATGTTAAAATGGAAATATTTTGTGCAAATATTTGATGATGAACACTGATAAACATTTATATTAAAATTCTAAACCAATTTGAACAGATTCATTTTATTAATGAAAACAGATAGAGCAGATACATATTTTCTATGAAAATATCTGGCATCTCTGTGCACAGCCGATGAATCACACACATTTAACAGTGTTATGGTATCGTATAGCGGAAAGAAACCAGTGCTACTAAATTTGCCACAATGGTTATTTGATTAGTATTTAACACGCACTAGTTGGTAATATTAGAATCCGAAACGGTTTTATTTATATATAAATATCAATGATATAATTAAACTAATGTCACGGATACCAGAAAATACTTGTTGATGATAATTTAAAGAAGAAAAAAGATTTTTTTTTATATAACATTATGAGAAAACTTGGCAACCTTGCTATACAAAATGAGATGAAAACAAAGCGTAATCAAGTGAATTAAGTGCAAATTTCCATCTCATATTTTTCATTGGTATTATTGCTTATCAGGTAATTTCAGAAGTCTTTAATCGTTGAATAAATAAGTGAAAAGTGAACATTACTAACTATAAACTCATCCAACATTGAATAGTTGTGTAATTATGTGAAATAGTGATCATGTTTTGAGACGAATTGATTAGTAAATAAAAAGAAACATGATGAATTGTAAAACTTCAGACGAAAGTGGTTCCTAAATCAAAAAGTGAGTTTATTTTAAATGAAAAAGCGATCGTTGAAGGTTTTTAAACTACTTTTTCAATTGGAAAGTGTGGCAAAACCTAGAATACATATTTTAAAACGTTCCAGTTTTCATTTAGGGGTTAGCCAAGTTTGGTGCTAGGGCACATAACCGTTTTCATTATTTTTACGTTTCGTCTTTGACTCATCAGTGCAGAGCAGTTCAAATTGAACTGCTTAGTGCTAAACTCGGCAGTTCAATTTGAACCACTAAACAGACGTAAAGTTTCTGCTACTTACAGAACACTTTTTTTTTTTGCAACGAAGTGCAATGTCTTTTCCGACGTGCCGAACGAAAACGTGTTTTCGACTATTTCTGGCCGATGCAGGTATGGTCATTTAGGGGTTAGCCAAATTTTGTGCTAGGGCACATAACCGTTTTCATTATACACAGTTTTGTTCAGGAACGTTTAAACATATGATTAATGTTCAAAGTTATGAGGTGAAGGAATGAGATGGAATTTGGAGCTGAGATGAAATAGGGAGCCCTTACCCTATCTGATAACTGAAAGGAAAAAAATTCCTGCAATTGTCGCCTTTTACGACATAGAAGTAGGAACCCAGTGGATCTACTCTTGGTTCATTTTTTTCCGCCGGATTCGGCATCTAGGCTGGTACTGTCCGGAGAGAGCTAATAGGTACTATCAATCTCCTAGTGGACCCCAGCCCCTTGTATTCATTCATATGGACTCTCTTATTGAAATTCTGTAATATTTACTATCATTATTTGTCGTTTATTCAACGCCAGTTTAAACTTTTGATTGTCGTTTGCCGGAGTCTTAAACAATCTTATAGATCTAACCGACCTTTTTTATTTTTTTTATAATTTTCCTCGTTGTTAATTCCGTCTTGGTTCTATAATTTCTTCTCTAAAATCTCTATTTCATAATATATGTTACGTAATCACTATTTCTAATCCGGAATGTCTAAAAATCTTCAATCCACATTCTTAAAAAGTTTTTTTTCTTGTATATTTTTACTCACAAAATGTCTTTATTCTAATCTTTTTCCCAAAGTCTGGATAACATTTCCAGAAATTAACAACATAATATGTGGTAAAATCGGATTCGATTTGTTCCGACTTGGATGAAACTTTCCACACGTGTCCAGTATGGCTAACCATTTGTTTTCGCACGGATCAAGAGCCCAATTCGACTGTTGTAGAGTAGCCGTTGCTGTTTTTGACCATTTTCAATGTTCCAATCCACTTGACGACAAAATATTTGTTGTCGTTTTGCCCTGAAGATGAAGGGATATTCCTTTGAAACGTCGATATATTTTGTTATTGATTTTTTGAAATAATGTATGCAAAACAGTATTCAAAGATTTAAGAAAATTGTTAAGATTTTTTTTTATAAAAACACCAATGGCTTTCCATACTGACGACGTGTGCAAAGTTTCATCTAGTATAAGATGTTTTGTGACTCGTCACTTCTATGCGCTCGTACCTCTGTGTATCTACACCTCTATGCGTATAAACGGGATGACCTTCGTTGCTAGCTTTCCAGTCGGGAAGCGGCCTGAATATTGCCTTTGCGATTAGCACCAGCAGTTTTAACTACCTGCAGCCGTTAACTAACTAGCCAGTATAATCGAAACACAACCTCTTCGCTTAAATGGTTTTTACTGAATGAAATATATGAAGTTTTGTGACTTATTACCAAGTTTTAACAATGCTCTAAAGATTTTTGTCGTGAATACGACTTACTTTACTATGGGGTGCCTTTCTAAAATATATGGATATGGAAGAATGGGCAGAACTTAATCGTGAATATCTCGACTTGTATTAACGGTAGCAACATAATTCTTTCACCATTTCATCAAAAATAGGATCAGGAATTTAGGATAATATTTTGAACAGCGTGAGATAATCACAAACAACTCAAAAATTAAATTTTCTCAAACTTTGAAAACAACGCAGAAAACTCTTTACTTTTACTTGGCTTTTTCACGCAAGGACGACGATTTTGAGGTATTCAAGCACATATCTTCAACTGACTGCGTATAAAAGGGAAACCGTGGTCAAAAATCGACCATTTCTTCTTGTGCGTTGGACGGAAGCAGACGTCGTGAAACCAGCAGCTTCGGAGAGTGCACCTTCTGCGTGGTAACAAACCTTAAACGCTCAGGTCGTGCTCTCATTTGGACTTCAGCCGTCTGGAGCAGCGGTCGTCAATAATGAGAGCAGACCTTTTGCGTCGTATGTGGACTTCTATCGTCGAGAGGAGCAGTCACTAGTAATGGAAGCAGATCTTTAGCGTTGTACAAAATCTCAAACGCTCAGGTCGCAGTGCCAGTTTCCCTTCGAAGAAGATCGATTACAGCATCGTGTTGGTGGTCGTTTGCATTGGAGCAAAATACAACGGGAAATGGACAACAATGTGGAACATTATGCAAAATCAGCCCTTCTAATGGCTCTAAATATTACCTAAAGAACTATACTGGTTATTTTCTAATATTTGTGTGTCAGAATGTTTTTATGTAACTAATCTGTACTGTAGTTTGGGTGAATCGTTTCAAATTCTAGTAGTGAAAAATGGGAAAGCTTGCACAATTAACACAATCGATCAACTAATTGATACTCGAAAGTCAGTGTGTGTCAGTTTTATTCGTATTCACGGCATCCAGTTATGTCTCTGACATTACACACCTGTACTTTTTTTTCTACAAAAAACTATCGCTTGTAAATTCTATTCATTTAACATATATACAAGGTACAATTCAATAGTTACAGGACTTAATAAATAGTGCGGGTGCTAGTGTCGCCATCTATCTGAAAGTTTTTTTCCGTCGTTTGTGTATCCTCTAGTGTTGTCGTATAAAATAAATAACCTAAACAACGATGTCTCTTAAATGTTAAATTCTAAGGTCTTTTCCGTGTTTTTTCGAAGTGTGCGGAACAAATTGAGCACAAACCTTGGTGAGACCCATATTTACAGTCAAAATACGATCAATTAACGCTGCGATAATTCCGATTCCATATATTTAAGCGATGATTGCGGCTCTTTTTTAATGAGTTCACGCATAATTTCTGCGTTTTTTTTTTTCATTCACAACATCTTTTGGCCGGCCCGAACATTCCCCTTGTTCCAAGTCCCCTTCTTGGAAACGTTTAAACCACTCGTGTATACGGCTACGGGATAGACAATCATCGCCAGTAACTTGTTTCATCATTTGATGAGTTTCGGTAAAAGTTTTACCAGGATTAGAATAAAACTATTTTAAAACTCATTTACCGACCGACACTACAAATGTACTGTAACATATAGTGCGATATTTCAGCTTCTATACGTCCAAATGTCATGAAAACTTTATACGACAACACTGGAGGATACACAATTGAAGGATAAAAGTTTCAGACAGATGACGACACTAGGAACCGCGCCGTTCAAACATTCCTTCAACTTTTGAATTGTACATTGTATTTTTTAAACATTATATTTTAATCGCCCCACTCTGTTTTCTATTTCCTCATTCGCATAAAAACCTAAATCGAAAAAAATGTTTCGACGCCGTCTTAGACATGCGGAAATATCGTTTATTTCATTTAATAATATATATTTATTAAAATACACCGCGTTGGCTCTAAGATGCCGAGAGCATCGACAAGATTTTTTCAATTGTTTTACGAGATAATACCAGATCTCGACTAATCAAGCATTTCTCAGACATTTCGAAAAAAAAATATAACTTAGAAAATTCGCAGGAAAAAACCCGTTTACTTCTGAAAATTCGCAATAAAAAGGTCACGAGTAAAAACCGAATACAAAAAATAAATACTTCAGGGTACTACGCTACAGTAAATTTATGTATTGGAACGGATAAAGAATTTTCAATTACATTATCGAGTAGATCCAAACAATCACGTCCAAACTTTGCTCCATTTCAGTCCATGCTTGGCTCGATTTCGAATCGTATCTGATGGCAGACATGCAGAAAACTGGTCTCGCAAATCAACATTCGCAGACACAGCTCAATGTCAAGTGTCAGATTCTCCAAAGTCACCCCGATTCGGTTGGTACTGTTGGTACGAACTAGTTTGTCTATTCATGCGAACGGGGTTTCAAGTAAAAAGCTATCATAAAATTCACTAGCTATTGTCAATCTTCGATCCGGCGACGACTTGTCACTTTATTGCTTTCGTGTTCGCCGAGTTCAAAGACGGCATCGTCGAACTGGAGTTAGTTGGCGTCCTGTGCATACCTAATAGAGCTCTCAAGCGAGTGAAAATTGCTTTTGCGCTTTGAGCTGTGATTTGACAGAGCAGAAAAACTTGGATAGCATACTTGGGAGCTTTCGGGCAAACTTTCTCCGGCCGAGGCGAGCTAGCAAACAGCCAGTCAGCCAGCCAACCAACCAAAAACTGATAGAGAAGCACGAAAAGAGCAAGAACTTAATAATTCAATTCTTCACTTGCAATTTTATTTTCTCGGAAAACTTTGGCGCACTCCCGTCCCAACTGCTCGCAAGTTTTCGCCCAGTGGGATGCAGTGAACCACCGTGCATCAGCAGCAGCAACAGCAGCCATACCCCACATCATATATGACTTTTGAAGAAATAACTGTTGACTGCTGCCATCGCTATCTGTCTCTCCGAAGATGGAGAAAATTATTTTTCAAAGTACGTTGTGATTTCAAAGAGTTCCGTTCCCTATTCTCATGCGGATGTTCAGATCATCGAACGGACAAACACAATTGTTTTGGGAAGCAAAACTTTGCAGTGCACAAGTCTTTGATGTCGGATTGCCCTGGGACGCAGTGCTGGTCGATTGATTTATTATTATTATTATTATTAGAACTGTAGTGGAACTGCAAACTAGATTACCATTAATGTCATTTTTCGACAGGAACACTCAACATACACCATTTTGGAGGTTTGGCAACACTGTTCGATCAATATAACGAACATGATCCATGATATGAAACAAAAAAAACTGGTTTTCCCCGAAGAATATCTAACCTCACATCAGTGATGATGGAGAAAATGTCGTCGATGGGTTCGGGAAAAGCAAGGCGGAAGAGACTGAAAACGATGCTGAAGATAACCAAAATCAATAGTTATGTTGGTAGGTACTCCGGCCTCGGGCAGCGGTACAGTGCATGAACCTGCCGTGACATATTGGCGTGAAAATTGAATCAAATTCAAAGCTAATCAAAATCCCATCATTTATTTTGATTCGCTTTCTACTTGACTCCAACCATCTTGAACAGTTCCGCAAACTGCTTCTCGGTCTCGAGTGTGTGTGTGTGTGCGCCCAACCTTCAAATACCGTCTAGTCGAAGAAAACGGATATCAACCATATTGATTTAATCACATACGAGAACGCCTCGCCGCCGGCAACAAAAATTCGATTCGCAGGGGTTGAAAATTGAGGGATCTTTCGCCGAAATGCGGTCTCGTTCGCACTGTCCGCTTAGCCCCTATAGGCAGTGTGCGAAAAGAGAAATTGATTTAGCTCCAACTGACCGTGGAAATTGGAGAGATTCAGGCTTCTGTAGATGATCGGGGATATCCTTTCCTTTTTTTCATACGAAGAGCAGTTTCCTAATATTAATATATTAACAGCAAGAAATCGACAAGGGTACATTGGTAAAACACAAAAATTTCCAATGGTACAAAAGATACGTAAAAGTTAATCAATGTTGTGAGCGGGTCTTAGAGCTTATTTAAAGTTAATTCGGTTATTCGTTTTTTTTTTAAATTGACACTTAAAGTGAAATGTAGCGAAGTGCACGTGTCGCGTTTTTGATCAATTATTCAAAAACTAGACAAAATTTCGAAAAACTAAAAACACTTAAGTTTTTGTAATAAAATTTACCACAACTAAGTATTTTTAGAATTTAGAAATTTTACTGTGCCGAGCCGTCATTGGTTTTGGAATTGTTTGATTTTAGAACTGAAAATAGTGTTTAAAGCAAAATTTAATAAAGGATCTGAAAAGGCAACTAAAAATTATAAAATTTTAGCAAATATACGTAATTTGAAAAAGTTTCAAGTGCATTTCATAAACTTTTCAACGTTTTCTGTACTGTTTGCGCGCTGCTGTTTCGTATTGTGGTGGTATGATAAATGCACAGTGGCTCTAGTGGCGTAATATCGTGAGCAAACATAGCGTACAAAATGACACGAGTTTATGTATTTTTTGTTGAAATAAGAACGAATTGAATACAATAAAACGGGTACTGAAAAATCATTCATTTTCTAAGGTAACTGACGTAGTAATCAGTTCGTGCTCGCATCGCATCCGACACAGTCGAAAATTTCTTACGGTCGCGACGACAGAAACAAAGACAATACAGTGCAGTGAACAATATGAACAGTACGAAATGGGCAAATACGATTTAACAAAGCCTGAAACTTGGCCTACAAGGCCAAATTCTATTTGTATAGATTTCAAGCGCTGCAAAGTTAGACCAGCAGCAACCGAAATTGAAATCTTGCTTAAGGAAGGAATGCATCTAAACGTTAATGATGTAAGTGAGATTCAATTCAACAAGGCGTCTAACTGTGTGTACATTATGTTTAAACGTGAAAGCGATGCAATTGCATTTGCTTCCTTTAATAACGGGGTGCACAGTATTGATCATGGCAATGTTCAATGCAGACCAGTATGTTCGGGAAAGTTCTTTCCATGGAAAGGGAAGTATGCCGGATTTTTTCCCGGGTATTCGGAATGGCGTGCGAGTGGTACGTATGCAACTACGTAAAGCAATTCCATCTTACATCATTTGTGATCAAGACGGGATACATCCGTGTAAAACGTTGATTACGTATGAAAATCAATTGGTTACATGTCAGTTTTGTGAACAACCTGCACACTACGGCAAACCTTGCACTGAAACTGCGAAAACAAACAAAACAAACAAAAACAAGGACAACCGCTCAACAACGGAAACTAGTGAATGCAGTGCTCCTGTTTTAAAAACACCTTCACCATCTAACCAACTATCAACTGAAATCAATGTACAAAGCGCATCTACAGCAACTGCAAATGAACCCAATACTGCGATCAACAATGAAAACAAGCAAACGGAAACCGCTCACAACTCCAACGATGTAGCAATGGATAAAATGTCCTCCAAACTTCGCTAGAAGGAAATGGAAGCTCCTTTCCCTCTAGAAGAAGGGTGACAACGAGATCCAACAATAAAAAATAATTTTATGTAACAAAAACATGGGTAAATCGGCCACGTAAAGCTATACACAAATTGGCCTGAATAAAAATTGTTATAAAAAAATGCTAGTAATGCCCAACACCGTTAAGCTCAATGAACTGATGTTTTTTTTTGTTTTGTAGTATCATATTATAGATATTACTTCATATTGTACCAAAACTCGGCTGCTCGGCCATCCATGGAAGTTGTCCATCAATGTCAACTTCCCTTTCTGAGCAGCCTAGATAGCCGTGTAGTGTCGGTAGCGGTTCCCCAACTGGCTAAGAATTATGCCACGGTCCACCTACCTCCACTGGTTTCCTGTTCCATGTCGTAAAAGACCAC
The DNA here is from genome assembly GCF_030247185.1 of Malaya genurostris. Taxonomy (NCBI): domain Eukaryota; kingdom Metazoa; phylum Arthropoda; class Insecta; order Diptera; family Culicidae; genus Malaya; species Malaya genurostris. The sequence goes on along the minus strand of NC_080571.1, from coordinate 303,269,845 downwards.
CAAAATAGAAACTCGTAAGTCAAGGTGTATTTCCGTGCCGAGGACTGAATGGCTGCAGGAGGTTAAACAATGCAGTCGCGAACTGAATATCTTGGGTTTTTCCCTTACTAGATACACGCAATGCTTAGCAATCGACTTCTTTGTTCATCGCTTCGGCAAGCAAAGATTAGAAAGCTAAGTGTTTGTGGGTGTCCTCAAGGTGGTGTACTATCCCCACTTTTATGGAAGTCGCTGATGGTTTGTTAAGGAAACTTAATAACCTTGGATTTCCGACTTATGGTTTTGCCGACGATTATCATATATTGATGACCGGTATAAGCATTAACACTCTCTTTGATTTAATGCAGCAAGCCCTGCGATCTGTTGAACAATGGTGTTGTCAGGTTGGATTGTCTGTAAATCCGGGCAAAACATCAATGGTGCTTTTCACTCATCGTAGGATAATCACAGGAGCTCGTCCGTTACAGTTCTTCGGTTCAGAAGTCACTGTGGTCGATCAAGTTAAATACGTCGGGGTTATTCTTAACTCAAAACTGAATTGGTCTGCTCACATTGACTTCAGGATTAAAAGAGCTTGCATGGCTTTCGGCCAATGCAGACAAGCTTTTGGAAAATCATGGGGACTCAAACCCAGATATATTCATTGGATCTACACAACTATCGTTAGACCAATTTTAGCATACGGATGTCTTGTATGGTGGCAGAAAGAAGAAGTTGCGACAGTTCAGTCAAAGCTAAATTATCTAAAAAGGATGGAGCATTCACGACAACTCCTACTGCTTATTTATATTTATTTATTTGATTCAACAGACTGCTGCTCTAACAGTTCGGCTGAAAAGTTCGTATCGTTTAATGGAAACACACATTTTTTTGCCAAAATTCGTTTTTATTATTCAACATAATTGCCATCAAAGGCGATACAGCGATTATAGCGATCTTCCAACTTTTCGATACCATTTTTGTAGTACGATTTGTCCTTTGCCTCAAAATAGGCCTCAGTTTCAGCGATTACCTCTTCTTTGCTTCTAATTTTTTTACCAGCGAGCATTCTCTTGAGGTCTGAGAACAGGAAAAAGTCACTGGGGGCCAAATCTGGAAAATACGGTGGATGAGGGAGCAATTCGAAGCCCAATTCGTTCAATTTCAGCATGGTTTTTATCGACTTGTGACACGGTGCATTGTCTTGATGAAACAAAACTTTTTTCTTCTTCAAATGAGGCCGTTTTTTGAAATTTCGTCCTTCAAACGCTCTAATAACGCTATATAATAGTCACTGTTGATGGTTTTCCCTTTTCAAGGTATTCGATAAAAATTATACCATGCGAATCCCAAAATACAGACGCCATAACCTTACCGGCCGATTGTTGAGTCTTTCCACGCTTTGGGTTCGGTTCATCGCGTGCAGTCCACTCAGCTGACTGTCGATTGGACTCCGGAGTGAAGTGATGGGGCCATGTTTCGTCCATTGTTATATATCGACGAAAAAAATCGGTTTATTTCGATATAACAGCTCCAAACACTGCTCAGAATCATCAATTCGTTGTTGTTTTTGATCGATTGTGAGCTCACGCGGCACCCATTTTGCACAAAGCTTTCTCATATCCAAATATTCGTGGATAATATGTCCAACACGTTCCTTTGATATCTTTAGGGTGTCAGCTATCTCGATCAACTTCACTTTACGGTCATTGAAAATCATTTTGTGAATTTTTTTCACGTTTTCATCGGTAAAAGCCTCTTTTGGACGTCCACTGCGTTCATCGTCTTCGGTGCTCATATGACCAGTACGAAATTATGCAAACCACTTACGAATTGTTGCTTCGCCCGGTGCAGAGTCTGGATAACACTCATCAAGCCATTTTTTGGTATCGGCGGCACTTTTTTTCATCAAAAAGTAGTGTTTCATCAACACACGAAATTCCTTTTTTTCCATTTTTTTCACAATAACAAAAGTAGCTTCACTCAAAATGCAATATCTCACAAACTAATAATCAGACAGCTGTCACGTATCTTTTGAAGGTTGGTACTAACTGAAAATGGTATGGATTTAATTCTAGTGGCGCCCTCTCATAGAAACGATACGCACTTTTCAGCCGATCTGTTACTCGAGTTAGCATTCAATGTTTCATTTTTTACTGTATCGAAACCTTCCAAACCTTCGTTCTTCTGAACTTGTCAATACACCCTTCGAACATACATTCTTACTACGATATTGCATACTTCAGAATATTTTTTCTTCAGACGCTTCTTCATACAGGTTTTCGTAACAAGTTTCCATGACAACAGTTATTCTTTCTCATAAGGCGTATTTTGCTTGACATGTCAAATTATATAAGGATGATATGAAAATGCTAATTTATGAATTGCAAGGAATGCCGCAGACAGTTTTTTTTAACAAGTTGTCAATTTACCGTCACATTAAGGGGTTTAATACATTCCAGCAATAGCACATCAATGCGAAATACTTGACTTATTTGAAGCATTCTCAATAATTTTCTGTGTACTTATAAATAGGAATTTCACTTCAACCTTGCGCAACGCTAGAACTCTCCGGGGCTCCAATCAAAAATCAATTAATAGAGTTCTAAAAAACACTCTTGAAACTCAATTTTTCCCTGGAGTAATTACAAAAGCAAATCATCAGACTGCACATGGAGCCTATGTCATTTAATATCTGGACGCAAATATCCATTATTTCTCAACTTCTGTTTGACGGTTTCCCAATATTTTTTAATTGGGCTGTTGGGTGGATTGATGTCCTTATCTAAGAAATCCGTTTTCTCGATATCACTGTAGCACCTCTTTGCTATACAAATGAGAGCTTGACAAAACATGTATGGCACATTGTGGCCATTCATGGAAACTTGTCACGAAAACCTGTTTTTTATCCGAAGATTCAAATATCTTGCCACATCAAAAGTTTTCTTGTGAATTTATCGGTATCGAATATGAACTTGCTTGGGACATCTCCTCGATCAATGGAATTTCCCGGAACAAAACCATTCACTAGTTTTTCTAAAATCACTCAAGAATTCATACGGATATGGGTAGGGTTTCCTAAAGTTGTATTTGTCAATAATTACCCTGTATTTGGCAGCCCCATAATCCATCTTTACGTACGTTTCGTCGTCTATGGCGATGTATCTTTAATATTTAGTAAGAATCTTGTACATCATTCTGAAGCTTCTATACTTATCACTACTAATGAGCAACAGGTGGAGAGAAAATGTGTTTTTTTTGGAAATGTATTGAAAATGTATCTTTTTGTACTGAAAGAGAAAACATTTCAAAACAAAAATCATTAAAATCATTCCTGATCTTCATTCAGGCGTTAGCCAAATATTGTGCAAGGGCACATAATCGTTTTCAAATATGTTTACGTTTCGTTTTTGACTCATCAGTGCATAGCAGTTCAAACTGAAATGCTTAATGCAAAACTCGACAGTTCAATTTGAACACTCCTGATTTGTAACGAAGTGCAATGTTTTCACTGACGTGCCGAACGAAAACTCGTTTTCGACTGTTGACTGCTATGCACTGATGAGTCAAGACGGCACGTAAATATTTTAATTCCTGATCTGACAACTTGGAGCGCTACAGTGGAACAAACAGTTAACCATAAATTAAATATTTATCAAGCTGTACTCCGACTTAGATAACACAACACAAGAACGCGAAGTTATGAAAATAGCTAAAAATTGTTTTAGCTGTAACTTCTGAATTTTCAAAAGAATACTAATTGCATTAGTACCAAGTGTTGGTTTTATACTTAAATAAATGGAACAAATAAGTTATCAATTTGATTTGAATTTTATTCTATTAATTTCTGTATTGCTTACTAATCATCCCGGAACCGTCTTCGAGAAAAGTTAGTGTACATTTTTATTATGTACACATACATAGCGGGAGACTTTCCAGTACAATCGAGCTGAGTCGAATAGTGCATGACACTAACATATTTTATTGTTCACATAAAATAAAATGACGTGTTCCGCATGCAAAATTTGAAGAAATGAAAACGTACTGAAACCAATAATATATCACCACAGAAATGAACTGTTGTCTGCTGCTGAAAAGCTCGCAGTAGTTAGGATCCTTCCCAAAACGAATCGTTTGATTCTAAAGTACACCGGAAAGCACAAGAAAGTTTTAGACTTATTTTCATTCGGCTTTCCTCATTTAGAAGAACTCGAAAATGTTGGTGAGCCTCCCAAAATTATCCCTCGATCCGATAACCGAAAAGTGAAGACAAAGTTTTCGAGCGGTGAGTTTCCAACAGGAAAATTACTAGCCATGTTTCTCCGAGCGGAACGAGCGTCCATCAATGAATTGCGTTCAAACTGTATGTTTACAGTAATGAAATTAAAACGAAATCCGTCAGCCTAATTGATATTTATTCCACTCCGTTAAACAGCACTTTCTAATTCAGTCCAATGCGTAGGCATCAGTGGATTGGCTGCGGTCGTAAAGAAGGACTCGATTGCTGCGAAGATTACATTTTCATGCTCCACTCGACTGGGTTGAGTGCCAAGTTAATCGATGGATAGGTTGCGGTAAATAAGTTAAAGGAAACATCAGTCGAAATTCGTGAATGAATATATGCATTTTCAAACTGATTAAAATGAAGTCATAGACAGCGAGCAAAAACAAAGATTTCTATTTTCGTTTTCCTCGACCTCGCATCCATTCAATGTTTAAATCTTGAAGTGATTTATTTTCAGCGTCGTGTTATAATTTGTTTACCATTTTCGATCCCGAGACAGTGGCTATTTATCTTGGTGATTAACTTTCAGTAGAGCTATTAATACGTACCGCAATTGCGACTACTGCAATGTTGTTTGCGCAAAATATTAAATAATTACTCGGCAACATTTCAGCAATCGTGCTACATTCAAATGCATGCCAAATTTCAATTTCATCAATATTTCATATTCTCATTCGATCTAGTTTTATTTTTCAATCGATTTCGAGGCACACCGCTTCTCCATTTCCGATTGACTTTTATGTTTCCTGTATTTGTTTTTTTTTGCAGTTTTCGAATTTCAACTGCGGCAGACTCTGGCTTCCGTGCTAAAACTGTACCAAAAGCGCCATATAGCGGCATGAATTTATTATTTCTGGAATTCCTATTAATAGTTCACTATCAAAACATTCTATCAGCACCAGTCGTCGGATTATTGCAAATACGGGACACACTTTGCACACCATTCGGGTGCACTCGAGCCTACCGCCAGGATCGTCAAATGGCATTCGGGACCGAGCGGTGCCAAATGAGTATGGACACACGCCTGCCCGCCGGGTGAGCTGCCTATCCGGATTACCCGACAAGTCAACCCGCTTTGAACGCTCCGGACAAATAAAGCATGACCTGATTCCCTCAGAAGTGGAAGCTGATATATACTAATCTCCGTTAAAAACAAAATGTACTGGTGTTTCCATAGAGGGTTCGGATTATTTTTTTTCCATCTGACCTGACAGTTTTTTTTCGATTTCGCGATGGCTTTGGTTTTATCTATGCGAGCTCCTGATGGAAAGCATTTATGTTTTTATTCCCTTCGTCCATTTGACAAGGATTTACATGATAGACATATTATGCAATATGTTACATTTACAATAAATTTTCAAGACTTCCGTTAAAAGAGCAATCATGTTCAGTAGAGTCTATTGACCAATGCCTTTCTCTATAGACAGGTAACATAATTGGCGAAGAAAATTACCTTCTGATCGGAGTTCCAGAGACCCCTATTGTTGTATATTATTCAACGAGACCGGAAAATGTCTATGTATCTTTACACCTTTCAAAGATTATTCTCTCCGTTCAATTTTCTCGGAGATAGCTGAACCGATTTCAACAAACTTAGGCTCATTTGAAAGCAACTCTTGGGCTGAGAATCAAGTTTGAAGATCAATTGACTGTCAATCCTGGTTACGGGGATATAACGGTAAAGGTGTCTTAATCGACAAAACGCTTTTTTCAATCTGCACGAATTTTTCCAGACACTGACCAATGTTGGAATGTTGTCGACTACGCGACGTTGGAATGTTGTCGACTACGCGACGTGAGCGCTGAATGACTAACTGAATCAAACTAATTTTAGATTTAGCATTAGATTGAATATCAGCAGAATGATGTATGATATTGTAGAACTAATGTAGACTAACTAGAACATCGTCAGATTGTTCAATGGAACAGTGCAAATATTGTAATCTTAGAAAATTTGAATGGATGATCATAGGCTATGCATCTTAAAATTTTTGGAATTAGTCATTCCCTAAACACTACGATAAATTTTTGATTTTCCTCGCCGTTCGTCTTGGACTTTTTACAGCATAAAAGTTCAACGTGAATCATTTGAAACGAAAGGTACCAAAACACAACTAATCGTATGAAATCTATCATTTAAATAATTGAGTTAATTATTATTTCCTCTATGACATACTCTCTTTGCGGTTTGATAATAATGACAAAATTTTCAGATGTACCTGGAAGAAATAAAAAAAAAACAGCATTAATTCACTAATTGAAATAAAGTCTTTAGTTACATATTCGTCTAAGATAATTACTATAATAGTATATAATTAGTAGACTTTAGATTCAAACCAATTCAGCTTGAGAAATATTTTCACGTACCATTCGACTCAGCTCGTCAAGATCGAAAAACGTATGTGTGTATGCGTGTAGATCTCTGGTCGAATTCCAACGAACTTGTGGTTCCATACAAAATTTCTTAACTATATACAGATCCCACTTCCAGTTCTAGAATTACAGGGTGATTAGTGCAAGAAAAATGAAAAGCTGAAGTAGCTTTTCTTGGAGATGGCTGAACTTGGTTTCAAATAAAAGGGCTGATTTCAATTACGATCCGACTTTCGGTTCCACAACTACAGGGTGATGAGAACAGAAATTTCAATTTATAATGCATTTTTCCATAAGTGACCATGCTATCAGAAGCGGATAAGAGCTGGCGTCCACTAGGAGATTGGTAGTACCTATTATCTTTCTCCGGACAGTACCTCTAGGCTGGATCCGGAGCCCTGTGATGATACGGTGGAAAAAATTTCACCAAAAATAGATCCACTGCTTCGATGTCGTGAAAGGTGACAATAACAGGAGTTTCTTTTTCCTTTCAGTTATCAGATTTTTTTCAACGTTTTACATCTGATTACTCTATTTTACTAAATTATCTCTTCATTCAACATAATACAACTTATCAATTTTAGGATAGCTTCAGAGGAGTTTGGCATTTTTTCTTCGCCCATATTATTGTTTGTCTTTCAAGATTGGAAATAGAATGATAAAATTCATCTGTTGCGCAGATCCGTTAATATTTTAATGTTAATAACAGAGACAACATATATCGGGCTATTGAATAAATAGTATGAAAATACTTGTTTATTTGATAAATTATTTTTTTTTCTCGGTAGCCGACTGCCCAGATCAACCAATATAACCAATTAACCATTAACCAATAAATAATTTAAATAATAAAGTTGAAATGAACGCGATCTGTGAACCTTTGTTTGGTGGCTTAAAATGAGTTGATATACTTTATAGAATATTTCATTACAATGAATCAATTGTTTTGTCTAAATTGTATTCACTCGTTTATTTGGTAGCAGGTAATTTCATTTAAAAAAATAGGGAAGTTTTTATTCGTTTCGTGATAGTATTTCGTATTTTCCTTTAGATTTCACGAGTAAAAACTGTGAATCAAGACTTTCCAGGATTTCAGTATTTCAGATTTTCCGTTCACTCGGGAAATCTGTGAGTTTATTGTTGCATCCGAGCATCTTGAAACCGGATAATACCGGATAGTCGCGCGCGAATACTACCATTACTGAAATTTTTACTAACAAATATTCTCCTCCCGTGACTCTTGTGGAGTGCGCAGTAGTATATACGGCCTTTAGTAACAACAATTGTTGGACTAACATCCCTTCCTACTCCTTAGACGATCTACATTCGGGCCTGACCGGCGCCGGTACTGATCAAAGAACTCTGGGTTTACCAGAAGATGTACATCGAAGGATGATTGGCCAGTCCCTGGTCTGATTATCTAGGAATTCTCTGTACAATTTCAGCTAATCCCGATCAGTAACGGAGTAGCTGAACCAGGAGTGGTCGCTCAGGTTCAAGGTCAAGTGGTCATGATAACAGAAGCGGATTCTTCATAATTTGATAGCAAAATATTTTTATTCATAGAACTTGTTAGTTGATGCCAACAAAACTCATTTTGACTGTACCCATTTTAGGTTCTGAGAGTACTGGAAATAGTGATTTAAAACTCCGAAATGGTTACTTCGATTTATCGGAGACAGGTCGAAAAATTTTTCACAAACACTGATTCAAATAAAAGATCGTTTATGGAATTATAAAGTGACGACTGTAATACATTTTCAATCATTAAGGTGACGACACAGAAAAAGAAAAAACTTGGCAAAACTATGCAAAAACAATTTTAATATCTTGTATTGTTAGGCCACGACCTAACGAAACGGTTTTGAACGAAAATATTAGTTCGGTAGATTCACCTCTTCCAGTGTAACATGGATTCCATTCGTTTTATACCATTTCCAAAGATGCCCAATCAGACCAAAATAACGAGGAAGCGTCATGGTTGCGTAGGGATAATAACAATCGCTTCGTTAGCCATTCTTGAAGAATCTTTGGCTTACTTTACCACATCTATATAGTACTTGCCAAACCAAATATTTTTTGAGACACTTGGCATTTTTCTTCGGCATGAAATGTTCATCTACGCCGTTCCGTCGCATGGAAGTACAATGCCGGGAAGCAGCTTAAAGACTTCCAGCACATAAGTATCATCATCCGTTATCGCGCAGGTTTCAGCCGTCACATTCTGTTTATCATTCCGGTTCGGTACAGTTTTCACCTTGAATGACTTCATACCTTGCCGGTTTTTCGAATTATGTACGAAAGTTGAAGACATTTTTTTAGCCATAGTACTCAGACAGAAGTGATTGGCAAACCAATAAAAAATTAAAGAATTAAAATATAAAAAATCATTAGAAAGCCTGTATGAGGAAATAGCAACAACATATAAAATTATGGTAAAAATCAGTCAAATTTCGCACTCACGTACAGGTCACTTCACCTTATCTCTGCGATTTATGTAAAAAGGCGGGTGGGTAATGTCAGAGACATAACTGGATGTCGTGAATACAAAAACAACTGACATGTTCCTTAACACTTCCGAATATCAATTAGCTGATCAATTGTATGAATTATGCAAGCGTTCCCCTTTTCTACATTTTCCGCAAAAACAAAGAAGGACTTCACTTGATCTCGATTACTGTGAATTTCACACAGCGAAAAGTGCACAAATCTAACCAAACTGTTCTAGATTTGCACTAAACTGAGGATATTTCCCTTCGATTTGCGAACAACAAATCCTAATAGGTCCTTAGAAAACTTTTAGAGCAATTAGAACGACTGATTTTGTGTAATGCTCTCCACCGTTGTTCTTTCATCAATACAAATGACTGACAGCTGTGACGTAAACGCTCTTGTCGGAGGCGAAACTAGCTTTTCAAACGACACAAAATACATCTGCTCGCAGAGGCGATAGAAACTGATCCAATTTTTGTTGAGAGATTGGTTTTACCTGATTTCGTTGTAGCTTTTTCACTAATGGGCGGTCCTGACGGCTATAAAAATAGCAGCATATAGAATTTTAATTTCGATATTTAATTTCGGGTTTGCATTTCATTGAAAGAAACTATCCGGATGCTGTACGGGATTCATTCCTGCCTTTCAGAAGGACCAAATTGTGGAACTCACAACGATATTAAACACTGTTCGGAACATTTTCTCGAACGATTTGTTGTACAGCAGCAGATATTTTGTTCTCTTCCTCAGAACGCGTGCTGATTGGCTGGTGTTGACATGGGTCAAATGAGACAGGTTTTTCAATAGTGTACTATTGAAATACTTCAATGCTGTTCCTACACACGTTTAAGTTGAAAATTTTTGATTCTATTGAAAGTTAAAATATATAATTCCTTTCACAGATCACTGAGCTCACAACTGAATATTTTATCATAAAATTGTGATCATATTTCCGATGGCATGTAGCAAAAATTGTGTTGATTCGTGAGATACAACAAGAGATATTCACGATCAAAAACTTATCACTCTCTCAGAGGGTAAATTTTGATAAGGCACCCCATAGTAAAGTAAGTCGTATTCACGACAAAACTCCTTCAGAAAAAAGACTTTCCCGACCACTAAAGTCAATGAATCATTCTGAAATTTTCACAGAATAATCTAAACTAACTTTCTAAGAGATTGTCAGTTGGGTTTTTCGATATTCGTCAGAGATATTTGAGAAAATCAGATTTGAAGCGTGAAAATAGCCCTCTAAATCACCCTAAAGACAGATGGCCACGTGTTGAGTTTTAAACCGACCACGTGGCTCGCTCAATTCCCTTTGCGCATCGTATTTCTCTTGTACTCTCTCGTATATGAGCAAACTGTACCGGGTTGCCAGCATACATTTTATTATTTTGATGAGAAGTTTCATCTCATTAATCTATCGTATGGGTTGGACATTACATGATTCCAATGAACAATGAAAAAATATTCAACTTTCACAAAGATTGAATGTCTGTGTGTTTGACAGCCTTGTCGAGTCAATTTTATTTCTCTCTCCTTTTTCAGAATGCTATCAGGAAGCCAAAGCGAAAAAAAATGGTGGATGCATTGAAACTGACTTTATTTTTATTGCGATTACAAATATGTTTTGTACTAATCGCATCTAAACTAAATTATCTAGACTTTGTCACGGTAGATTTATGATACAAGCCTTCAAAGCCGAGATATTCGATGAACAAGTAGAGGTATGCATTTCCGAGCGTTTAAATTTTGAGCAGTTCTTCAGTCAGAAAAAAATACAACACGACCGCTAAATTCAATGCATCATTCTGAAAATTTCACAGAATATTCTCAACTAAATTTCGAAGACATTGTCAGGTGGGTTTTTCTGTATTCTGAACCGTTTCCAAGAAAATTTAATTTGAAATGGAAAATAGCAAAAAACCTACCATTTTACGGTACTGTCCTCAGCCCTTAAAGTGAAGCGTTTCAAACAGTATGTGTGCTCAGAAAAGTTTGTTATTCGAATATACTTGAGCTATTTGTAAAGAGTTGTACAATTCGATTCGGCGGGAAATGAAATTGAAGCGCAAGTCATTGGAAAACCTTTTTTTATCCACCTAGTTGTGTAATGGTGCCGTTCTCATATTACTTATATTCTCAAAAACATCACTAGAAGATTCCGTCAAGTTTCTTTTTTTGAAACTTGAATAAAATCAAAAACTTTTTTCGGTATAAACTACCATCACCTTTTCAATTTATAAACAGTTATGTCAAGTTAATAAAGATTTAAATGTTGCAACCCTGCACGCTATACAAAATTGAACAAAGCACGCTGTGTGCTAGGCGGGTGCGCTTTCTTCTTCTTTACCAGCACGTACCGATGCGTACCGATTTTGCATCATTTTGTATGATAGTTTGACAGTTTTGATACTCATTGCCCTATAATTTCGGAGCCGGAAGTCGGATCTGGATGAAATTGCACAGTATCTTTTAAGACACTGAGAGCTTTAATTTGAATCATGATTGGTGAAAATCGGTTTGACCGTTGCTAAGAAATCGAAGTGAGTTCCGTTGTTGGAGCTTTTCTTCACTATTACCGGTGCGTTCGGAAGCGGAAACCGGGCACTAATAGTCCCAAAGTAGATTTATATATCCACCAACTAACAAGGTCTGTAAACTAGATGAATTGACCAGTAAATTTTATAAAAATGTACACCTCGTTTCGCCATCGCTTGTGAAAAAATTCTCGTGAAACACTTTTTGAAGAATCTCGTGACCTTTCATTTGCATATCACCCTGTAATCCCGGAACCGGAAGTCGGATCGGAATAAAATTCAATAGAGATCTATGGGACCATAGACCATCATTTGAATCTAAGTTTGTGAAAATCGGTTCAGTCATCTCTGAGAAAATCGAGTGACATTATTTGTCACATGCACACATACACACACAGACATTTTCTCCGTTCGTCGAGCTGAGTCGAACGGTATATGACATTCGGACCTCAGGGCCTCGGTTCAAAAGTCGGTTTTCACAGTGATTTTTTTTTTTAATAATATTGGAATATGAGTTAAAATTAAATTATTAAGATTTAAATTGGGTGTTCAGCCAAAAGTGGTGACTTTTCAGCCCTATTATATATATGATTTGGTTATTACCATGAGGACATCATTTGCTTCCGCAATTCTGTGATTTTTGTGTAGGGAAAATTATAAACCTACTAGTATTGTGCAATGGGAAAAAGGAACTTATATACTAACTTACTAACTAATACAGAGAGCGAATCGATTCAATTGAAGATTGCATCGATTTTTTGTCGGAATTTGCTTATAGTATTATGTGACATTACATCTAATGGTACTATAATTGTGAGTCTGTGTAACTCATTTGTACTAAACCAGGGAGGACGCTTCAAAATCATTTACAGAATTTTATTCTGAATCCTTTGAAGCGTTTTCTTCCTGGTGGAACAACAACTTGACCAAATTGGTACTGCATAAAGCATGACTGGTCTGAAAATTTGTTTATAAATTTATAATTTGTTCTTTAGACAGAGCTTAGAATTTCTGTTTATAAGAGGATATAAACATTTAATATATTTATTACACTTTGCCTGGATTCCTTCAATGTGATCCTTGAAAGTGAGTTTTTTTGTCATACGTTAAACCTAAGTATTTAGCTTGATCAGACCATGTCAATTCCAAGCCATTCAATTTGAGAATGTGATTATTGTTTGGTTTAAGAAAAGAAGCTCTTGGCTTATGAGGAAAGATAATCAATTGCGTTTTTGCTGCATTTGGTTTAATTTTCCATTTTGATAGATAATCACTGAAAATATTTAAACTTCTTTGTAGGCGACTGCAGATCACTCTTAGATTTCTACCTGTGGCTAACAGACTTGTGTCGTCACAGAATAACGATTTCTGACAACCAACGGGTAGATTTGGAAGATCAGAAGTGAAAATATTATACAAGATTGGAGCTACGCTCGAACCCTGCGGACCCACCGGCTCGTACGGGTAGCAATTCAGAGTCACAATTCTGATAGCTAACCTAAAGAGTACGATCAGTTAAATAATTTCGAACCATTATCAAATAAATAGGAAACTGGAAATCAGACATTTTTGCCATTAAACCTTTGTGCCAAACACTGTCGAATGCTTTTTCTATGTCTAGAAGAGCAACTCCAGTGGATAACCCAGATGATTTATTTGCTTTTATCATGTTCGTTACTCTGACAAGTTGATGAGTAGTTGAATGTTCATGACGAAATCCAAACTGCTCTGGTAAAAAAATTGAATTCTCATTCATATGAGACATCATTCAACAAGATATTTTTTTCAAAAAGTTTACTGATAGAAGAAAGTATGCTAATTGGTCGATAACTTGATGTTTCTGCTGGATTTTTATCAGGTTTGAGGATAGGAACTGCTTTAGCGTTTTTCCATCTTTTTGGGAAGTAAGCTAATGAAAAACACTTGTTGAAAATTTTAACCAGGAGTCTCAAGACAACATCGGGAAGATTATTGATGATGAATATTAAAAATTCCATCATTACCAGGAGCCTTCATGTTTTTAAATTTCCTAATAATTGATTTAATTTCATCAAAATTCGCCTCAATAATGTCATCTTGTGATAACACTTGGGTTGAAATATGATCATATTTCACTGAGACTTCATTTTCAATAGTACTCACAACGTTCAAATTAAAATTGTGTACAATCTCGAACTGCTGAGCAAGTTTTTGAGCTTTTTCGCCATTTGTAAGAAGTATTTGATTTCCTTCCTTTTTCACAGTGATTGTATAGCCTTGTAGCATTACCGAATAAATTAAATATTGTATGGCCCCTCGCGTTGATGGCCAACTCTCAGTATCGCATACAATTCTAAATAAATTCTCTCGAGAGTGCCATTCGAGAGTACCAATGAATATTATAGTACGCACTCTCACGCCAGACCTGGTTGACTGGTTGGAACTGAGTTACGTTCGACGGGTGGTCGCGACGCGGGCGTCACCCCCCTATTTGAAGTAGGTTTCTTTTTCTTAGCTTATAAACTTGATAATGCGATATACGGAGAAGTATATGTCTTTCTCTGGGGTTTAAAAGGCATCGTTCGGACTGACTCAAACTTCTTTGGTAGGAGGTCAATGCTCTGGGAACATTCGGGGGAGATTGAAATCGTGTGCAGGAGAGATTCGGAAAACTTCGTAATTAATTACGTAGTTCCGGAAGGGAATCTTTTACTCGTGCTTAATCTGAGGACTCCAAAGATCTGATCATCCACTTTGTTCTGGATCGTGGAAGAGGCAGGAGTGGTTTAATTTTGTTCCGCGCCTCGATGTGTAGTTTTAGGTAATCTAAAATATCTTGAGTTTCCCTTTATCAGTTCACCATAAAATAGTTTTCCTTCCCCAGTGCCAAGCTATAAGGCAAGTTAGTGGCTCCGAGTTTATTGGAGCATAGTTAGTGTCGGTATTATCGATTAAAGGTAAGGTGCAAATTTGCGAACGGTGTAGTGCGTTTTCTAAAACCAGCATGTTGTTGGGTGCGTGTCTTTGTGCAGGTTCTTCGTGCTGCAAAATTCCCGTCACATCGACCAACCAGTATCAACGACCACTTTTGACCCCACCATCTAGCTACAAAGTTCCCGGGGAACCGACCGGAAGAGCGCTGATCGTCAAAAGTCAACCACGCGCTAGGCAGGGAGCAGTAACCATCGCTTCGATCCGTCCCGACATCAGATAATTACCGCGTGGAACGTGGCGAACGCAAACCAGAAATCTGGATCTTCTGCGGGCCCGAATCTGCCAGCAACCGGCAAGGAAATCGCGCTGGCGTCAGTAAAACAGTCAACGTTCGTCGGTCTCCAGCATCGACCCGTAAACCACGTAAAACCATGGTAGTGTGAGTACAAACCGTTTTCTTTTCTTGACATGCGCATGATCAATATATATAATGAACCCCATGTAATTAGTCACATGGGCTAAATCACCACGATTTATTGAAACCATCGTGAAGCCCGGGTTCGAAAACGTTTTTTTTGTCTGGTGGATTTCCTTTGCTGCCACCTGTGAAAATCCTAGGTCGGCGATGAACTCGCCGTATAAATCTGTACAAGGAAACGCACGCACCGTACCCCCCGTCACTCATTTTCGGATGAATACCAGTTTAGGAATTAGGAAGCTTCGACAGTATTAAATATGCACTGGGAAAGTAGAGAGAGAGAAGTGACAGTAGCCAGATCAGTTCGCATACCGCACACAAAGCTAGCTAGCATGTAGAGAGTTTGGAGTTCGATCCCTACCAAGATGAAAATATAATATACTTTTTTGTTTGTAATAAAAGTAGAATTTCGTTTGTGTATATTAAATAGTGTTTAATTTTTTGTTAGCGGTGACTATTTATGGTATTTTCAGGTAAAGGATTTCTCAAGATATTCGGGCGATTAGATTTCGGATAATTTTTTTTGTAGACCTACCCTCCCTAATCCCCTCGCGAGCTGGAGCCCTGTGGCTGCTAGTCTTTACCAGTGATGAAAGGCATCGTTTGAGTGAATCTTCTTTATTCGTCTGGTCTTACTGTAGCGATTTCGGTTTTCAGCGGGTGTTTTCTTTGGGGTGTTGGCGGACTATCAAGGTCACCTGAGCCACGTTGGACCGTCTCGACCGGAACTCAGAAACAGACAATACCCGCCCATAGGAAGGGTCTCAATTAGCTGGGCAAACAAACCAGGCGTTTGGTCTCCTTAGGGAGTGGCGCAAAAAAATCATTCGCTAAATTTTGAAACGGGTCTAGTTCCAACGGTCTCAGGTTACAGCCTTTCTATATGGGAAAGTCAAAAATTCGCTTAATGTCACTATCAGAAATTAATTAATTAACCACCAATTGGTTTGATGATACCTTTCTCACATTACTCATTTTTTCATAAATATTACTAGAGGATTTATAAAACAAATCATTGGATCTTGAATTAAAACAAGATACAAGTCGGTTCAGTCATCTCAGTTAGTACAGATCCGTTCAGCCATCTTCAAGCATATTTTTTACACATACACAGCAGACAAACATTTTGTGATTTCAACGCCCTCATTCGAATGGTATATGAAATAAGGCCCTCCGATCCTCGGTTCAAATGTGTGTTTTACAGTGACTGCATATCCTTTCTATACGAGAAAAGCAATGCCACATCATATCCTTTCTTAACGAGAAAATTCCGAATGCCTGTTTTCTCAACATGTTGGTTTTCGATATGTAACTGAAAGGTTAGTATAGGTCTGAGGCAAAGCAACTAAAGACTTTCACAAACTTAGGCTCAAATGAAAGGTCTTATAGTCGTACAGTCCCACAGGTTTCTATTGCAGTTGGAGTCAGAACTAAGTCTTAAAAGAATCAATTATCAAATTGAAACTCCAATTGTCTTTATGAAATGATAAAGAAGTTTCATGTAAGAAAGGTCACGATAAGCAAGCATGTCACGAACTGGGACATTGGATAGTCTACCTTGGGTACGCAAAGAATTTATTAGTTGAGACCTGACATCACGATACTCCACGCATGTCCAAACAACATGATCAATATCATGATAACCTTCGCCACAAGCACAATGGTTAGTCTCGGAAAGTCCAGTTCGAAACTTAAGCTCAAACGAAAGGTCTTATAGTTTCATAGGCTGCTATTTCATCCGGATTTGACTTCTGGTTCCGGAACTATAGGAAAAAGTGTGCTTAAAACTGCAATCCGCCATCTGAAAGGAAAATTTCTTTTTAATTTTAATTTAATTTTTAATTCATACAAATTGAAAAAGTTTTGTAACCCAAAGGAACATACAAATTCAATTCAGGTGTGAAATAAAATTTTGTGATAGAATCCAGCTGCTTTATTTACTGAACTATACTTTCGTTCAACATGCATATTCAAAAATGTGTATTTCTAACTTTTTAGAGAAAATTCCTTTTTATCTATTTCTATATCTTCTCCCATCTCTACTAATACCTCTCCTATCCTGGAAACAACAAGTATCGGACTAACATCCACAGTGAAAATGATTTGCTTCTCCCAAGCATCATTTTTTGGTTTATTGTCCATTTTCACACTCGGATATTAAGGATCTAAAATTCCCATTTACGAGAGAAATTCCCTTTAAGCGGAATCTGTAACTGACAGGAAATGTGACTTCGAATGTTTCAGGAATGATGCAACGGTGGAAGAAAAGAAATTTTCCGAACAGAGAGTCCAAAAGTTGAAGCGAGGTATTTCTAGAACAGATCATCATTCCATTGGAACCAACGCGAAATATGAATGCGATGATATTTTTTATCCAGAAAGTCCGGAAAATCTTTCCTTAAAAAATAAATCTTCTAATTTCGCTCGTATTCCAAACAGATGCAAGCTTCATCTAGTACTTGTAGTCTTCTTCTGTTTATAAATACGTGTGCAGGTTCATGAATATGAATTCAACTAGTCGTGGTTGAAGCTGAACTAACCGTTGGGGGTTTCTACATTCACATTGCGCTTGAACTGTTTTTGGGTTTCCTTTTCGTTCATGTTAAGCTCAGTCAGATGTTTCTATCGCTGCCTGTTGGCTGAAATTTGCAGCTTTCAAACGAAATCAACGTAAAAAGTCAGTTTTTTTTGCTTTATCTATGCACTTCCATCAACAGTAAACACTGGTTGTCGTCCGTTGAATCTTCGATTTAATTATTTTTCATTTGTTTGCTTCTTGTAGGTACGTTTCGGTAAAAAAAAAATACTTGGTAAACTGCTTATTCTTGTCTGGTTTGTTTCACCTTCTTCCAGCATGGCTCAATGGTCTAGGGGTATGATTCTCGCTTTGGGTGCGAGAGGTCCCGGGTTCAAATCCCGGTTGAGCCCGACATTTTTTTTTCTCATTACACTAGATTTGTCATCCAAGATGTTGATTTTTTTGGAGAATTTTTCATCTCTTAGTCATCATGATGATTCCGCTCATTATAAGAATGACAGCCATCTACCGAAAACTCCGGAATTGGAATCTTATTCAGGAAAATTGAGCGTATAACAAAGATGCAACTTCTGTATAATATGCCCGATAAACATATTTGTGTCAACCGAAAACACTTTTTACGTAATTTCGGAGCCGAACCAAACAACTGAAGGATAAATTACTCGTTGTCAGAAATTTTTGCTGAAAAAATTCTATTCTACCTACTGCAAGGAATGTAACGAATCTGTAATATATGCAGCGTTTCGTTGAGAATTCCCTCAAAAATCCATAAATTACGTCCTCTATCTGAAATTAAAACAAATAAAATTTGATAACATAAATCATTACAGATAAAAATGCACCGGGATGGGACTATTAGCCCAACGGATGACCCGACAGTAGCGCATGTATCTGTAGTACGAAATGCACGACAGAAAATGCATGGATCGAGTTAACACGGAGGAAAAAAAAAGGGGTTGTTGAAATGAAAAAGCACAGCTTTTCAGCTGTCCTGCGAGAATTCGACTACAGCAATAACTAGCCCATATCAGCGGTGCAGCTTTCAGGTCTTTTTGTGCGGTTTGCGATGCGTTCTGGTATCGCTTTTGAACTGCAGTGAACTGAGCTGCTGTTCGAAAAGCGCAAACAAAAAGCCCTACTGGGGACTCTATTTTTTCAGCAGATTATTATTAATCTGTACACATAAATATCTGTATTCCACGGCACGGCATGTCCACATTGGTACTCATTTGTCAGTGCGCCTACCCGGTCCCATTCAGAGGCTAGCACTGCGGTGCCACGATGGCAGAGATGTGTTTTTAGCCAGAATAAATCGAACCCGTGTCAATTGATGCGAAAAGTCAGACAAGACCGGACTGATTGATGGAATCTGGTGGACTTTGCGGACATGTTAACTTGTCTTGGGTCTTCTTTTTTATTCGCACGAACCTGGTTATTAATTAAATTGTCCTGGAATATATTACGCACCATGTAAATGTATACCATCGAAAATAATGCGTTGAAGATAAATTGAACGAATGACATTTTTATCTTCATTGACCACCTACTTCAACCGCCGTGTTATAAGCAAAAATAATTACGACCGGTTATCAACTAGCTGCCAAAATTTGACTATCCTTACCCAGTCAAATTTAGGTATTCATTAAAACTTGCTCTTAATTTTGATTGCAGCTCAAAGATTTGCCGAGCTTGAAATTAAATCGAACCCCAGAAATGCACCGGATTGCGAAAGCTGGTCAAACATAAGCGAATGTCCGCGGTGAGAGCCGAAGATCATTTACAATCGAACTACATACTGCAGTCAGTTTTGAAGCAAATTGACACAGTGCCATCCATCTGACACCGTTCTCCGATGCACAATTATATTTCCAATTCCCCTGCAGGGAGTGGTCGGACCGGCAAAAGTCATTTCCCAGTGTCCCCTGTATTAATTTCAGGGCTTTAATTAATATCCCTAATGAATGGTATTAATGTAATTACGAACGGGTCGGACAACGCACAACACCGGTGATCCGACGGTTCCCCGAAAGGGCAATCGCCACTGCCAGCCGGTGCGCGGTAACTTGCGAAAGGTTTCCGGTTGGGACCACACCGGCAGCTTCACTAGCAGTCCGGAGGTTGTCACATTATTGCATTCACAAATTATCGGTTCTTATCGGTGGTTTTCAGGAGCTGACTACCCTTATAATGAGCTGTAGCAGTCGGCATTTCGATTTTACATCATGATCGTACAATAAGTTTAGGCTTTCTTTCCATAAATACGTTTATTTCATAGGCAATATACATAAGTTTTTCTTCGCCGTGGCATCCACAATACATAGTACTTTAAACCTAATACATTTCGAATATCATATTAGTATGTTGGTATTCATAAGTAAATCTAAACACTGTTTTTATCAAGCGATGTGCTATAATAAATTACAATAAATAAAATACATTTATTTTGTACATGATCTTATAATTATTTCAGGTTTGTTTGTATCAGTTCATCACTTTTATTCAATACAAGATAGCTGGCTATTGGTTGAACTCATGGAAGAGAAAGGAGCCTAACATAAAATAAAATTTAAATTCTAACTTTAGATTTAAATTAATTAGATGGACTTAATGAAATGATAAAGAAGTTTCATCTAAGGAATGTCACGAATAAGCTTAGGCTGATTTGATTTGTATTCAGATGGTGCAATGTCATTAAGGAGTGTATCGAAAATAAGCTATCCACAAATTTTTCTTTCAAATTGTGATAAAAAACGATATTTTATTCAAACTAAAAATTGAACTTCTATTGTACGAGTTTAACCTTGAGCATAATGCAAACCGGATGAAATTTTAGTTATTTCTTCTCGAATTTTCTAACTTTCGATCGAACGCTCTTCATCAAGTTCCGGACAAGTGTTGCATCGCATTTTTTGGACGCTTGAGCCCAATTTTTTTTGAACTCCTACGTGTTCCCCGCTGCCTTACCTGTCTTCTTGAACACCCTTTTCACGATTGCCCAGTAACTTTCGATGGGTCGAAGCTGAGGGCAATTTGGTTGATTGATATTTTTCTCAACGAAATTTATACCCTTTTCCGCAAGCCAATTGAGAGTAGTTTTGGGATAGTGAGCCATGCTAAATTCGGCCAAAACAGTGGATGTGTACTATGCTTCTTATATAAAGGCAGCAATCTCTTCTGATTCTGATCTCAGATCGATAGATTTCTGCATTTATAGTTCCGGTAGTGTAAAAAATGGTTGACTTTAAACCACAGGTACATATTGCTTGCCATATCAGTACCTTTCGATCGAATTTCTCCACTGAATCGACCTGTCCGCATCACTCACATTCTCCCCAACGACGACAGTAAAGTATTGTGGATCTGGAAGGGTTTTTGAGTACTCCTTTACATAAGTCTCATCGTCCATCAAAACGCAGCATCCGGACACTGCAAAAGACGCGAATACAATTTCCGGGCCCTTGTTGCTGCTCGCTTCTTCTGCTCTACACTTTGTTTCGAGATTTTCTGCTTCGTGTAGGTCTTCAGGTGATTTCGCCTCTTGATACGCTGGATCATTCCGACACTCGTACCTGCTTATTTGGCCGAATCACGTATTGACATTGATTTATTCTTCATGATTAGAGATATCACTTTCTGGTGAAGTTTCGGGTCGGAAGAACCAGGTTTTCTGCCTCTTCCTGGTAGCTCATCCAAAGAATAGTGTTCCCCAAACTTATTAATGATGGTTTTAGCACTGGTATGATGAATTCCAAACCGCTTCGCCTATTTTCGCATAGTAATACCTTTCTCACTTAGCCATGTGTCCAGAACCTTAATTTTCACTTCCGTTTAAATACGCGACATTTTGAAAATGCAAAATTTCAACCGCACAAACAAGTACACACACGAGAGCTGACAGCCAAACGCACAGCATGCTGTGATCTGAGCATAAAAACACATCACAAATACATGCGTACAACACAAATGTATGTGGATAGCTTATTTTCGATACACTCCTTATATTGATTTTTTGGAAAAAGTATCTCATTCTTCTCAAACATTTTAATGGAATTAGGTCAAAATGTCTTCTTTTCATCTTGGCGCCATCTAGACAGAAAGTTTTTAAATGCTTCAAAGCTCCGCCATATTTCTACCGATTTTGGAAAATGAACAAGATTTATTTAGGGTGTACAATGTCATTTATTGACAATTCATTCAAAATATTGCATCGATTCAATAACTGCACCCCTTAGAACCACTCAATAAGTGATCCGTTTTTGGGCATTTTGCATTGTATTTGACAACAATTTCCCTTTTAGTTCCTAAATAGTCTGGTTTACTGGTTTACATTTTTCGCCATAGTGCAAATTTTCCAGTCGGAGGGCGGCGAATGCCTCCCATATTTGTTACTATAAACACGCACAGTTTTCACAGTTGAACTACTGTTTTCAATATACGAGGTCTGTTCAAAAAGTTCCCGGAATTTTTCAATTGCGCGCGTCTGGAGAGTCCGGTGGTCAAAATTTTTTTTTTATTGTGTTGGTACATATGTCCCTAATGTATGGTGAAATTTTCAGCTGTATTCATTGTTTACATTCTGTCTTGTAGCGGCTGGTGTAGACGTGTTTTTTTGAGCTCGGCGATTTTTGTTAGTTTAAACAATGAACAATGGAAGAATTGAAGAATTTGTATTAAATTTTGCGTGAAAAATGAAATAAAGTGTAATCAAGTGTGCGAAATGTTACAGAGAGCCTACGGTGAGTCTGCTATGAAAAAAACAAGTGTTTACGAGTGGTATAAGCGTTTCCAAGATGGCCGCGAAGACGTTGAAGACGACCCAGCACGTCAATAATCGATGAAAATGTGGGAAAAGTGGAAAAAATGATTATGGATGATCGCCGAATCACTATTAGAGTAGTTGCTGATGAAGTTGGCATATCAGTTGGCTCATGCCATCATATTTTTTCAAATGTTTTGGGCATGAAACGAGTGGCAGCAAAATTCGTTCCAAAACTGCTGAATTTTGATGAAACAAACGCATTACCATCGCTCAGGAGCTGTTAAACGACGTCAACGACGATCCAAATTTACTTGAAAGGGTCATAACTGGTGATGAAACATGGGTGTACGGTTATGATGTCGAAACAAAAGCACAATCGTCCACGTGGAAACACCCAACGTCACCAAAACAAAAATCGCCGAGCTAAAAAAACACGTCTACACCAGCCGCTACAAGACAGAATGTAAACAATGAATACAGCTGAACATTTCACCATACATTAGGGACATATGTACCAACACAATAAAAAAAAATTTTTGACCACCGGACTCTCCAGACGCGCGCAATTGAAAAATTCCGGGAACTTTTTGAACAGACCTCGTACATCGCTACAATTTCAGTCCGTGTTGCCTTTCTCATATAGGAAGGCTATACAATCACTGCAAAAACCGACTTTTGAACCGAGGCCCGGAGGGCCGAATGTCATATACCATTCGACCCAGCTCGACGAACTGAGCAAATGTCTGTGTGTGTGTTTGTGTGTGTGTGTTTGTGTGTGTGTGTGTGTTTGTGTGTGTGTGTGTGTGTGTTTGTGTGTGTGTGTGTCTGTGTGTGTGACAAATATTGTCACTTACTTTTCTCGGAGATGGCTTAACCGATTTTCACTAACTTAGATTCAAATGAAAGGTCTCATAGCCCCATACAAAGTTCCTGAATTTCATTTGGATCCGACTTCCGGTTCCGGAATTACCGGGTGATTGAATTTCATCTGGATCTGTCTTCTGGTTCCGGAGTTATGGGGTAAGATGTGCAAAATGAGCTAAAAAAGTACACACGGTTTTCTCCGCGACCGCTCATCGAATTTTCACAAATTTAGGTACAAATGAAATGGCTTACAACCCCATATCATTTCATCCGGATACGGCTAACGGTTTTGGAATTACCTGACTCGGCAAAATGGAGCCAAATACATTCAAATAGTCGTATAATTATTCAATTAGGCATGTACTGCCCATACTTGCATATCAGTCCCATATGGTAAATCGGCATGTCGAGAAAAAGACGATCAATTTATTTCCGAATTTTTTTATTTATTGTGATACCTCATGCTAAATCATGGCATTATTACATAAAATATCGATAATACACCTTTTGCTATTCCAATATTTCAATAAATGAAATTATGGAAATTTTCACTGAATGGGACTGATATGGGTTCATTTGCATATGGGACAGACATGAATTGATTTTTTTTTCACATTCTACAGAACAAACCCTAAACTTTTATTGCAATTTCTGAGAGTATATTGAGGATAGATTTGATTCCTCAAGCTAACTCAAAATTGGCGAAAATCGATATGGGGCTGATATGCTAGTATGGGCAGTGTATGTTTAGTTGATTTTGAGTATATCGGATCATTGTTCCTGGTTCCATAAGTACCGGGAAAATTATCGTGTACTCCAAACCGAAAATCACTCAAATTTCTCAGGAACGGCCAAACGGATTTACGCAAACTTAAATTTAAATGAAAAGTATATTATGTTTTCATAAGTTGATGAAGAATTTTATTCAGATCTGGTTTCAGACGCCGGAAATACCTAAGGAGTGTGTATGACATTGCAATTTGGTTCAAAATTGTTTCAATTTATAGGTTTTGTTAGTTGCTAGCCAAACGGACCAATTTTAGCTATATCGGTTCCCAGCTCTCGGTTCCAGAAGTACCGGAAATAGTGGTCGTAAATTCAAAACCGAAACTATCTCCATTTTCTTAGGAACAGCTTAGTCGATTTTCACACACTTAGACTCAAATAAAACAGTAAACGTATATAAAATTAGACTGCTTATGATTTTAGTTCGGATCTCCCTTCCAGTTCCGGAACAACAGGGTGAGAAGTGTTTAAAATTTTAAACCACAATTAAAAACAAAAATGTAAAAACAAAGAATTCCTATTAACTATTAACTGTTAAAAATTGAAAAAGTTATGCTAATGTATGCCCAAACAAACATTTTTGTTCTTATACAATATTCAAGGTAAAGTTTTTGAATTTAGTAATATAAATGAAAACATAAGTTATGTGAAAAAGGCATCATAACACCACTATGTGGATTAAACAGATTTTGAGTCTTCAATCGAAAACTTATTTCCTTAAGAAATAACAGAACTAACTATCATACTGGTTCAATCATACATAGCAAGATGCCTTTTGCGTGCACTGGATACTATGCTTAGAAGAGAATATTTTTCCTGCAAAATGCGAGTAAGTGTCTTTGCTTACTGATCCGCCCAACCCCGTTTGGTCATCCTTCGGTAACAGCAATTGTTATAAAGGGAAAAAAGCTTCATATCAAGATTCATTGTAGGTTAGCAACAGAGCACTCCTTGAACTTAACGATGGATTTACTTCACATCACATCAACAGCTGTGAACTGTTCGCACGGCAACCAGTACAAGACCTAACACAACAAGTTTTCAAATGACCTAATTCCAGTAGTCATACCAATATCCGAGGGCGATAGAGAATCAGCTCATAAACTAAAATTATTCTAAAGGTTTTGTAGAATGCACACCCAATGCAGCAAAACATACACAAGACGTTCTTCAGTGAACAAAACCATGAACAGGACAATTGTCCGCAAAACCATTGAATTCCCGCATGGCGCTGCTAACGACTAGGCTATTCATGTTGTACATACTAATATAGACAAACAAGTCTATTTAATAAGCTTTTTGCTCTACTTCCATATTTGCTCATTGTGCTAGACTAATCGCGAACTAATTAATAATCGCAATCAATTACGACGATCCCATAACGGAATGTACATCCAAGAGCAGAAACTTTCTGACCGAAGAGGCGTTTGGTAAGGATACTAGAATTGAATCAGTGCCAGTCTCTGACGGTTTCCTAGCAGGTTTCATTTGACACCAAGCTATCAGATTCAGGAACGGCACCTATGAGGGCGAGCTCCACTACATGACATGTCTGTAACCGGATGCATGCGAGAGTAGGTGTAGAAGAAGCTAATTTATGTTAATTCAGGCGCAATGTAAATTCTTACGGGTGGCAAATTTAATAACAATAATTATGCATGCTGCTAATCCCGTTGGGCAGTGGAATTGGCTGCTATAATCTTCGATGAGCTGCGGAGAATTGAACCGCATCCAGGATTCCAGCAATCGCTCCAACTCGGTCTCACTTTCTTCTTATCAACACCACACACCCACAAGCACACTAACACATACACACATGCAGCGCAAATCAGTACTCCGGTAATCAATTATGAATGTAGAGCGTCTTGAGCGCTTCGAGTTTTGCCTAATTAAACAAATTAATGCTGTTTGCATATCTTCGTTACGAAGCTTGACTAGCTTTGCGTTTCTGTGTCTCTCCTTCACACACGAGCCGAGCGAGGGTAAATTCAATTTTCCTCGATACATATTCAATAAATTTGCTAAATTGTTTGTAAATATTGATTGGACTGCTGTAGCATTCGTAGCACCCGAGGAATGCTATGATCTTCCACATTTCTATAAATAAACGATGATGCATGGCAGTTGTCATGTTTGGCTAACATATTTGAGGGTGCGAACATTCCTCGTACGCTAGTATACAAGGAACATTTTCTGCTAAACATGATTTGGGGCGTGCCTTTCGGATTGTGAAATCAAATACCAAATAGTCGAATGACTGTAGCAAAGTTAAAGAGAAAATTAAATTCATTATTGAATCATTCTGCCAATACTGGGATAACCTTTTTTTTAATCTTGCTTTGCAATTTTAATGATTTCTTCATAAATTAGTTTTTGGAAGTAAAACTTCGATAATACGGGATTATGAAAAATGTGTTCGTATATAGTTTTTAATTTTTTTTGAATTACGGTTTCTAAGTTATTCAACTCCATTTTAATTGGTTTTTCGGTGAATTTCAAACTTTTTCTGGGGTGTATAAGTTTCGTCGTAGACTCATCCCGAAAAACACTTTAAAAAAATTAATACTAAACCATATGCGGCTTGCTTTCGAACGATGCACTGAATATACACTAGGGTGGGACAAGGTTGTATGGGACAAGGTTGTATGGGAAGATTTATTTACTCGTTCTACCAAACTTTTCGTGTTCCTTTCGGGTCCCATAAGCACTATGCAAAATTTTAGCTCGATCGGATAAACTATATTTTTGGGCCCGAGGTTTAAAGTTTGTATGGGATTTAGTATGGTCAAATTCACTTTTAACAAAAAAAAATCTGCTGCAGATCAACCTATGAACTCTAAAAACTAGTGCCTCAGATATTTGCGTAGAAAATTTAACGAGAAGAAAACTTTAGAAGAGCGAAAAACAATCTGACGTTTGTACAAAGAGTTATTAAAGGAAAACCGGCACAAGGCCCGAACAATGTCTCCTTCCTTAATAGTCAGGAGTCTAGAAGAAGTGCTTCAACGATTGTGCAACATTTAGGACAGTAGAACAGGCGGATCGTCGATCAGTTTGGAATCGACAATTCGACCGTGTTCCGTTTTGTAAAATCGTTCAACGAGAACCAGATGACCACGGTGAGCTGGCAGCAGCACAAAAGCGAAAAAATGCAACCTTATGAACATAGAGAAGTTAATGGATTTGTTCCAGTACAATTCGAACCTTTTATTTATTGTTGAAATGTATTTAAAAGCATAATGATTCATATTTTGAATGCACATGTGGTAAATAAACAATAAACGATAAATATCCAATAGCAAACATAAACCCTTTGAGTGATCATCCTGTTTATTGATGACCTATATTGAATTCCATTTATCACATTGATCCCCTATATTCACTTCTGGAAACTCTAAATCTTCTAATTGCTTTGTCTTATATCATCACGTTGAATGCCGTTGGATAGAAAGAAAACTTGTTTCTAAATTGTTTAGAGTCTTATTTTGGGTATGAATAGAGAACAGCGAGTCATTTCTTTCAGTGTGGGTGAATTGAAGCAGAACACGTACCAAGTTACATATTCAATTTAAGGAATACTTTTAGTAGTTTTCAGTGTTACTTAATAAATATAGCATAACAACTTTAAACACCTCAAAATTCTAATAAAACCATTGTGAGATTATATTCCAGTCTAGTAGACCATTTTTCATAACATTTATGAAGCAGAATGAAGCATCAAACCTATGTCTAAAAAAAGAAGGTTTTAAATTCAGCTTTATGTTGAACATCCTTTTTATGAAAATTTCGTAACGTATAAACCATTACGTTGATAGAATTTTTCTGAAATTTGTGTGTGCCATGCCGTTTCTGATGGTTACATACTAATAATATCTTAGATGTATGTACTATTTTGAGGCTCAATGTTAAAAGTTTATGCGCTCTTAATTTTATCGTGAATATGCGGGTGAAAAAGGAATTATGACTGAACACCTCGAAATTTATGCAGATTTTGCAAAAGTCGGCATGATTTATAAACAAAATTTGGCTATTCATCGCCTTTTTGGGTAGAAATCAGCTTCTTTGCATAAAAAATGTCTATCATATTTCCTCCGTTTTCCATTCTTATTTGATGTCAGTAAATGTTACGGTAGAACATCAAAATTATGGACATCAAATTTTCCCTAATGCTAATTACATATAAACAATGAAGGAATAATCCTGTATCCCAGAACAAATGTGTCATAAATGTACCTTAAAACCACAAAATTTGATATGAATGAAACAGTTATCCGATGAACACTCACACTCAAAACTAATTCAATAATTCAGAGAGGCATTGATTATATCTGTCATAAACCAGCTATACGCTTATAAATAGTTACTCAAAAATGAGTAAGATCTCACTCATCTATAGAAAAAGTGAAACAACTCTAATTTAGAGTAACTCCTTAGTTACTCAAATTTGAGTTCTTCCACTGGAAACTATTTTTGGGTAAAAACTACTCATATACTGTGTAATGCTTTATTTACCATGTGCCAAAAATAGAGTAATTAGTTAAATTCTGAATGAAATTTACATATACCAAATTTGCGTAAAATTGCTCCTTTTTACCTTTTTACCTATTTTTATATATATAAAAAATAGGTATAGAATTCGCTCAAACTTTCGAAAATTTTTCCGAGGCCCGGAGGGCCGAATGACATATACCAATCGATTCAGCTCGACGAACTGAGCAAATGTCTGTGTGTGTGTGTGTGTGTGTGTATGTATGTGTGTCCGTATGTGTGTTGTCAACTAAGAGGTCGAGATCTCAGAGATGGCTGGACCGATTTTCATCAAACTAGTCGCAAATGAAAGGTCTCCCCGTCACCCAAAACGCTATTGAATGGTTTTGAGATCGGATGTTTACTTTTTGAGTTATACAAAGTTTTATGTCAAAATTTTCAGTTTTTTGACAGTATCTGTCACAATTGACCTTGAAAACAGAATATGTTTTCAGACTTAGATTCCGCACGGTAATACCTATCCAACAAGCCATAGATTGTTAAAATCCGTCCATTTTTAACGGAGATATCGAAATTTTTCTGTAAGCGACTTTTCCCCCTATTCCAGCAGTAGGAGTTTTGAGCGCTGTATGACAAAGAAATGCTTGGGAGCAACGGAAAACACGATTTTTTATACTGTTACATACAATTGTTTCTAAGAACCAAAAGGATTGTGTACAGCATTCTTTTTCATGACATTTAGCCTCGGACCGATTTTGGCACGGCTCGTTTTTGGCAACATAATCGTTCGAATATGACATATATAAACCAGATGATGGCAGAATTTTTTTTAATTATTTTGTTTTAAACTACTTACAGCAATAAATGCTGGAACAACATAACATCCATATACCATTCGAATCAGTTCGTCGAGATCAGCAAATGCGTGTGTGACAAATAACTTCAATTAATTTTCTCGGAAAATTTCTTTTCTACAAATTCAGATTCATACGAAAAGTCGTATGCTCCCAAACAAAGTTCCTGCATTATGTTTGGTTCCGACCTCTGGTTTCGGAACTACAGGATGATATGTGAAACGAAATCAAAATTGTGTAACTCATTTTTCTTGAAGATGGCTGAACCGATCTAAGATGCAAATGAAATCTAAGAATCATCTAAGATTCAAATGAAAAGTTTCAAAATTCTATAAAACATCTTGCTTATCAGTCAGATCCAACTTCCGGTTTCGGGGATTGTATAAAAATGTCTATTCCACATAATTTAATCAGGTTTATCGGGTTAGCAGATTTGGATAGTCGATAAAAAAAATTAACTTTTTTCAGTTTTAGTGGTATTCAGTTGTCGATCAGAAGGCACCTAAAAATTTAATTCGTGCTATGATCTCTCAAAGATGTCTTAACTGATTTTCAAATGTTTTGAAACAAATGCAAAGTGTACAGCTACTCAGGTGAATTTATCTGACTTCGGCCATACCGCTTTTAGAATTCCGGTTCCAGTATAAAATCGTTTCTCAAAGCTCAATCGTTTTCTCAAAAAAAGCCTAATCAAATTTCAGAAACAAAAATTTTAATTAAAACAAACTTATATACAAAAATTAATTATTTTATCCAATTATGACTTCCGGTTCTCGAATTACATGATGATGAATTTTTAAAATTCAAACCGATATAGAAGATGACAATCCCGAAAAGCTTCAAAGTTGAACTCAAAACTGTTGTAATTTATTCGTCATATGGCCATACGAATCGGTTTGGGTTATGCTGGTTCCTGAATACCGGCTCTGGAAGTACCTTAAATTACCGTAAACTCTAGAGTGGAACTTACATATCATGGCATGTTTAATCGATTATCACACTTCTAGATTCAAATTCGATCCGATTTGCAGTTTCGACATTACAGAGTAATGAGTGATTAAAATCTCAAATTGTCGCTTAAAACGAGGGTCATTAAAATAATGTCATGAAAACTTAAACACCGAAGAATATTCATGCAAAAAACACATGCGGATTGATAAAAATAGGTATCATCTCACTGCTAGGTGGATTAAACACGTTTTTTATATATATAAAAAATAGGTATAGAATTCGCTCAAACTTTCGAAAAATTTTCCGAGGGCCGAATGTCATATACCAATCGATTCAGCTCGACGAACTGAGCAAATGTCTGTGTGTGTGTGTGTGTGTATGTGTGTGTGTCTGTATGTGTGTTGTCAACTAAGAGGTCGAGATCTCAGAGATGGCTGGACCGATTTTGATCAAACTAGTCGCAAATGAAAGGTCTCCCCGTCACCCAGAACGCTATTGAATGGTTTTGAGATCGGATGTTTACTTTTTGAGTTATACGAAGTTTTATGTCAAAATTTTCAGTTTTTTGACAGTATCTGTCACATTTGACCTTGAAAACAGAATATGTTTCCAGGCTTAGATTTCGCTCGGTGATACCTATCCAACAAGCCATAGATTGTTAAAATCCGTCCATTTTTAACGGAGATATCGATATTTTTGTGTAAACGACTTTTCCCCCTATTCCAGCAGTAGGAGTTTTGAGCGCTGTATGACAAAGCAATGCTTGGGAGCAACGGAAAACACGATTTTTTATTCTGTTACATACAATTGTTTCTAAGTACCAAAAAGACTGTGTACAGCATCCTTTTTCATGACAATTTGCCTCGGACCGATTTTAGCACGGCTCGTTTTTGGCAACATAATCGTTCGAATATGGCGTAAGTAAACCAGATGATATCAGCATTTTCGAGTTGAAAGTAATTCCATAATTATATTGATTTAAACTACTTACAGCAATGAATGCTGGAAGAACATAACATCCATATACCATTCGAATCAGTTCGTCGAGATCAGCAAATGCGTGTGTGACAAATAATTTCACTCAATTTTCTCTGAAAATTTCTTTTCTACAAATTCAGATTCATACGAAAATTCGTTTGCTCCCAAACAAAGTTCCTGAATTATGTTTGGTTCCGACCTCTGGTTCCAGAACTACAGGATGGTATGTGAAACGAAATCAAAATTGTGTAACTCATTCTTCTCGTAGATGGCTGAACCGATCTAAGATTCAAATGAAATCTAAGAATCATCTAAGATGCAAATGAAAAGTTTCAAGATTCTTTAAAACATCTTGCTCTTTAGTCAGATCCAACTTCCGGTTTCGGGGATACAGAGTGATTAGTATAAAAATGTCTATTCCACATAAATTATTAGGTTTATAGGTTAGCAGATTTGGATAGTCGATAAAAAAAATTAACTTTTTTCAGTTTTAGTGGTATTCAGTTGTCGATTCAGAAGGCACCTAAAAATTTAATTCGTGCTATGATTTCTCAAAGATGTCTTCACTGATTTTCAAATATTTTGAAACAAATGTAAACTATACAGCTATTCAGGTGAATTTATCTGACTTCGGCCATACCGATTTTAGAATTCCGGTTCCAGTATAAAATCCTTTCTCAAAGCTCAATCGTTTTCTCAAAAAGGCTAATCAAATTTCAGAAAAAAAAATTCAAATTGAATTAACTTATATACAAAATTAATTAGTTTTATACATACATACAAAAATTAATGAATTTTATCCAATTAAGCTTCAAAGTTGTACTCAAAACTGTAATTTATTCGTCATATGGCCATACGAATCGGTTTGGGTTATGCTGGTTCCAGAATACCGGCTCTGGAAGTACCTTAAATTACCGTAAACTCTAAAGTGGAACTTACATATCATGGCATGTTTAATCGATTATCACACTTCTTGATTTAAATTCGATTGTATTTGCAGTTTCGACATTACAGAGTAATGAGTGATTACAATCTCAAATTGTCGCTTAAAACGACGGTCATTAAAATAATGTCATGAAAACTTAAACACCAAAGAATATTCATGCAAAAAACACATGCGGATTGATAAAAAAAAGGTATCATCTCACTGCTAGGTGGATTAATCACGTTTTTTAAATTGTATTGTATTAAAATATTAAGTTATTGACACGCAATACATAAAATAATCATACTGTGTTTATTTATTATTCCGTTTACAATTGATTTCTAACTCCGAGATATCATATCAAGTGGCGATCGCTTGGAGTAGTGTGTCAATTGTAGCCTAACACACATGTCACTACTGCTCAGACACCAATCAGACACTTGTTCCTCATAAATGACACACTTGAGCATATTTGTTTCCATTCTGAAGCACAGTACGGATGCCTTCTGGACACAATAACTGCGTCGATGGCACAACCAAGAGGACAGTCTAAAAATTGTGGTTTTTGCAGACACAACACCGTTTGTGTTAAACGACTCACTCTTGATATACGCGATCTCACTAACAAAAAATAGAACCTGTTGCTACAAATGGTTATTACAACTTTTAGACTGATCTTGCGAATAGTAACATAAAAACGAGTTTTTGCGTTAAACTCAAATTTAGAGTAAGAGTTACTCATTATTATTGATGGTAACTACTCAATTTTTGACGTTTCCATGTATCATTTGAAAATGAGTAACTAGTACTCAAACTCTGAGTAACTTTTTCTAAGCGTGTACTTGGAATACACTTCAAACCGCAAAAACTTGTAATTTCTATATTATCGATCATCGGAGCAGGGCAATAAAGCTAAGTTTTGAGTTGTTTCTTTTCACTGTATATTCATTCTGTGCTCAAAACATGTCTGTCACCTCATCGTTGTACGCCTACAGCGTTGTACAGAAATCTTTGTACGGAAATCACTTGTCTGTCAGCGGTATTAGATTGATCCTGATTAGGAACCAACACGGAACATTGTCTTGATTTGTTTTTGTTTTATAGCCGACTAAATTAAACCAATATCCCAAATGTATGCAATTATAGCTTTATACATACTTGCGATACGGATTTCGATATTTAAGCTTCTCTTCGCCAAGCTTGTGTTCAAGTTTTGAATGCAAGCAGTTATTTTTATAGCGTTAAGAGCTTCTCTACCATTATGCGATTTCGGTAGAAGTGATCAACTTTTTCTCATCATCGATCGAGTTCATCTTATATGAATTAGAAACTAATCTTCAACACTCAAAATTTACGCAGGGGTAGTTGTCAATTTCTCAGGCGAAACGACATAACATGGAATTTCATTCGAGTTTGCATGACACAAGATCAGAGCATACCAATTAAAGATTCAAATCGTTTTACGGCACTTTTTGCCTTGCTGTCTAGCAACAACCTACTTCTAGTATGCTACGCGTAGGACTGAAACGTTAGCTATCAGTATATATGTGTATTTATTCAGCATTGTATGTGTTTTACATTTGATTTTACAATGTAAGTGGTTCAGCCTTAGGCTTTACATCTTTGCTACGCCTAATTCAATGTTAATTATGTTCTGATGTGCATTTTTTATCTTTTTACATTACGAAGTTAGATATTCCATTTGTTTTAATGATAATAATAAAAGAGCCTACCTACTTAACCTAACTTAACCTAATACATTCAAATTTTGAATAATTTCAATTTCTGAGGCTTTGTTCTAGGGTATCCAGGGAGGTTAGTTCATGCACCTCACTGGCTCTCGTCCAAGGGGGCAGATTAAGGATCATTTTTAGTATTTTGTTTTGAATTCGTTGGAGCCTCAGTTTGTGTGTCCGAGCACAACCCCGCCAAACGGGGACTGCGTATTCGATTGCGGGGTAGATGATTTGTTTGTAGACAGCCATCCGATTCTTCAGGCACAGTTTTGATGTTCTACATATCAACGGGTACAGAGACCTGATGAGTATGCTGCATTTGATGATGATTTTTTCAACATGTGACCTGAAGATCAGATGTCTGTCATACGTTAGTCCTAGATAGACCACTTCGTCTGACCACTGTACGACTGCACCACCGAACCGAATTCTGCATTCGTCAGACGGAACAAGTCTAGTCGATCTCGAATGCGAAAACAGGATGACCTGAGTTTTCGCCGCATTGATTACAATTTTCCAGTTCGTGAAATATTCATTTAGAGCATCCAGACCCCTTTGCAGTTTGTTCTTCAGAATACTGACGACTCGTCCATCATAAAGGATGGCCGTATCGTCAGCAAACTGTGACAAGACACCACCCCCCGGAAGAGGTGGGATGTCTGATGTGAAAATGTTATACAGAATGGGACCCAGGATACTTCCTTGGGGCACACCTGCTGGGATGGGAAATTTGTCCGATTGGACATTTTGCAGAGATACCTGGAAAGCTCTATTTGAAAGATAACTTTTGATGATCTTAATCAGATACATCGGAAAATTGTATCGATGAAGCTTGAACACCAGGCCATCATGCCACACATTGTCGAACGCTTTCTCGATATCCAAGATCGCCATTGCTGTCGATTTGGATACTGACTTGTTCCGTCGAATGATGTTGGTAACTCTTGTGAGTTGATGAATGGTAGATCTTCCTTTCCGGAACCCAAACTGTTCCTCCAGGAAAACACCATGTTGGTCTGCGAATGCGAGGATTCGGTTTTGGATCGATTTCTCAAACAGCTTAGACAGGGCAGAGAGTAACCTGATGGGCCGATAACTCTTGGGAAGCGAAGGATCTTTTCCCGGTTTCAGTACTGGGATAACTTTAGCTAACTTCCACATTGAAGGGAAGCAGCCAAGCTCCCAGCACCGGTTAAATATTTTAGCTAGAAAAGCAAATGAGCGAGTGCTCAGATGCTTCAGCTCGATGTTAAAGGTGTTGTCGAAACCGGAGGCCTTCATATTTTTTGATATCTTCACAAAAGATATCAGCTCATCGGCTGTGACTCTGGGGTGGCATTATGTATCTCGATTCGACTGAAATTTTATCGAATCGACCACGTTTCGTATTATGGTTCTCGATTCGAAGTCGATCATCGAGCTTCGTTCGACTTCACTCGAAGAAGTATTAGATTACCGAGAAGTTTTGGCATTAAGGAACCAAAACAATCGTGCTCGTAAACGACTGAACTCGATAAGAAATGGTCGAAAGCCTTATTACTATCGACTATGAGTTTTCGAATACGTTTCTTTTTTATTTAGGTATTATCGATAACATCTTAGATTTTCATAAACATATTAGTATTGATATTCTTTAATTTAATGCATTATTTTGTATATCGTTATATATATTTTGTGTGTTTGGCATATTATGTACAAGTCGAACTGTTTAGAAAGCATATTAATTGAAAGCTGCGTGGTGTTTACTTAAAATAACAAAAGTAAGTCGAAACTAATCTATGCCCAGTAACTGTAGTTTGTAATAATATCCTGTGGAATGAAAACGTCGCTCAAACGGATTGTAGGAAAAAGCTTATTCGCTCGATAACAATGAGCAAATAATGTTTTTACCCATATATCTAACTCAAGTGAATTGAAAAATTTGTCCAAACACCTTGAAAGTATTTAGAATATGCCAAAAGCATCACAATCTCGTGCTATTAGCGTGTATTTGACTCTTCAATAGTACCTAAATAGATTATGAAGACTACAAAGAATGGGTTGCTCCTGGTATATTAGCTAAAGCAATATCTCCTAATAAATATGATAAAATACTACAAAGAAAGCTGCAAAACCTAAAAGCCTTTGATTAAAACTACACATATGGATGACGTAAATTGTATTAGACTTGAAACAAATCATGAGAAATACAGAATTTTTTTTATTATAATTTCAAAAGTTCATCGATAAATTGTGTACAAGAACACACTTGAAAAAATTCTTTACGTTTTCAAATGGAGTGGAAACGAATCTGCTTCTTGATTTAAATTTCAGAAATGTGTTCATGTTAATTTCGTGCGGCAACTTAAAACAGCAGTATTACAAACAGTTTGCTGCTTTTCAGTACTTGAACTGAATAAATGTAATCGAAAATACTCGAACAATAATTCAGTTTAATTTTTTTCATGATTGCAATGTATATGGGTTTGTTTACCTATGTATGTTATGACCAGAGATGCCAGATATTTTCATAGAAAATCTGTATTGATTCGTATAAAATATCTGTATTTATCTGTATTCGCTAATATGAAATTTCTACAATACAATTATGTTAAAAGGTTATTCCAATAGATTATGGTTATATAGTGGTAGATTAAATTTCATATCTTATATTATATTCATCGACGAAATTTTATATTTTTTTCCTATCAACAACAATTGAATTATGGTGCCATATACTTGTCTAATTTGAAAATGTTCACTTCATAAGTTGAGATGGATTTCCAAAACCCAATATGCAACGTCGAGTCAGGTAATACAACTGTCAGTCTGGCAATAATGTTTCATGATGCCAAGACTTGTCTTACTTTTAAGTTCAATTTAGTTACAAATTTTAATATAAATGGATTTCAGTGTTCTTCTTTAAATATCTGCACAAAAAATATATATTTTGAAAAGTGATTTGTACGTTGATTCCTAAACGTTTATCTCGTCATTGCAATCAAATACTAATAGATAGCTCAAATACTAATAGATAGTTTAATTATTTCCATAATACTTTTGGTGAAATCTGTATAAATCTGTATTAAATTTAAGAAATCTGTAAGAAATTTGTACTCTGTATTAAATCTGTATGCGCATGTAAAAATCTGTATAATACAGATAAATCTGTATAAATGGCATCTCTGGTTATGACAGTTCGAGCAGCGTCAGTCGAAATCTAGTACCACATTGTTAGGATCTCGATCACGAGGTCGAAAGCGATACATAATGCCTCAGTTCAGTCGAATCGACTTCAAAAATAATCGTTTCGAGCAACTCGATTCGAGATGCATAATGTCAGCCCTGCTTTCCTCTAACACTAAGCTGTTTGATCGATCCACCTCGGCCACACTATCGGCAACGGTCGCTTCATGTGGGCTAACTATGTTGAGCCCCAGATTGTGCGAACACACAAACTGCCGCCCCAGTTCATTAGCCTTCTCAGCAGGTGTTATTTGAATATTTTCACTATCTGCACCCTCAGGTGGAACCAGTGGAGGGATACGTTTGGGTTTTTTCTTTAGAACCTTCGCCATCGACCAGAAGGGCTTGGAAAGTGGTGTTATTTGGCGAAGGGTATGTTGAAACTCTTTGTTTCTCAAATTTGTCATCCTCTCCTGGATAACCCGAGTTAGTTTGTTACAGGTGATCTTCTTATGACGATCACCTGTACGTTGAAATTGTCTCCGAAGGATATTTCGGAGACGGATGATGTATTTAGTGTAATTGTCGATTTGGAGAGAGGTACTCACCCTGCTTTCTAACGGGATCGTCCTATATCGAGCAGCAGCAATCGCTTGTTGGATGGTTGAGAGCGCCGAGTCAATTTCCGCCGAGGAACCCAGCGGTAGCTCGACATCGATGTGTTCATCTGTGATGCACTGGAACTGGTTCCAATCAACCCGATGATAGTTTAGCCTGGTGTGCTCAACTCGTTGGACTGAGGAGCAAACTTCAGCCACCACCGGATAGTGGTCCGAGCTGAGTTCCTGATGTACAATCGGCTGGGAGATGTTGCTCAGGTTCGTGGCGTACAAGTCCAAAGTAGCGTGGTTACCGGAACGATTGATGCGTGTAGGTCCATCCGGGCCCAAGATGACGTAGTGCCCTTCGTTGGCGTCATTATTCCAGATTTCGCCATTTTTGTTGCAACGAAGGTTTCCCCATGATGGATGTTTTGCGTTGAAATCGCCGGCGATGATAAACTGACCTCGTCGCCGAGTCAGCTTTCTGATGTCACGACGAAGAATAGTTGTTGTATCGTCCCGGCTGAGGCTTGCTTTGGACAGTATACCACGATGAAGGTGATGTTACCAGCAGATGTTGTTATCTCCACTCCAACAGCTTCGATGAACTTTAAACTGAAACTCGGCAGAAGACGGCAGTAGATATTTTTACGGATCGCAATCGCCACACCTCCCCCTCTGGTGTTTGATCGATCCAGTCTTACCAGGTGGAATCCCGGTATGCTGATGCTCACGTCTGGTTTGAAGTGAGTTTCGGTGAGGAATGCTATGTCAGTATTTTTCTCTTCAAGAAAGGCTCCCCGTTCGTAAATTTTGCTCTTGAGAGAGCAAGCGTTCCAATTAAGCAGGTTTAATTTAACAGCCGTTTTCGATGACGAAAAGACCAAGTGTATAAATTTGTTCAAATTTTGACTTGCAATTGCGTAGGCTGGTCGCAAGTTGTTGAAATAATGCTGTGAGTTGCCCAGGGGAGTACAGCGGGGAAGTGCTCTCAGAGGATAGAGGCGGATTATTCGGCAGTTGCTGAAATTGCTGGTTGAGATTCCCCCATCCAGGAGGAGGAAAATAGGGCAAACTTGGTAGTGGCTGACCATTGCCTTGTTGATTTCCGTTTGGATTTGGAAGAGGGGGAAAGTTCATCTCCTTTATGTTAATCGGTTTCGATTCCTTATTCGGTTGTTTCTTCTCCATTGCTGCTTTGCGTATTTTCAAGAATTCTGCTCTCTGCGGACACTCTTTACTAGTTGCGTGATGACTTCCTTCACAGTTTGCACATTTGATAGCTGTTTCCTCCATCGGTTCACATTCATCCGAACGGTGTTTGCCTGCGCAGTTCGAACAACGGCTTTGGATGTGGCAGTTCCCTGCGCCGTGACCATATTTGAGGCAATTTGTGCACTGAGTTACCTCACGGTGGACAGGTTTGTAGCGTTCCCATTCGACTATGATGTGGAAAAGAGCTTTGATGTTCTTTAACTCGTTTAGCGTTGTAGAACCTCATTCAAGATGTACCATGTAGAGCTGATCCCGGTATTTCACGTTATGGTTATGCCGTTTGATCTTCAATACTGCCAATGGCTTCAGTTTATTATCTGCCAGTTCCTTCTGGAGCTCTTCCAACAGCATATCCGGTAGGCCACGTAGAACTACCTTGAATGGTTTACTGGAAGCGATGTCGTGGGTGAAATACTCCAGCTTCATCATCTTCACGTAATTCTCTACTGAATTGTAATGCAGTCGAGATGGTACGATGATTTTGTATACGTTTGCACACATACGGATTGTTGCTTGTAAACCGTGGCTGATCAAACTGTTGAGATCCGCACGAAGGGTAGCAGGAAATCCCTGTATGTAGAAAGGTGGTAGTTTCTCCTTCTTTTCAATTTCCTGAACTTCAGGTCTAGCGAACTTGTTTTTGCCTAACAGGCGTTTGGTTGCAGCCGCCTCGTCTCCGTCGGCATCTGGATCATGCTGACGTTTGCCAGCACCTGAGCTGGATTGCCCTTTACTAGAGCCCGCTTTTCCCATTACTTGGGATACCGACGAACTAGCGAACAACGCGTGAAAACTTTCCAAATACTTAATAACACTTTCAAAAATGCGTCTTTACTCGGAAAGAGCTAAACACAGAATGAAACGTTAGCTATAATTTCGCTTCTATTTATAGATTCGCGTGCTTCCAACAGCTTCGCTTTTGCATCGATTGACCAATCAGAGCGATGCTTTCCCTTTAATATATCGCTTACTCCTTCAAAACCGTCGTCTATGGCAGGAAAATCCGATATGCCGGAGATTTTTAGCAGACAAAATAGGACACTGCTTGCTACTAATCAAAATTTCAATCATTTGTAATTGAAAATACGTGGCTTGATACAATCAAATCGAATCGTAGAAATATTTCCAATCAAATAATGAAATAATATTAATAATTGATACAAACTATTCTGAGCTGTAAGTGTTTAAAACCTGACCACATTTCTACGTGTATTTTTCCTTGAGTTTCTGATTTGCACCCCTATATAGAAAATAAAGATGTGTTCCACATCAAAAGGCAAGTGAGTAATGTCAGAGACATAACCAGTTTGACGTGAATACGAACAACATTGGCTCGCTGAAACTGAAACGGTGCTGTCATACTACTGTGGACAAAAAGTAGTAAGACTTTTGAATTTTAGTTCGCGTGTGCAATCGGCAATTTCAAAGAAGATCCATTCAAATTTGTGTGTGGAATCAAATTTCTGGTGCCGAAACGTTAAGAATGTTGCAAAAGGCCTTCGGTGATAATTGCATGTCGCGAGCAAATGTTTTTGATGGGTACAAGCTGTTCAAAGAGTTTCGAGTACGCGTTGACGACGAACCACGCCCAAAGCGGTAATGTTGACAGTTTTCTTCCGAGTTTTTCTAGGTGTGGTGCACATCGAATTCCTTCCGACCGGCCAAACTGTAACCAAGGAATACTATTAGTGTGTTATGCGTCATTAGCGCGAAGCTATTCGTGACCGGAATTATGGGCCGATAACTCTTGATTTTTGCACCACGATAATGTACCGTCGCATACTGTATTGATTCTTCGTGATTTTTTCGTCAAAAATTCAACCAATATCGTTTCATAACCATTATATAGGCCTGATTTAGCTCCGTATGATTTCTTGATATTCAGCAAACTCAAACGATCGCTCCGGGGAAACCGTTTTAAGTAAATTGAATACATCAAACGTGAATCGCTACGCACATTCAAAGATACTTTAAAGGGAATAAAATTTCGAAGATTTTTTAAGAATAAATAAAGAATTTTGAAGTTATGAACAAAGCCTTACTTTTTTTTCCCCACAGTTGTAGAGAATCGTATCAACTCTGGCGAACGACAAATACAGGTTCAAATTGGCGCTAAATAAAAGACATAACAATAATAAGTCCAACATCAACTACGATTAAACACAATATTAGAAAAAAATCTGTATAATAATGGTGGCTCTGTAGAAAACCTTTTATATTGTCGATGATGCTGGAGGTGAAGAGTTGGATTCGATTTTCGATGCCTTTTAAATTACAAGCCAAAGATATATATTTGTCATATCGCTCACTAAGTGGTTCGAGTTTATGAACAATCGCAAATACAGAAGCAGTGGTCTTCTGGTAAACTACAACGCCACCATTTTGCTACGAACAAAGCCGATATTCGACGCGAATGACGCTGCTTCAAATGTGCCTACCGATTTGTTGGATTTGGATATTTTTACCGTTACACCATACTTGGTTGAACAAGCAGCAAAAAAACCACTTCTTTTCTCCTGGTCCGGATGGTATACCATCCGTTGTTTTGTGTCCCTGTATTTCAACTATAGCAGAACCATTGAGCATCATTTTCAATCGATCGTTTGAGCAAGCTAGGTTCCCTCGTATATGGGATTATTTGTCCCATTTATAAAAATATATCGTTTATTTGTCCCATTTATAAAAATGATGATCGACGTATTGTAGCGAATTATCGTGGAATAACAAGCCACTCGCCATCGTCGAAATTATTCGAGATAATGTTAAGTGTTGCAATTCACATTTCATAGGATTTCATCTCCAGTCATATTTGACTATAACATTAATGGTACAATTATCTCTAGAGTGGATCAAGTGTGTGATCTTGGTGTACAGTTGGATGCTAAACTGAAGTCCGATGTTCATCGTTCACAAATCGTTTCGAAAGCAACACGTCAATTGGGTTTCATCGCTAATATTGAAAAGGACTTAAGGCTTTGTATTGCTCACTCGTTCGCCCAATTCTCGAAAACGCGTCGGTAATCTGGACTCCGTATCAAGTATCGTGGAGCCTTAGAATTGAACGAGTGCAGAAACGATTTGTTCGTATGGCATTACGAAATTTACCGTGGAGAGATCCAGTAAACTTGCCACCATATTCAGGCAGATGCCAATTGTTGGGAATCGACTCGTTACAGCGACGTAGAAAAACTCAACATTCGTTGATAATTGCTAAGTTGATCAACGGAGAGATTGATGCTCCTGAACTGCTTTATGGCGTTAATTTTCGAATACCGAATAGATCACTGCGTAACACAAACCTGCTTCAGAACAGATTCCATAGGACTGTATTCGGATACAACGAGCCAATTACTGCATGCATAAGAACATGTAGTTATCATGTAATTTTGTGATTGTTTTAAAAGATAGTGGTTATTATGCCTATTTGAGAATGATATACATTTTTCAACTCAGATGGGCTTTTTCCCACTCTGTTAATCCATTTAGACATCAGTCCGATGGATTTTGTTTAATAAATAAGTAAATAAATAAATATTTTCAAATCGATGCTGTCTATTATTATATAATAATGTTCAAAAAAAACACGTCTTCTTTGTTCAATATCATACGAAAAATTTCCTTTAATTTAATGCAGATGTAATGAATAATAAATTAACTAACACCAATATATAAAAGACGGGTGGGTAATGTCAGAGTAATGTGGATGTCGTGAATACGAAACCAACTGACATGTTCCTTAACACTTCCGAATATCAATTAGTTGATCAATTGTATGAATTGTGCAAGCATTCCCCTTTTCCACATTTTTCGCAAAAACAAAGAAGGCTTCACTTGTTCTAGATTACTGTGAATTTCACACAGCGAAAAGTGCACAAATCTAATCAAACAGTTCTAGATTTGCACTAAACTGAGGATATTTACCTTCGATTTGCGAAGATGAAATCCTAATAGTTCTTTAGAAAATATTTAGAGCCATTAGAACGGCTGATTTTGTGCGATGCTCTCCACCGTTGTCCTCTTTTCGTTGTTTTTTCACCAATGCAAACGACTAGCAGCTATGACGTAATCGCTCTTGTCGGAATCGAAACTAGCTTTGCAAACGACACAAAATACATCTGCTCGCAGTGTTGATAGAATCCAAACTGATCCAATTTTTGTTAAGAGGTTTCTTTTTACATGATTTCGTTTGTAGCATTTTCACTAATGGGTGGTCCTAACGGCTATAAAAATAGCCGAATACAGAATTTTAATGTCGATTATTTCATTTTGGATTTGCATTTCATTGAAAGAAACTATCAGGATACTGTACGGGATTCATTCTTGCCTTTTTTCTCGAACGATTTGTTGTACAGCAGCAGATATTTTGTTCTCTTCGTCAGAACGCGTTCTGATTGGCTGGTGTTGACATTGGTCAAATGAGACAGGTTTTTCAATAGTGTACTATTGAAATACTTCAATGCTTTTTCTATACACGCTTAAGTTGAAAAATTTTGATTCTATTGGTAGTTAGATTATATAAATCCTTTCGCAGATCACTGAGCTATGAGCTTTAAAAATACGAGAAAGGCAAACACGCCTTATGAATTATTTCCTTTGATACTCTTTTATACCAAAACATTTTAGAAAAGTTTAATTTTGAATTATTTGAGATTATGTCACACAACTGAAAATTTTATCATAAAATTGTGATCATATTTCTGATGGCA
The DNA here is from genome assembly GCF_030247185.1 of Malaya genurostris. NCBI lineage: Eukaryota > Metazoa > Arthropoda > Insecta > Diptera > Culicidae > Malaya > Malaya genurostris. The sequence continues at coordinate 303,226,153 of NC_080571.1, read as the reverse complement.
TGTAGCAAGAATTATGTTGATTCGTTAGATACAACAAGAGATTTTCACGATCAAAAACTTATCACTCTCCTTGAGGGTAAATTTTGAAAAGGCACCCTATAGTAAAGTAAGTCGTATTCACGACAAAAATATCCAATAAAACAAAAGCCGAGTAATCAAAAAAATTCTAATTAGAATCTGTCAGACTGTAGACCAGAGATGTCCATCTCCTCTGTGTGACAAAGAGCAAGCAAAATTTCTCCCCTCGCACTGACAATTTCAACGAGAGCTCTTCTCTTTCACATATATACACCACTGTTGTATAAAGTGTGTACGCATCATGAGTGCATTTGTTTATTTCCTTTTACCTCCTCCACTGAATCGCACCTAAGTGCTAGAGCATTAGCTAATAAATTCTCTGAGGTGGATGCAGATACTTTCACAAAGGTGTACACGCCGGTGAGCACTCTGCTGTATGGTTTGCATAGAAAAAGCGTGGACACGCAAAATCAGCAAAATAAAACAATTTATCGTAAAATTTTCGGTTTTCCTTGCACATTTTTCATGGCAAGGTCAGATCTACTCTCTATTAATTGAAGTTCACAGAAGTGTTCGCTCACCATCACGCGCCACTGGTCACTTGGGTGTATTTAGACGAGAGCGCGTGAGAGCGATTCATGCGAAGAGAATGTGTTTCACTCGCGCCAGCTGCTTTAACCACAAGCACACTCTCAAATGGTGTCTATTCGACACTGAGAAGAAGTGCGCTTTCCTCTTTGTGCGATGCTTCGTTTTTTTGCATCCTCGGTGTGGACAAGAATCTGACGCCAGCGTGTTTCACTCTGGTGAAATGCCATCTCTGCTGTAGACCTTTACTAAACTGATTATTTTTACTTCCGGTTTGCATATTTCAACAGATAAGTAATTCTAATAGTTGATTTGTAAACATTTATAGCCCTTAAAAGGGCTGATTTGTAGAATTTCCATATATAAATTTCACGATGTTTCATGCAGTGAGTTCCAGAAAGCAACCGAGAGAAGAGAAAGAGTACTGGTTTTGACAAAGTACCATAGATGCCTGCTCATCGTCGATGAAACCTACGTCAAAATGGATTTCGAACAGATTCCTGGTCAAAAATTCTACATGGCGACTGCACGAGGAGATGTTCCTGCAAAGTTTAAGATTACTTTTAACGACAAATTTGACAAAAAACCTGATGATTTGGCAAGGGATACGCAGCTGCGGACTAAAGACTAAAGTGTTCGTGACGAATAAGACGATGGACTCGAAGTTGTACAAGGAAGAATGCCTGAAAACCGTGTACTACCTTTCATTAAAGCCCATAAAGGTTCCGTTGCCACTACAGCCGGGAAGTCACCCAGTGGTACCGCGATAATAACGTAGATTTCATCGCAGCTTGTTTTTCTTCTCGAGGAACTCTCGTCGCTTTGCTCGCGCTTTAGCTGCCGCTTGCTCTTCCTCTTGTCGTATACGTTCCTCCTCTTCCAGCAGTTGCAACTCCATTTCAATCTTTGACGCATTTGAGCGGCGTGACGGAGTTTGGATTCTTCGGGAGACGAAAGTTCCTTCTTGTCATCTTGTTTCACCTTATCCACCATCATTTTAGTGCATCGTTTACAACACCAGTCGATATCTTCGACAGTACCAGTAACAGCGGCACACGCAAAGTGACCATTTTTGACATAAATTGCATTGCACCATTTCGTCGTTGTCGGGTTTGTCGCACTCTTGACAGCTACTTTCAGTTGTATCAACAACATCGTTTTTGCACGGCTATCATCTTCACTATCGCTTCTCGTGAGTTTCTTAGGCATTGTATTTTGACCAGAGCTTAAAATTGTCACGCATTCTCAATGAAAGAAACCATTCCAGCAGTCTCATTTTCAATGTTTTACTGTCTCATTCGTAAATGACCGACACCAGAACAAACGAAGAGAGACGAAGCATTTTCGTTTCTCATCGAAAAAATGAGAGAGTATAATTGCCAACTTCACTCTTTCCTCTGTGACAAGACGAAACCAAACTAACGTCTTCAGGTAGCAACAGCAGAATTTCAATTCTCATTCTTTCATCAATGTATTGAAAATATGTGACGCTTGGTTATAAAAAGTGACTAAAATATGGCAAATCGAAATAATTACATCCCAGAACTTCTTTGGAAACCAAAACTACTACAAATGCAAGCACCAACAGTTAAAACTTTTTGTGAAACCTTTTTCTGTCGTTTTCAATTTTCACAGCTTTGGTTGAATATCGACACTGTATACTATGGGATTTTCACTGAAAACTGCAAATGACTGAAAGGGCAAATGAAAGAAAAAACACAATTTTGAAACAACTGTCTGTGGCTTATGTCATTTACTGCACGTGGATTTCGTTCTCATAGTTTGCAAGCGAAACTGAGAGTGACAGTAATTTCTTGTCATTTTCATCTATTTTTCAGTCAATGAAAATGACTTTTATTAGCTCGAGATTTTAATTTTTTTAACCTTTTTTCGTATAGTCTCGAATTTTATTTTGCATTGCTTCAGCTAGTACTTAAGAAAAGTAAAAAAAAACGGTTCAGGACGCGACTCAGATGACCAAAATGTGCAACGAATGTGCCAAGAAAGTTAACTTCGGAGTTAACTCAAGAGGAAAGTGCGATTTCAATTTTCATTACCAGCGAAGAGAAATGATTTATATTGATATTTTTTTCCTTAAAGAACAGTTAATTACGTTTGTTTTGATGTATTAATCTTATTTATGCGTCAATTCGTTACCGAGATACAGATGATTTCATTTTTCCGGATGCTAAATCGACATTGATGGTCGGGTAAGCATTTTACCGGTCGGGTTCGGATTGGGTTTAGGGTACAAAGTATAGTGTTAGGTTCTAGCTGCGGTCATTTACCCTAGGACAGGAATTGAATAAATCTACTTTGCAAAAACATAGCTAATTTAATTACTTTGTCGAATGCTTTATTTTGGGATCATGCTGATAATCCAAGCTAAAAGATTAGCAAACGATTTCAAAACTAAACTCAAATCAAAATTCTCATAAAATAAACCAAGAAATAACAAACAATCGATCTACTAACAATAGAATACTTTTTCGGGTTTATCATCTTCAATCGAAGAATTTAGTAACAGAATATCTCCGGTCAATGATGGCATTTAATATTTAAAAAAAAACTGTTCATCCTACTGTTACCCTTTAAGATTTCGATTCCATTGAATCTAAAATTTGCTAACAGAAATAGTTGTGTTTACCCCAAGGCACTTCTAATCATGATGTACTGTACTGTATCCACCCGGAAAATCCGCATCGCCAACCACTGCAGACTCGAACGCACGTCCCCAAAAGACAGAGCTAATATATCGTCACCACAGTCGGTGAAAGTTGGAAACAAGCGAAAATTCGTGACTTTTTACTGTGGTTCGTAGAATTTCCGAAACGCCACATAAAATAAACATCACATATCTCAGCTATGCGCATGCAAGACGGCAGATACATGGGCCGCAACATGGATTTCGGTATGCCCCGAAGGAGTGGAGAAAGCGCACAAAAAATATTGTCCTCCCGAAAGCGGGAGGCTGCAGCGGAATAACTTTTATAAACCAGTTTTAGTTCCGTTCTCCCCGGTGACTTCGTGATAGAATTATAGCGACAGACTTTCACAGACATCTCGCTACCTAGATCTACCGAGACGGCAACTGCAGTGGTGCCACTCTCGACGCGGGACACGACCGGTTAGAATTGCAACGCCAAGTGCAATAGTTCCAGGGACATATAGAAAATTGTTCACGCTTGTTTTCAGCCCGCTAGTCGGTATGCTCTATACAGTGGCGGTCGAAGCAGTACAAGTTTTGCTGTTTTGAGAGTGAACAACATTTTGGTATTCGTTAGTCAGGGTTTTAAAAGATTCGAAACGCAAAGGACATATGGAGAATTCCAGGAGAACTTCGAGGAGTAACTGATAAATGAAGAGGACACACAATCACAATCAGTACGATTCGCAACCATTCTTTTGTAAAAACATATACCGTAATATATCTAAGTTGATTTTTTTGCTCAATAAAACTTTCTAATTCCTTCTGCTGAAATTAACTGCGTTTCTTTTTCTTCCTTGATTAAGATTCCATGTACGCATCCAATAAAGGTTATAAGTTTTCATACTTCCATAAAATACAATCTGCAAAAGATCCATACGAAAAATCCAATGAATATTAAAATTGTATCGGAATAAGTTTCATCGATATCTTTATCAATTTCAAAATATTTATGAAGATTCAAAAATTACTGGACATCATTTAGTTTATAAGTTTAGTTTAAAGGTTATAAGTTACCATATGTATTTTATGAAATATCATCTGCGTACGATCCATATGTTCAGTTATCATTGATATGTATCATAAAGGCGCATATAACTGAAAACATTTACTCAGCAAAGGTAACTTATTGCAAGGCAAATAGTACACTATTTAATTTAGTGATAAAAACATTTTAATCGCTATCGAAAGGGAGTGGACACAGTTTGGAAATGGGTCGCTTAACGTCATCTTTGCTCGTGTGTAGAGTGGCTACTCAAACCCGACTGTCTGTTCCTGGATTGACTTCAATGACTCGGCCTATAATCCACGATAGAGATGGTGAGTTATCCTCTTTTATAATGCAAAGTTGTCCCACTAACAAATTTGCTTCATTAGTTGCTGATTTTTTAGTGCGTTGTTGTAAATTATTCAAGTATTCGATCCTCCATCGTTTCCAAAAACATTGCAGTGTCTTCTGAATTTCTTCATATCTAGTCATGCGGCTTGAGACAGTTTCTGATACATTTCTATCGGTTATTGCTGTTATAGGTGCTCCGATCAAAATATGTCCTGGTGTTAGATCACGTGAATCGTTCGACATTGGTGATATTGGTCTAGAGTTAAGACATCCTTCTATTTGTTTTAAAAGAGTCAACATTTCTTCGTAAGTAGGGATTGTAGTACCTAGCACTCGCTTCAAGTGATGTTTCACACTTTTTATTCCAGCCTCTCATATTCCTCCAAAATTAAGAGACCTTGGAGGAATCAATTTCCATTCTATTTTTTCCGATAAGCAAAACTGTAGAATTTCAGGTTCAATCTGTTTTTTGAATTTTTTCTTCATAAGCGCAATTTCATTTTTTGCTCGAACAAAATTAGTAGCATTGTCACAATAAATGGTGTGGCTTAATCCTCTTTGACTACTGAATCTTCTGAGGGATGCAATGAAGAAGTTGCTTGAGAGTCCACTTACCAATTCAAGGCGAACTGCTCGAGTACTGAGGCAAATAAATAAGGTAACGTATACTTTCATTTGTTTTTTAGTACGGACAAAGTTTTTCTTAATTATGAACGGACCACCGAAGTCAATGTCACATGACAGAAACGATCTGCTTGGGGTCAAACGGACTCATGGTAATTCTCCCATAATTTGATTGAGAGCTTTATTTTTGTTTCGAAAACAGGCCATACATTGATGTACTATCTGACGCACTAAATTTCTCCCTTTTAATGGTCAGCATCTCATTCTTATGGAATACAAAAGCGTTTGTGGTCCAAGATGAAGATGCTTTTGGTGATGATAAATGGCAATTAAACGAATCAGGTGGCAATTGTTATTGGATGTTGCTGGTCATAGCTCATTTTAGCTTCTTGAATGCGTCCTCCTACTCTGATTAATCCCACTGCAACCAAAAAAGGATGTAATGTTATCAGTGAACTATTTTTGGCCACGCAATTATTATTTTTCAGTTGTTTGAGATCGGCTGCGAACTTCTCTCTCTGCACTATTTGAACAATTTTGTTTTCTGCTTCTTGCATGTCTAGTAACTATATTTTTTTAGATTTGTGAACATTCTTTTGTTTCAAATTATTTATAAATCTTAGGCAATAAGCCACAATTCTTTGTAATTTTGTATAAATGGAATATTTTTCAATGATTTCCCATTGTTTGTTTTCATTATTTATTTCCGTCTTGTCCTTTGAAGTTGTAATAGTTTCTACGAGCAACATGTTTGAGAATTCTGATTTCCATTGGTCATTGCTTTCTTGGAGGTAATTTGGACCATTCCACCACAATGAGCAATGGGAAATCTTTTTTGCTGACACACCTCGCGATATCAGATCAGCGGGGTTTACTTTTGAGCTGGCATGATGCCATTCTAGTATAGATGATCTTTGTAGAATAATAGTCACTCGATTAGCAATGAATGTAGGCCATTTGCTAGCGGGTTTATTGATCCAATTCAAGGTTACCATTGAATCTGACCAATAGTGAACTTCAGTTATTGGGGTACTAATAGAATTCTTAACTTTCTGCATGAGCTCCAATAAAGTTGCTGCTCTTAACTCCATTTTGGGAATTGTTATTTCTGATGACGGAGCAATATGAGATTTTGCACAAAATAACCGAGTGTGTGTAACGTTACCATTAACAGTTCGAACATAGATAACTGCACAGTATGCTCTCTTTGCATCTGAAAATGCATGAAGTTCTACTGATTCTCCTTCTAAATATACATGACGAGGAACGATGATTTGGGACAGTCCAACTATTTGTTGATTATACCATTTCCACTGCTCTTCCAGATCTTTGGGTATTGCAAAATCCCAGTCTAATCTAGCTTTCCAAATATTTTGCATGAGTATTTTTCTGTGAACAATCACAGAGCTTAACATTCCCAGAGCCTCTATTGTAACAATTTTCTGAAGTGTGGTTGGGTTTCAAGCAATTGAAGCATAACTGGGATCGTCTAATGATATTAAGTTTTTGCATCAATTAATTTACTGCCGTACAAGTTATAGCTACCAAGAAAATTATCTTTATTACAGGTAGCACATCCACGTTGTTAGTCTTGATTATCGATTGTCAACACATTAACTTCTGGTTTTTATCTTTTTGAATATCCACTTGTTCCTTCCAGGATCTTTCGTTTTTTGGGAATTGCATCCAGCATTTGACATCTTGTTGCAACAAACTTTTCTAACTGATCATATAACGGTGGCGCGGTTCTTGGAGTTGTAGTCTTCCACCCCCTTCTTGTTAATGGATCCAATTTGTTGGACATGAGAAGAATTAAAACGGCATTCCAAGATTCGACTGGTTGTTTTAATATTTGAAAAAAAAACGGAGATATTTCCTCGCTTCATCAAACAATTTTCGCAACCCTTAAGCTGATTCAGACTCCAATGATTGGAGACGAAATAGTTCACGTGTATGCTTTTGGATATCTAATTTAGGATTGTTATACCGATGTTCAAGTAAGTCGTATGCAACAGCGTAGTTGGCAATGAGCCGATAATGCCCAAAGTAATCCCGCGCAATGATAGTTTTAGATATTCAAATTTTTTAACAGTTTGTAGAGACGAGCGATTATGAATGAGTGTTTTGAACGTGTTATGCCAAGTATCGGTAACCATAACAACCTGTTTTTTTTGTAACATTTTTCGATGATTTTTTTTTCTTTTCTTTTGCTTTTTCGACCCCAAAGGCCATTTCTTATGCAGGATAGGACAACCCATGTGTTATCTTCCTGTCTTGAATTACTTATTACTTTACTTGGTAATCTTAGTGCTTTCTAATGTCTATCGAGTTTACTAACCCACGTGTTAGCTATCTATTGCATAAGAGTCGAGCCATGCCAGACTCTTTCATTTTTTTAAGCATTAACTTTTTATGAACAAGTACCCCAATGGTATTGACTCCTTAATACTTTGCTCTGCAAAACTCACCTGGATCAGATCCGGTTCGAAGGACCACTTATGTTTATTGTTTTATTCGTCCGTTCTCAAGGCTGGTTGGGAAAATTATGAGCGTACTGTTATATTACATCATAGCCTGCTGTGATCAAATTGGAATGATAGTTCTAAAGAAACTGTACTAAGTACACTGAGCCAAATGAATATTCAACACATCCAATGAATATTTATTTTGTAATGGGATAAGTTCTATCGGGTTTTCACATAGATTGTGTAAAACATTCTTACAAATTTCAATTGCGTTTACGCTGATTTGGACTTCACGTACATTTTTATAAAAAATATCAGTTTCCCTATGACTTCTATGAATTATGCGCTACATACGATCTTTGTGACGAATATAATGATTTTCATTTCTGTGTACATTGAAATATCTAATAAAGCTACAATAATTCGTAGAAGACATGAAAAGTGCTTCCTTTCATTAACTTTCAAATTCTTTTCCTTAGCTTCCAAAAACAATAATTTTTAACCTTTTCAAAACTGAATCGGGCTGCTTACATTGACTTCAGGATTAAACGAGTCATGTGCTTTCGGCCAATGCAGACGAGCTTTTAGAAAATCATGGGGACTCAAACTCAGATACATTCATTGGATCTACACAACAATCATTAGACCAATTTTAGCATACGGATGTCTTGTATGGTGGCAGAAAGAAGAAGTTACGACAGTTCAGTCAAAGCTAAATCATCTCCAAAGGATGGTCCTAATGGCGATGACAGGAGCATTCACGTCAACTCCTACTGCTGCTCTAGGGGCGCTACTGTGCATTAAACCACGACACGTGTTCCTAAAACAAGAAGCATTATCTTGTGCATACCTTCTTAAGGTTGCAGGGCTTCGGAACAGTAACCCTTTATATTATGTTACTAGTCACACTCGCTTGTGATCTCAAATGGTTAAGTGGGATGAGTATTTACTCGCTCCTAGTGACCTCACTTTCACATGCAGTTTTCCTTTCAAAACATTCAATGTGAGCTATCCTCTTCGTGAGGATATGTGGTTGTCTGGTTGTCTGGAACGACAACTTGATGGACACATAGTTTGTTATACGAACGGTTCTCTGTTGAATGGTCGTGCTGGTGCTGGTGTCTACTGTCGTGAAATGAGCAGTCTCATTCACTTGGTAGATACTGTACTGTGTTCCAAGCAGAAATCTACGCGATTCTGTGTGGAATACAATCGGCACTTCAGCAGAGGATCTGTGGTAAACGAATTTATTTTTGTTACGACAGTCAGGCAGCCTTCAAAGCACTCAGTTCGAATGATTCACGGTCGAATCTAGTGATCGCATGTCGAACTCAAATTGAAGACCTTAGCCTTATCAAATGCTGTTTACTTCTTATGGGTACCCGGCCATTCTGGTATTACTGGAAATGAATGGGCTGATGAGTTGGCTAGAGCTGGTGCAACGAATGATTTCGTTGGTCCTGAACCAGCTTTACCACTTTCAACTAGTTGGATAAAGCACAAGATTCGTTCTTGGGCTGCATCCAAACATGCCAGCTACTGGCACAGCTTGCGAACTTGCGCTCAGACAAAAGCATTTCTACCAGATTTAAATCTGAAAATGTCAAAGTGTCTACTGCATTTCTCCAAGCATCATTGCAGTATTCTGGTCAGAGCTCTGACTGGACATTGCAAACTCAATTATCACATGGCTACTATTCAACGTACTGAGTATTATTCGTGTGATTTGTGTGAATGCGATTATGGTACTTCATACCATCTTCTATGTAACTGTCCCGCATTGACGCAACTACGTATCCGGGTTTTTTGGTTCTCCATACATTTTTGAGTCTGTGTATGCGGAGCTACAATTAAAGGATATTCTCTCGTTTCTCACCCAATGTGGTAAGGAGCTATAGTCAGAAGGGTTCATCGTTCTTCCTGGAGTGAATGAATCCCTTCTGTATTCAACTTAAATAGGGTTTAGCAGAATGTTTGGCATCCTTTATGGGGTACCGAATTTACTTCTGCTCGTACATACTGCGAATCGTTTTGCATTCTTCCGGGAGTGCAGAATGGTGTCGGTTTTGTAAAATCTCTAAATCCTCTAGGGGGTTGGAGGTTTTATAAACTGTGCATCGTTCATTAGAAAGAACGCACATAGTAACAAAACTAGATATGTTTTACAGCAGACTATTCGGGACCTCGCAGAGGTTCAGAATTTACTTCTGCTTCCACTAAATGTGATCCCCAGAAGATTGTTCAGCATCCCTTAGGGATGCAGAATTTACTTCTGCTTTTTTGTATTTTTGTGTCGTCAATTTTTCCCATCCTCCTAGTCCAACCCTTACCATTTCCTTTCAATCCTTCCCACTTATATATCGGGAAAATGATGCTAAAAACATATTGATGGCAAGGTACAAATCTCCAAATATCAAGAGGAACGTGCCATATGAGCCAATTTGTTCTGATTCCTGATTTCTGGTGGAATATTTTCGGAGATACATCAATCAACAAGAACAGATATAAAAGAAGAGTTACTCCACTGCTACCATGATACCGACTGTGCTGTTTATCGGTAATCAAAAAACCATACCCCATTTTATTCGTGATACTCAATACTATGTTTGAAACCAAAATTTAAAAAAAAACCTGTTTTAATCCACCTAGCGGTGTAATGATGCCTTTTTCATATCAATCATACTATCATATATAATACTGTGGTATTCTTCAAAAGAATTTTCTGCGATTCTTGAAAGAATATCCGAAATCAGTTTGTTTGACCGTCTACTGATAGGAACTATCAATTGGAGAAGTTTTGAGGTCGATTTAGACAACTTTTTACGGTTTTTCGCCTTTTTCAGTAATGGTGTAAAATTTTTTACACACTTTACCCTATATTTCCGGATTCGGAAGTCGGATCCGGATGAAGTTCAGGAATTACGTATGGGACCACAGGACCTTTCATTTAAACCTAAGTTTGTTAAAATCGTTCGCGCCATCTTGAGAAAAGTTAGAAAACATATTTTCATTTTTTTGCACATTTTACCCCATAACTCCGGAACCGGAAGTCGCATCCAAATAACACTCAGGAGTTTTGTATGGGACCACAAGACCTTTCATTTGAATCAAAGTTTGTAAAAATCAGTTCAGCCATCTCCGAGAAAAGTTAGGCCTAAAAAACGTTACATATACACATACGCACATACACACACATACACACATACACACACAGACATTTTGCGTACTCGACGAACTGAGTCGAATGTTATATGACACTCGGCCCTCCGGGCCTCGGTTCAAAAGTCGGTTTTCACAGTGATTGTATAACCTTTCTATATGAGAAAGGCAAAAATGATGAAAACAATTGTTTTGAAAAGTTATAAACAAAAAAATTCGATATTTTCCTTTATTTTTCTGGGCTTATAAATAATCTAAAAGACCAACGAAGCTATCTTAATTTTTTACGTTTCATCTGAAGCTTTCGAAGCATCATGGCAGCATTTCGCCTAAAGCCGTTCCGTCGAATGCCATCTCACTGAACGTCATTTCGCCGAAAGTCATTCCGTCGGCCCTTTCGGCGAAATAATCTTTTCGGCGAAATTACCTTTTCGGCGAAATGACCCATTCGGCGAAGCGACTTTCAGTGAAATGGTATTCGGTGAAATGACTCGCTCCCGTTAAAATACCACCCAAGTAACAATTTTAATATTAATAAATACTTGTAGCTGTCTTCAATGCTACATAATAAGTCTTGCATTAAAACTTTAAACTCCATGAAAGCCTACTGAAAACCTCTATAAGAGCATGTTCCTGCCAAGTGGACCATTCTTCAAAAGGTTTATAAAGCAAAAAGAAGAATTAGCATAAACCTACGTTAAAACTCCAAATTCAAGAAAATTTTGAAACCAGCTTTACAATCCATGGACTAGATTTATGAAAGAATTTAACAGACAATAATGTTTTAAAGAAAATGTTTGAAAGCAATATTAAGAGTGTTTGCATGGTTTTATTCTAGTACACATTGTTTTATTTTTAGTCCATTTGTTAGTCTGGGTAAAAAGTTTTATAGAAGCTTTAAAAACTATGAAATTACTTGTCAAAAGAGACATTTATTATAGTCGTCATAAAACAAATAGTGATTGAAAAATCAATTACAAAACTCCTATAAATTACAATCGAAACCATTAGGCATTCGAATTGTTACTTGGGCATGTAGGTAACCCAACATGAGTCTTAAGACCTACTTAATGAATTTACCGAAAAGCTTTGAAAACAGTCAACAGGTTTTTTAACGATTGTAGCACTCTAGAGACGGCTGATTTACAGTTTTGCAGCACTTTCCTCAAAGCACGATGGGACAACTCCAGAATAAATAATGTCTTGTAGCGGACATTCCGAAGAACATTTTTGCCGATTAGGAATCATATGGGATTTTGACTCATTAGAACAGTAAACGAATTTCTCACCTCTGTTAACGGTTGGCACCGTTTTATCTACAGAAAACTCGTTTTAGTTGCCTTGCCCTTCATTTGAAGGCCAATTGATACGACATTATTTCTGCTCCACAGAAAGCTGTGAAAAAACAATAGGATTGAATTAAGCACGAAGATTTCAGAAAATCAGATTATATGAAACGATCACAAACGAAACTTCTAAGCTTGTAAAACATTCACAGACTGTCGAATGGAAATATCAATTTGGAATCCGTGTACCAAGTAGAGTTAATAAGCTTTATGGCTGCGATGTTCTATGAAACTATGAATAACTATTGTAGACTTGATGAATTTCAACCAATCACTTTTGAACAATTGAAAAATATTTGTTTCAATTTGGGAAAATCGACTGGTATTGACAATGTAAACTCAAAAGTGATACAGGATTGCTTTCATGTTATCGGACACGATCTACTGGATTTGGTAAATGAATCGTTGTACACGGGGCACGTACCAAAAGTGTGGAAAGAATCTCTGGTGGTTCCTATCCCCAAGGTTACTGGAACGGATAAAGCCGAGGAGTACCGTCCCATTAACATGCTGCACACACTGGAAAAAATTCTGGAACTTGTTGTTAAAGATCAGCTGATTAACTATTTGAACTCTAACAGTTTGCTAATACCGGAACAATCGGGATATCGTAAGGGTCACTCTTGTGAAACAGCTTTGAACCTAGTATTGGCAAAATGGAAGGAGAAAATCGAAGCCAAAGAGAGTATTTTTGCTGTGTTCTTGGATCTGAAGAGAGCCTTTGAAACAATTTCAAGACCTTTATTGTTGCAGACATTGCGGCGTTTTGGCATCGGGGGAATGGCACATGAATGGTTTGAAAACTATTTATGTGGTAGACCTCAAAAGACTGTTTTTAACGATGTAGTGTCTAGTTCCCTCGGTAATTCACTTGGTGTGCCTCAGGGAAGTGTGTTAGGTCCTATTCTATTTATTATGTATATTAATGATATGAAGCGAGTATTACGTTTCTGTGATATAAATTTGTTTGCTGATGATACTGTTCTGTTCATTACGGCTAAAGATTTCAATGAAGCTGTTGCACATTTAAACGAGGATCTAAGTTCGCTGGTTCGATGGTTAAAATTTAAGCAACTGAAACTAAACGTCGCGAAAACTAAATATATGGTTATTTCTTCTGTTAGCACCGGTCATGACGCCAATGTGGAAATTGATGGTGAAACTATTGATCGCGTTAGAGAAATGAAGTATCTTGGAGTCATAATTGATGAAAAGTTAACATTCAAATCTCATATCAATAACGTCTTCAAGAAGATTGCCAAAAAGTATGGTGTATTATGTCGTTTGAAAAATGACTTAACGACCCATAGTAAGATTCTTTTGTATAAAACAGTCATTTCACCACACATTGACTTTTGCCCATCCATTCTGTTTCTTGCTAATAACACACAAATCTTGAGATTACAGCGACTGCAAAATAAAATCATGCGATTAATTCTAAAATGTAGTAGATATACCTCGTCAGGTTTTCTACTGAACGCATTACAATGGCTTTCAGTGAAACAGAGAATTTACTACTTAACCATGGGATTTATTTTCAAGATATTAAACGACATGCTGCCTCGATATTTGTGTGATCGAATTGAAAGAGGAACTGATTTGCATAGGTACAATACTAGAAACGCATCTGATGCTAGAACACCAAGGGAATAAGTTTTTTCAATTCGATGCCAAGAGAAATCAAACGCGCGGCGACATTGGTGGAGTTCAAAAGGTTATGTATTTCACACATAAAGTCCGCTTTGTAAGCAAATATTTAGTTAGTTAGTTCAAATTTTTTAGATTTTTTATTTTTTTTACGTATTACGAAGATTGTATTTTCTTTTTCTTTTAATATATTATTGTTAGACGAATTAAGTTACTATGTTCGGTATGATGATGATGGATTTTTAGTTTGTTTGAGAGTTAAAAATAATGAGCAGTCTACAAACGTTTGAGCCTCGCGCGCGAAGCAGGTAGTGACTATTTGGAAAGCGAATAGGACTGGCCGAAGAGCCTTAGCATTCAGTGTGTTAAGTTTGCTCTTGACCTTGATCGCAAGGTTGGAGAATAATTTAAGGAATAGATTTGGGAAACTAATTGGGATTGGGTTTGGCTCTGCTCATCCGCAGTCTCGTTACTCCATCGTAGCTGATGTGTGTAGCGATGAACTGGTCCGGCGGGAAGGGCCAGGTGAATTACTGTCTGATACTGGTAAAGATATCGGGTTCGATTCCTGATGTGATCAAGGATCTTCCCGGGTTGGAAATTTTCTTGATTAACCCTGGATAGTAAATCCGAAATATTTGAATGTTATTTTGTGGTCAGTCGTTCTTTTGAAGAAGAATCAATACCTGCTAGATTAATCAGATCGTTTTGTTTTGTTTACTGGTTAAGATATGTGCAAAATATTAATTATCATTTAGATAACTCGTTCTGCTCACACCTTTGTAGGGGTATGAGGTGGGACCATCATCATCAACTCGTTGGCTTACTGTTTACTGGCTACCGGTAGTGTTGCCAAAACACCGAATTTTTGAGTAAGGCACAATGCCCGCCACTATCAGTTTCTGTCGTCTAGTATTCATGACAGTCCTGAAGGAAAATTTGTTTTATTTACCTGCGAAACAAAATCTCTCGAACAACAAAAATACTTAGTGAAACTGATTTCAATGTTACTAATGTCGTTTTCGCTTGAGAACACTGACACTGACCCAGGGTAGTTTCATCAAACAAACACTTTTCACGAAACTGTGTTGATTTAGCACTTAGCAACGGGGGTTTGAGCAAACCTGATATAACAACCAGGTTCGAAACTGACTCGATTTTCAGTTCAACAACGTTAAAACTAGGTTCGAAACTAGCTTCAAACAAACGGTTTGACAGCAGTTAGAGTGGAAACTGGGTTAGGTTTGGCATCAAGCGAAAACGACATAAGGAACATTGATCATTGATCATTGATTAAAAGCTCACGATATCTGATAAGCATCTGTTGAACTGTTGAAAAATAATATCTGAAAAGTGAATGGGACAAATTAGACCTGAAATGTTTAAATAAGACTCAAAACGGGTACAGGTTTCAGAGCAAATTTAACAACACAACCCGAATTTCAGCTAGAGATAATACAACCAGAATAATACCTAGAGATAATCACTACATATGATAAACAAAAAAAAATGAAAAACTACGCCTATAATTTTGCGAAATCACCGACTTCGCCCAACAAACTAAGCGTCGAAAATTTCGATGAAACTGACCGTCACTGTATCCCCCTCTTCTTAGCGGAATTTCTTTCGGCACCCTCCGGGTGGCGAGACATGAAAAAAAAGAGTTTATTTCATTTAACACTTCGGCACCGACCAGCATATCGTCGTTGTCGTTGTTGGCATTGCTACTGCCATAGTTGCCACAGCGTCACTATCGTCACCAGGAAACGGAAACCGGAAGACCGAAGAGAAGTGAGATGTTGATACAAGTCGGTTCGTACACAGGCCCGAGATGAGGGCGTAGGAGTTTCATCTCATGCGTTTGTGGGTTAAAGTTGAATAACTCTGCACTGACGGAAGTATCGCGCAACATTCCAAACATGCCTGCGGCTGCCTCGATGGGAAGAAATGTTTACGAGAAGGTTTTGTTGGGAATAGAGTTAACCCCCTTGGAATAACATGAAAATTTTTCACAGTAGTTCACCACATCTGGAGTTTAGATTACTATGAAACCATTTATGTCCTTTAATTTGAATGCATCTGTTTTAGAACTTTTTTGCTAACAAACTCACATACATTTAGGGGTTAACCTTATTTTGTGCTAGGGCACATAACCAATTTCACATAGTAAAAACTGTGCAAATTGAAAACGGATTTCGGTGAAAATCCTTTTGCTGCGGAGTTTCCAACATTGACCTCACGAGCATCTTAAATTTATCAAACATACTGTCTACAGAAATGAATGGGAGGTGATAGTTTACAGGCAATTCTCTGGTCGATTGGTTCGTGCAACGTTTCCGTTGAACTCACCTAATTGGAATAGGTAGCCACTGGCAACCGGAAACAGCTAATGTTCGTGTTTCATTTGATTCAGTGTGGTTAGAGCTACTTGTTTATTCTCATTTCCATAATTACACGGGGGACGGATGGACCTATGTCTATACTATTTACATCAACAACTCAGCTCCGTTCAAATGCAAGCGCCACGGCGCAGTAGCTCTCATCCGTTTCATATTTCGGATCAATTCAAAACCATCATGAATCATTACGGACCTCCACAAAGCTTGAGTCATTTGGTATGTGGAAACACTGTTTATTTTACTGTAGCGCTTTTAGTTATCAGATCCAAGATGTGTTCATAGCAGTTTGTTTTGAAATGTTTTCTCTTTCAGTGCTGAGAATTTCATCACGATTCGTTCTTTTTTTTTCGAAGATATTGTACTAGATGGAAGCCACGAACCGAAAATTAATTTTGAACACTCACTTCGAAAATCGGACATTGTCAGGTTCTAAAACCACGAAGTCGTTGAAATTGGAAAAATCGACCGTGCGCAGCGTTCTCAAACATTTTCGTGAGCAGCATATTATCGATCGTCAGGATAACAGCTACCGTCGTAATGAAACTGAAAATCGGTAGTTGCATTTGAAGATGTTGAGGGCTGTCGAATTATGATATCGCCTAGAAATTCAATCTCCAGAAGAATTCATCTTCGGAAAGAATGTCGAAGGACACTGAAACAGAATCTGATGGCCAAAAGACGTGCATCCTCGTAGACAATGAAACGTACGTGAAAAGGAATTTTGGGTACCTTTCCAGACAAAAGTTCTTCAAAACCTTTGGTCGAAACGATAAAAGTTCCAGTGCTGGTGTTTACTGTCGTGAAATGAGACTAGAGCAGTCTCATTCACTTGGTGGATACCGTACTGTGTTCCGAGCAGAAAACTGTCCGATTCTATGTGGGATACAATTCACAGTTCGAATGATTAACGATCCAATCTAGTGATCGCATTTCAAACCAAATCGAAGCCTTTCAAATGCTGTTTACTTTTTTATCGTACCAGATCATTCTGGTATTACTGGAAATGAATGGGTTGATGAGTTGATGCAACGAACGACTTCGTTGAGCCAACACAGCATGCCACAAACTGGCGAAGCTTTCAAACTTGAGCTTAGACAAGCATCATGGCTGTATTCTGGTCTGAGTGCTGACTGAACATTGCTAACTCAACTATCACATGCAGTGCTGTAAAACTTCATTCAATTCAATTGAAACTGAATGTGGAACACATTGACGATCTCTCTAATGCAGTAAACTTCACTCTCTGACAGACACAATGTTTGCTGACGGCCCGGACGGGCAGCATTCAGTCATCAATCGTTTCTCTTCAATCGAGGCTCAGTTTAACCACCGTCAGTTAATCTCTTGAAGTAACAAAATATCTCTTTCAATAGTGTGAGAGCTGCCTTCAAATGAGGTTCATGTAAACATTCCAATTGGTTCAAGATAATAGATTAAAGACAAACCAGATAGCTGAAATATCAATCACAGAATACAAATAAATTAATTGTTTCCTCCTTCAGTTTTCATTTTTAATACTTTACTCCATTTATAATTCTATTCGTTCGAATTTGCTTACTACCAAGAGCGAAGGCAATGAAGGAGCTACACTACTTGGCACTTGAAACTGAGCAAGCAAAACTTCAAATGACTATCAACGATTATTCAACTGACGATGAATTCCGGGAGCTTCACTTGAAAATGACAGCAAAAGTCAAATGAATTAGTAGGGATATGCTGACGGTCAGCGGCCATAAATTTCATTTTCATCTTATATTATTCGATTGAAAATGAAATTTTACCGCACTGATCACATGGCTACTTTTCAGCGTGCGTGAGTATTATTCGTGTGGTTGTGTGAATGCGGTTACGATACTTCATATCACGTGATATATAACTACCCCGGATTGACGCAACTACGTATCCGGGTTTTTGATTCTGCATACTTGGTTTAATCTGTGAATGCGAAACTAAAATTGAAGAATATTCTATTGTTTCTCACCCATTGTGGTAAGGAGCTATAGTCATCGTTCTTCCTGAATGAACCTTTTTGTATTGACCTTGGTTTTTGACATCCCTTATGAAGTACCGAATTTACTTCTGCTCATAAATTTTTCGGATCGGTCTGAATTCTTTCGCCAACGCAGAATGGTTCAGCTTCTTTCCTGGGGTGCAGGAAAATTTGTTTCTTTTTGTTTTGTGCTTTTTATCTCCCCTACAACACAATTCCTTTTTGCGTTCCTTTTATCCTCCCTTTCCCATCACAAAAATGATGAGAAGACATGGCGAGTCACATATCTTCAGATAATCAGGAGAGCATTCCACCTGAGCCAATTTGTTCTGATTCCTGAATGGTCCAGTGAATAAATGTTCTGAAGAGCCACTGGTCGAGGAGCAAGTTCAAATTCGTTTCTGTCAACAAATTCTCAAAAGAGCGTTTTGATATATGTTGCTAAGAAAAAACTAAGGATTTTCAAATGTACAAGCAATAGCTCGAAATGTAAATGGTAAGAAAAGGTTCCAAGAATTGCTTTGCCGCTCTTAAGAAAACACTGATTGTACCAGGAGTGAGTGACCCATTCACCCCCTCCCTCTTTCTCTCGTCAATAGACCTCTGTGTCTATCATTAATTACAGTAGGCCTATGGGTGAAACTTAATTTCAGCAGCTGAAAATTTTATTAGAGTGTCACCGCACAGAAAGAAATTAGGAATTTTACAGGTGACATAATTCTTCAAACGATACAATTCATAAATACTGCACTTCTCAAATGACACAATATTCCATTCGTACAGAAATTTACTGGCTCCGAGTGTAATTTGCACTCAGCTAGCAAGTGAAACTGTATGAATTTATATGCACGATTTACCAGCCAAGCAGATATGTGGTTCTGTGACTCAGTCGACTAACTGGTGTGCTTAGTGATCTAATGTTTTTTTCGGTTCAAGTCGCGTTATTGATGTTGATTTTTTAATTTTTATTCCTTTCGTTTTAAAGCCATTCAATTGAAATTTTGAAATCACTCAATTTTACATGTTCTTGAATATAAATTTGTGTGAAATATGACGCTCCATTTATGTGCATCTGATAAGATGTAAAATCACAAGAATTTTTCGAACTGTGCGACCTTCACAGCTGACGGGAACGATTATCGTGAACATTGTTTACTATAACCATAGATAGGCAAACGCTATGATTCACAAACACAACTCCAGAAATTCTTCACAAGTAGTTCATGAACACTTCGTTTTTTAATGTGCCTGGTATGTGATCACGTTATCTCGATAAGGTGAACACGTCATAACGCCATATTTGAATTCTGATCGAAATCTTTTGACTGAACAACAGTGGACAGAAAATGATTGTATTGAATTCTCCAGTATCCTTATAATGTAGATAAAAGCCAAAATACTTATTAACCAGTATTACTAGCTATTTTGTATCTTTTCAACGCAGCATCAAACCAATGGAGTTAATAAATTCAAAACTAATTTCGCCAACAGAATCCGACTTAATACTCCAACATCTTCACAAAAGAACCAATTCCGCAAAACTTCCAACGCTACACTTGCAGCTAGTCTTTATTATCGCAACCACCGTGCCAGCATAGTTGAGTAGTTAAGTTCGGGAAAAGTAAACCGTTTTCGGCGTGCAACTCTTATAGTGTTTGTTTTGAATTGGAACACACCCAGCTTCCGGCTTTGAATGTAATCAGACCAAAAACCGAAGTATGCACATGCGGTGGGAGAGCAATTTCAAAGCAACTGGATTATAACTTTGGAAGTAAAACAAATTACACTTGAAAATAATCTAATTTTAATTATCTGAACGAATAAATTTGCTTTGCGTCCAGCACCAGAAGCAAAGGAAGCACCACGGATTGCAAGCGTCCAGGGACGGAAGGATTTGCCGTCGCTGCTGTTTTTCCGGTGAACCATCAACAAACAGAAACTACCAAGGTACGACGCGAAGGAGTTCCCTATGACGTCAGGGCCGGATTTCGTGCTGTACGGGAGAACCGTTCGGACCATGCATCAGTTGAAGCTTGTGTCACTCGGAAACTGGCGGCGATGAACCAAATACATATTTAAATCTAATGAAGCCGACGATTTCTTTTTTCTTCATTTCTCATATATTGTTGAAGTCATATCATAAACATCACACCAATCTGACACTGTTCATCTATGCAGAATTAGGAACATTGCACAATGCGTAACATTATTACCTAAAATATAAACAACAAAACCATAACGGAAGCTGATTCATATCAATTCTTATTCCCAACCAAAAACTTCTTCCAAAACTTTGTCGAAGACACCACTCTCCTAAATAATTGTGATTCCATATTATAGAAGTTTTGAAATTCTCACGCTTACTAGCGCCGCATGTCAGATATTAAGAGAACATCATCCAATAGTTCTGAACAACTTTAACCACTTACCTGATGAAACCGTTAGTCCGTTAGTCATCATGATCTTGGGTTACAGGAATTTTTAAAATTTTATTGTACACTAGCGTCTTCAAGTGTGCGAATTATTAACTAGTGCTGCTATTACGTGATATATTTAGAGCTTTTCTACATTCTTTCCATCAGGTTCAAGAGCTATATAATACTAGGATATTTTGTTTTCATACTTTTTCATATTTACTCATATTTTCATAAATTTCACTGTGGTGTTCTTCAAAATATTTTCATTGAATCTTAAATAAAACGAAGAAATTTTGTTCGGGAATAAAAGAGCTGAACCTACAAAGTGAAGCAATTTTGAGCCAAACATTGAAAATCTCGGACCAGCATAGCTATAGCTGACTTATTTAGTCATCAACTAACAAGTTCTGCATCAAAATTACTATTCACTATGAAAAAAATTGGCTTCATTTATGCAATCTTGAAATTGCTGTTTTTAACACTTACAAATTGTAATTACGGAATGGGAAGTCGAATTCTCATACACGGTGAACTTGGTTAAAGTCGGGTTTAAATAAACTATATAAAAAAACATTCTTTTACAATTCAATAATTCATAAGACCATTTGATTCTCGGATTACGGATGCCGGTTCAATCATTTGTCAGAAAATGGAGTACACATATTTCTCAATTCTTTGTACATTTTACCCTATAACCCCAGAACCGGAAGTCGAATGCAGATTAAATTCAATAACAAGCAATAGCACTATAGGATCTTTTTTTTAACTATGAAAATTGATCCAACCCTCTTAAAGAAAATCAGGTGCACTTTTTTCGTTTTATTTTTATACAGTTTACCTCCTTACCGTAACTCCAGAGCCGGGAGTCGGATCCGTATACAATTTTATTTATTTATTCGTCGCCATTCAAGAGTAGACCATAGGATTAATTACAACTATTCTAAATAGATCACTAAATAATGTATAATCTAGTATGAATTAGATGATAATAATTAGCTTAATGAATAGAGTTGAAATAATGTTTTATTTTTTTTTGTCATTGTGAAATCGACAGCTTCTGAATACTTATTGTATACAGCAATAGATTGATTTATTGGTTCATTTTTGCATAGTTTGTTCGCTGGTGGTTTGTAATAAAAATATTTCGCTTTTTGAAGGTCGAGATGGTATGTAAAAAAGGTTAGTAGTCATTACGGTGTTAACGTTTTTTCGGTGACAGTGCGCCATATAGTTGCAAATTGCAGAAGCCAATTCAACCATTTATGTTGGTTGAAAACAACGTTTTATTTCTCTAATACAACTAAAAAATTAGTTGAATGGAAATGTAGTGTAAATTAGCTAAGAAATGACAGTACGTTGAATTGGTGAATTCAACTAAAAAAATAGCCATTCCAACAAATATTCTATAATTATTAAGGGAATGAGAATAAAAAAATCTAAACTAGCATAAGTATGATATTTTTAGTTGTCTCAAAAAATAACTAACTAAATTCAGAAAATCAACTAATTTTTTCGCCAAAATGCTGATTTCGGTCTTTCCGTGCAGGAGTTCACTGTAATCGAGACAACGTCATTTACAAATGTGACCATTGAAAATTCTCTGCGATTCTATTCGATCTTCCTATGTGATTAAGTAAGGTGACCAAACTAAGCTACAGTATTCTAGTACTGATCGAACATAGACAATGTATAATGTTTTAATTGTATATGGATCGTGAAAACTGTAACAAAATCGTTTCATGAATCCAAGCATGTTATTGGGTCTGTTTATGATTGTAATATAATGGCCAACAAAAGTCATTTTAGGATCTAGTATTGTTTCTAAATTCCAAATTCTTTCGCTTTTTTGAACTGTTTGACTTTCTAGAGTGAAAATCAAGTATGTTGTACTTCGTTTTTCACTGAATGTTATTCTACTACATTTTTTTCATTTAGTTGAAGAAGACTTTTGTTACACCATGTATAAAAAAAATATTTCTTCTTGGTGAACCTTGGCTTCCCATTGGTTTTTTTTTTGAAAACGAAGGAAGCAATGATATTACAGAACTATTCATTGAAATCTAGGTTGGTGATATCGATTCCGTGGTCTTTAAAAAAATCGATTGTACATTTTATCCCGTAACTTCGGAACCAGAAGTCGACTCTGGATAAAATTCAATAGAAGGCTATGGAATTAGGAAACGTTTCATTTGAACCTAAGTTTGTGAAAAACTACTGAGGGGGTATTCCCGAAAAGAAGCAGCAGATTTTTTACAGAACTTACGAAAGGTGAAGGATTGTTGGATGGTGCAGCAATCAAAGACTGATGCTAATAATAAAGTACACATTTGCAATAGCTAGTATAAACTCTGATAAAACTTTAAACGAGATTTTCGCTGATCCAACTTCTAGATCCAACAGATTTTTCGAAAATGGTGTTACAGAACTTAGTTCATTATTCGCCACGATTCAAGGAAAATGATTAACTACTAACATGATGATACAGAACAATTATTATTTTTAATTACAAGATATTAGAAAAGCCCTTCTTAATCCACCTAGAGGTGTGATAATGCCTTTTTCTTTCTTCATAACAGTCTAATGAAAATATTTTTTATCGTTTTATTAAATAATTTCGGACACTAATTTGAGCTCATTTTTGAGTAACTAATTTTGCATAGGGACTTTTTAAGTTTGCGGTGCTTAAACTTTTGAGCACTAGCGCTTCACGAAATTAGAGGTGATCCCAAAATATTGCACCCTTATACACTGGGGTCTCTTTTTATGCGGCTTTTTTACGCGGATTTCCGAAGTTACGCGTTTTTTTTTACGCGGATTTCCGAAGTTACGCGGTTTTTTTACGCGGATTTCCGAGGCTACGCGTTTTTTTTACGCGAATTTCATAAGTTACGCGGTTTATTTTTTACACTGATTTCCGATAATTCGCGATTTTTTTTCGCGGATTAACAAAAATGCGCAGTTATTTTTGCGTGCTTTTTTGTGCGATCCATATCTCCACGTAAAGAAGACCTCAGTTAGGGGTAACGGTAACCCCATTGTTCTGTTTCTGCTCTAAGCATTGGTTCAATGGGTTTAAATCCAATGGTTAAAAACTGAGCTTCCCTGACAAAGATCTTTCGAATTGTTTGGGTTCGACTTGTTAATATGTTTTACTTTGATTAGTAAAATTATACACGTATTGAATACGTGTGGAATAATATTAGCGTACGTGTACTGAACTGTGCCGGCACTGAACTGGACCGAAGGGGTATAAAAAAAACCCTTCCGGCACGGTTTAGTTTCGGCACGCCCTGTGCACGGACGGCAATATACTTTCATTTGTTTCAATGCGTTTCACAGTACCAATATGAAACGTCTTAAAAAAGAATGATTGGTTCTTTTTAGATTCCCCTATGTAAAAACTATTTTGTTATGACACTATCCGAATGGTGACCAAACAAATAGCAAACTTCGAACTACATATTTTAGAGTTTGTGGACAGTGCAGGGCCGCTGCCACAGAGTGGGGGCACGTGCCCCGGAGCCCACGGTCTTAGGTGGCACTTGACGGGACTCAGCGAGTAAAAAAAGGTCATTCCGTCTGTTTGAGGCACCCAAATAAATCTTTCCCACGGGCCCATTAATACGTAAAAGTGAGGCTGGGACAGTGAGTATCTTTATATAAGTTATCAGTGGGAAATTAATGAAAACGTTCGTGATCGCTTCTCAACAATCGGAAAAGAAAATAAACTGCAACCGTTTGTGAAATCCACCAAGAACAGATATATTTTTATTTATATGACTGATAAGATGTATTTGCATTTTCAAGCTATGCAAACAACATCATCATGCATTCCACATGATAAATAAGCCTAAACATTTTCAGCAGTTTAAATGACAACTAAATCGCAAGTGTCAAGTCAATTGAATATTGGGTTGTAATACATTTGTAGTATATCTACTGTTCGATTGGTGGAATGATTTATATTGCAATTTAAGTGTCGAGTCATATGCGACGAAATGAAGTGTGAAGTACTTCCATCTAACGTGTCGATTTATATCAGTGTAAGACAGTGGGTTGTCAGGTTACCAGAGTTGCCTTATTTCCAAATTCATCTAACATTTTCCATCTTATCATTTCGACAGACACACTTACAAATCAGATCTGATTTTACCAATCACTCCTCATAGTTTTTAAATTTCAGCATACCTCAATAAACTATTCATTGCCATTGAGTCAGATTATAACTGGATGGTGGATGTTTACATCCATCAAAATTCAACAAGTCGAAAGAAACTTAAAACCATTTTTTTCAAATTTTGTCGGATATTTCACGTTTGTGTTTTGGCTCTAGTTGAACTGCTATGCATATATTAATGCACGATTCAAACAAATCGAAGATGATACGTAGAGTTATAAAAATAAAAATAGAACTTGGCATCCCTGATGTGATCATTTTTCAAATCACCGCCGTTGTAGAGAATTGGCATTCTTTTCGTGATTTAAAACTAAACATTTGTAAGATATATCCGAGTGAGTAATTGATTATTCGTTTACCGTTTACTACGATCGTCTAGTTAGATAGACACGATAACGATCACAGGTATGTTCAGCACAGTTTAATATTTAATATTATATAATACGAAGGATGTTTGTGTGTATGTTTGTAATGACATAACTCCGACTGAACGGAACAGAGATTGTCATAGGAGAACTTTCAGAGGGAAAGAGGTTAGTTGGTGTTGGTGCAAACCCGTTTTGAAAATATACAGTCAAATATTATTATCGGAGAAGCAGGAGACAATCCAAGATTGTTTATAAGTTACGGTTGGAATCAAATAAAAAATAGAATAAAAAAGTCTTTAAAGCGATTTTTGCATTCCGTCGTTTATATACCTTATCGAAATAGCAAAATGTATGTGTGTACGACTGTGTGTATGTATGTGTGGGGCATTTTTTTATTCTTAGAGGTGTACCATAGATTGCGATTGTGATAATATTGTGTAAATTGATGTTTTTATTTATATTTTTTATTCTGGATAGTGTCATTTTTCTGAAGTCGGATTAGAAAAATCTCGAAATGACCACTATTGAAGCATTAAAAAGTTCGAAACAAAGAACATCCATATCACTAGACAAAAAATTATTAATTTTACAGTGCCTTTCGGGTGGTAAAACTGCAGCTTCTGTTGCTAGAGCTTTTCGATTGAATGAATCAACTATCAGAAGTATCAAGAAAAATGAGGCCAAAATAACAAAAGCTGCTATTGAAGGAACGGATGGTTCTGCTAAGCTTTCATCATATACACGAGATCCTACGATGGTAAAAGTGGAAAAAGCATTGCTGCTTTGGATTGAGGATCACGCACAAAAGGATATACCCCTAGATAAAAAACAAAGCTTTACAGTTATATGACCTACCATTGAATGATGGGCCATGTACAAGCTCTGCTGTCCGGAGTTTTACTGCAAGCAAAGGATGGTTTTACAAATTTGTGCAAAGAAATTCAATCCGTAATGTAAAACTAAAGGGTAAGAGTGCATCTGCGGACACAACGACCGCAGACCATGTCAAAAAAACTTTTATGAAAATAGTCGATGACGGTTCCTACCACGCAGATCAACTATTTAATGCAGATGAGACAGGTCTCTTTTGGAAGAAAAGGCCCCTAGTCGAACTTTCATTGCCAAGTCGGAACAAAAGGCTAGCGGATTCAAAGTAGCGAAAGATCGAATAACTTTGATGTTTTGCTGTAATGCATCTGGCGACCGTATGTTCAAGCCACACTATTGATACATAAGGCAAAGAGACCACGTGCTCTCAAAAATGTACAACCTAAAGATTATCCTGTACATTGGATGTCTAACCGCAAGGCTTGGATGACGAAGGAATTATTTGAACAATGGTGGAAGTTCAGGAGTATTTAAACAGCAAGGGAATGGATTTTAAAGCATTGCTATTGATTGATAATGCCCCTGGTCATTGCGAATTAACACATTCTAATATAAAAGTCATATTCTTGCCACCAAACACAACATCTCTAATACAACCGCTAGACCAAGGAATCATCTCAACATTTAAAAAACTCTATATAAAACAATCTTTTCGGTTCATCTTACAACAACTTGATCGAAAAAGCTCTGAATCTCTGCCAGAAGCTTGGAAAAAATACACCATTAAAGAGTGTCTAATTAACATTGAAGCAACACTAACGGAAATGAGGAAATCTACACTCAATGCTTGCTGGCGTCCACTTTGGCCCGACTGTGTCATTTTTCCAAAACCACAATCGGATAATGCAGTTTCAGAAATCCTGTTGTGGGCTCACGCATTGGGAGGTTGAGGGTTTGAGGACATGTCCAGTAAAGATATCGACGAACTTTTAAAGGAGTCCGTTATAGAAAACGAAGAATTATTGGACAGCCTCAATGATACAATTGACCCAGCGATCGATGATAGCCAACAAATAAGTGCGACAAAAATTAAGGAAGGGTTAGATTTGGAGGATAAGCTAGCGGAGCATTTTTTGAAATGTGACCCTTATATACAACGTTCTATTTTCTTTAAAAATTATCTTGATTATTGTATGGTACGGTACAAAGAATTGGAATCAAATTTATTGAAAGAAATGCAAGAAAACATTGCACAGTGGTCCGAAACGAGAAATTAGCGTGACAAAAATATTTTCACTATTAAATATTAGTTTTTTGTAGTTGGCGCATTCGCAAAAGTTGTTTGTAATCAAATGGCGCTCCTTTTGATGAAAAATGTTACTAGGGTGGTCCTCATTATTTTGAAATCTGAAATCTGACTTTCTTAATTGAACTCAAAAACGATTATGTTGTACAATAAAGTTGTAGGAGATTTTATTTTGAGCTTCTTCGCTGAAAAAAGCACCTCCCTAGCTTTTCATTCGATCGAGTTACATCAATTTTTCCGAATAAAGGTAGGGTGGCTCCTGAAAATTCACTTTTTTTGTTCTAACTTTTTTGTGAAACGTTCTACGGAAAAGTTGTCTTCAGAAGAGATAATCATTGCGCACAATTTTGATCAACCAAGCTTTTTCATATGAGCTACCAGTAAAAAGTTATGATTATTTTTTCATCAAAAACTAGTCAAGCTTTAAATATCAATATTCATTAGATGTCAGATCGATAAAAATGTATCCTATGCGGTTCCTGAAAGGTCATAAAATAAGTAAAAATTTAAGAGAAAATGGAGAGGGTGTTATTTTTCTAACTTATTTAACTTAGTTATAAAAATACCTTGAAAAACTCAAAAACATTGCATAACTCTTAAACGCCTTAAAGTATCAACATACTTTCTTCAGCAGAATAATGGTATCAAATTAGTTCTACAAGTGTTCTATACATTGTCCTTCCGAGAAATGAAAATCACCACACAAAAATTTTTCAACTTCGTACGCCAAACAAAAACTATTCGTACGATGTGCGTCAAAATTTGACAGAATGTGTATAAAAGTGTTGCCAACGTTGAGAGAATAAAAGCTTACCGATTGGACAAGCGCGGGAATTTTAAAATGAAAATTCCGGTTCTTTTTTTTCTCAAAAGGTAAATGTATTACTATTATGTTTGTCTGCCTTTTTTATAATAAATAGGTATAGAATTCGATCGAACAAAGGGAAAAATTTCCGAAGTGTGGAAAAGCATGTCGGTTTTATGCGTATTTATCCAGTTAAATGTCTCTGACATTACGCACCAGACTCCTTTGAATCCAAAAGCTTTGATTCTGCATCTGATTTTTTTTATTATGTATTCAATTTTATATTGGTATAATGAACGATTATCGTGTTAAAAACGGGTATGCTCCCTCGAGCGATCTACAAAAAAATCGTGTGCGCATTTGCGGTATATAGGGTAAGGGCCTATTTCATCTCATTTGTAAGGACGTCGCCTTAAAACCCCGATTTAGTCACTGAAATCACTATAACTACTTCACATTACTGCTTCATTCGCCTTGCTCCACGTTGAGAATTGATTCACATTGTTTAAAAATTCAACTAATATTTATGAAACAGCTAAAAACACTAATGATGTTTTCACTACTCTGCTCCTAATTTCATCTCAATGTTTTTTTTTTATCCATCCTATCGTTGATCTTTTATTCATCTTATAAATTAGCAATGGCGACAGCAATCAAAACAAAATATTCCACTATTACTCTCTCACCCGCATACGCATGGCTGCCAGATGGCTGACTAAACGCTGCCAGCTGGAAAAAATGGCTGGCAGACATTCTGGTAACCGACTGCCTCACCGCTGCCAGATATACAACTCAAACGGTACAACCGTACCCACCAGGATTTTTCCACATTATTATTATTGGTATAAAATTAACTCGTTGAATTATCTAATTAATGGGGCAATGACTTACGGAGATCTAAAGAACTATCTTTTAACATCATTTTATTAGTGAAAACAGATAGAACAGATATAGACTTTCTATGCAAGGTAATACATGTTTTCTATGAAAATATCTGGCATCTCTGTGCACAGCCGATGAAACACACACACACTTCACAGCGTTATGTTTGCGTATAGCGGAATGAAACCAGTGCTACTAGATTTGCCACAATGGTTATTTCATCAGGATTTACCACGCTCTTTCTGGTAATATTCGAAGTCAAAACAGTTTTATTGAAATATTAATGTCAATAAAATAATTAAACTAATGTCACGGATACCAAAAACATACTTTTTGATGATAATTTGAAGAAGAAAAACAATTTTTGTTTTGTAACATTATGAGATAACTTGGCAACTTTGCGAAACCAAAATGAGATGAAAACAAAGCGCAATCAAGTGAACGAAGTGAAAAACTTTCATCTCATATTTTTAAAGACTTTTATTGCTTGTCGGGTAATTTTTGAAGTTTTTAGTCGTAAACTAAACAAGTGACAAGTGAACATAACTAATTATGAAGTCATCCAGCATTCAATGGTAGTGTAATTGTGCGAAAAAGTGATCATGTTTTGAGACGAATCGATTAGTAGATATTCAGAAACATGACGAACTGTAAATCTTGAGACGAAAATGTCTCCTAAATTGAAAAGTGAGTTTATTTTATATGAAAAATACAATCACCGAAGAATTTAAAACCATTTCTTTCAATAGGAAAGTGTGACAATAGCTTTTCAAATCATTTTAAAACATTTCACAGTTTGCTTCCGGTAGGTTGTAAAATATTATTCATGTTCAAAGTTATGAGGTAAAGAGATGAGATGGAAATAGGAGATTCCGGGGATTGGTTGCAAAGTCGGTGTTCACAGTGATTGCATAGCGTCACTATATGAGAAAGGAAAAAAAATATCTTTTATTACCACCTGCAGACAAATGTGAGCAATGGAGCTGCTCTCTCCCTGACGAGTCAGTGGACAGAACCATTTTCCTGTTGGAAATGCAATCTAGTTTATCATTCATTTTTCAAATAAAACTACAAGTCGGAAAGAAAAACACCGTCACATCCGACAATTGACCAAGACATTTTTAGGCTGAAGTTAATCAATAGTTTTAAATTGTAATAAAACGCCACTCGAGGATCGGATTTTTTCTGTCAGGCCATCTCTAAGAAAACACTCGGGTCTCTATATATTTTCGAATAGGATCGCCAACTGAATAAACTCTCCGTAGAAACCTCTCGTTCTTTACGCTGATCCTAAGCAAACAGACCAGTTTGAAAAAATAATAAAACAAAGTGAACCGAATTCCATTTCTTTTGATCCCTCGTTGGCCTACTCGAGCGAAGGCTTTTGGCGCCCGGATTTCATCAAAAGTTCGTTATGCGTGTTTTACTTTGTTTCTGTCAAGACGGTTTGAAATATTTCTTACGCCGGAAGGAGAAGCAATTTTCGGTCCAATCTTCGCTTGACAGTCCAATTTCGAATTAAATCGGATTCACGATTTCTCTCTGCTAGTATGACGGTAAGGAACGAGTTGATAATAAAGAATACGTCATTCTAGCAAACGACCCGCTCGACCATATTTCCATTTCACAAGCACTCGAAACGAAACGATAGGAACGCTTTTGACTTCCCCAGTTGAACGGCGGAAATCTAGTTAATCTAGCAGTTGCTTTTGCAATGTTTGTAAACTTTCCATTTTTAATCATGTTGCACTGTTGAAAAGGTTGTTGCGAAGGAGTAAATTTGTTGAACGCCAAGCATTGAATAGAAGCGTTTTTCAAGTGACAAAAATTGCTGTAAATTCAAATTACCTAATACACTCCGAAGCACTCTCCTTACCTCGAATCTTAACTGTATTACTTAACTGTAAAAGTTCCGTTGAAATCTACCCTCAATCCTGTTGAGTAATTCTTGCTCCATGCAAACAACACAAAACTCATAAAGCTTTCTCCGGGTCTACCGCAACGGAAACGGAATGATGCAGTCTAATATTAGAAAATCAGCATCATTTGCCGCCAGATTAGCTTACCGTGCCGACACCGCTTTCAGCCGGTTATAGCCAAATCTCCGAAAATCTATTTCCTCCACCAACCACAGACTGCCGCCTGTCAAGCCGGCTAGAGAAACCAATCGCACCGGGCGATGGAATCTTCCATTTCATTAGCGTTGGGTGGATGCTGTGGTGACGGTTTGCTGCAAGTACCTACACCATTACTACCACCACATCGAGATGATGGCAGTCATGCGTTAGCATGTGTAGCTCTCTAACGGAATTTACTCAATTTGCTACGGGAAGCTTCTGGTAACTCGATTTCACTGTTACGTGGTGGGGAGGGGTGCAGAAGATTACTAACGGCTAGTGGTTTCAAACCATGCGCAGGTAATATTCTATCCTTTTGCGTTTTAAATGTACGCCGTTCCGTTCCGTTCTGTCCCATATGGTTCCAACCGGCTGGATGGAACGGGGAATTGAGATTTTAGCAGAAGAGCTCAATTATCGTAATCTTTGGGTTTTATTGCGTCATTTTCCATTTCTTGTGATTGGGGATATGCGCCTTAACCAGCGCTCGCTTGTAAACTCTTTAATTAATTCTCTGACGGTGAGTATTCGGTGCGGTATTAAAAGTAGACTTCACCGAGTCCAAATGTTTCACTGAACTTTATCGCTGTTTGATAATGCCACTTTGTTGACGCATGTTCGGATTGTAAATTGGGGACCACTATGTCATAATGTGATTTTGTTTTCAACCCAATTTTCTTTCGTAATACTAATTGTAATCCCCAATCAGTACTCTGGGCACACCTTTGTAAACACTTTACATCCACTCATGCACAGCGAAAAAGTAGTTCTACGAACATATGAAAACAAAATTGCGGCACGTGTATAACAACGGGCCATTCCGGAACCGGAAGTATATTCCTGACACGTACTGTCAACGAACCAAAGTGACCGAAGTGCTGTGTTAGCCAGTGACCGTGTCGACATCCCACCGATTGGTATTCCGGACAAAAATAACAGCATAATGCGGCTTACCGAGGTGGATTGGGCTCCCCAACCCCAAAAGATCACAGCCCAATGCGAAAGGGTGATGGTGGTGAGGGGAAAAGTGCCTGTCTCATTATTCATGGATCGTTTTATGTGGCATCAATAATTCAAACTCCATAATTTAGATATGCTCCACCGAAAGCTGCTGACGTGTGGTGCTGTGTGTTCTGATGGTTTAAATTTAAGCACATGTTAAAATATGCTTTTTTCCGAGAGGATGTATTTATTTATTGCACCGCATTGAAGCAATTGGGATTTCGTACAGAACGCAACATTTTATGGAATGTTCGTTCACACAATTGAAGAACGTTGAACCTAGCGGAAATTAACTTCAAGCTTATCGTTTGTTTGTCATTTTTGGCATAAAAAACACTTTAATTGATACCAACATTCGCGGAAACAGAGCGTCACCATAGGATTCAGTGCGAAATTACTCGAACGCGAATGGAATCCAAATCCTAGCTTGTCCTACTGCATAATCTGCACGGTTCTGGAAGTGCCATTCGTTTGCTTTTTATATGCAGCTCTGACGCAATGAGTTACACTAATTCCCCTCTTGTTTGGTGGTAAACTTTAGCTATTCCCATACAAACTGTACAACCGACTCAGCGGGACCATGCCAGATCTCGTTCGGATTCTCCGGTCGGGTGCAGCTCTAATCTATTACCAGGAAACTTTGCATCATGCTTCGCAGAGTAAATTACAACACTCGAGTTGTGATTCAATGGTAAAAACACAAAATCTTTGCGGGTTGGGTACTACTACTAGTACTACTCTCTGATCCCTGATGCAAACCGGGTAAAACTTTTGCCACAGTTAATTTTGTCATTTTGGTGTATCTGTTTGTTGTAGCACAGCTTTGTATAAATTAGCTACATGTTTTCGAGTTAAGATCTGAGGGATTTGATCGCTTATTTATATGTATGCCATACATAAAACTACTAAGTGGTATCAATTGATTATAGATGCTGCACAGTGGATGCTGTTAAATTTTGCGATCTATAATATACATATTAAAAAGAATTACAACGGCAGAAGCAAATTTCGAGCAACAGTGCAGTCATGGATGTAACTACAAGGAGTAGCCCCAATAGGATGTTCGAACCATTTATATGGAACAAGCTAACCAATATTTGAAGTAGTTGACGATTTATCTACGAAATTGTTTCAATTTGTTGTCTTAGTGCACGAAAAAGCCATCGATCGCCAAACAACTAAAATATTATTTGATTTGTTAAAATTTGATACAACTAATCGAACTTGTTGTTTAAACTAAACTGTCATTTTCGTTTTATCGTGTTGGCAGTTTAGCATTGACATCCAGCAAAAACACGCACCACAAACGAGTAATGAATCTATCTTCGAAAAGTGCACACACACAGACTTTTTCCGATCTCCTCGAACAGAGTCGAATGGTATATAACACTATGGGTCTTCGAGGCTCCGTTCAAAAGTCGGTTTCTCCAGCAATTCTAATACCTTTCTATAGAGAAAGGCAGAACCTTTTTTAATCCATCTAGTGGTGTAATGATGCCTTTCTCATAATACTTATATTTTCAAAAATATCACTAGAAGATTCTGTGAAGATGTTTTTTCAATCTTGAATAAAACTTGAATCAAAATACTAGATATTTTATTTTTTGAGCGACATTGTTTGACACATACTCACACACATACATGCACAGACACATACATTACACAGCTCGATGAACTGTGTCGAACACTTAGTCGTCTGGGTCAATTTTCAAATTTTAAGTGATTGCATAAACTTTCTATATGATAAAGCCAATTCTAATGTGGCAACCCTGCCCGCTATACGAAATTGAACAAAGCACACTGTGAACGGAGCAAAGCCACAGGTACCATCGCGTAGTAGTTTTGCATCGTCATTTTGAATGACGATTTGAATGTTTTGACACTCATCGCCCTACAATTTCGGAACCGGAAGTCGGATCTGGATGAAACTGCACAGTATATTTTAAGACAATGAGAGCTTTAATTTGAATCATGATTAGTGAAAATCGGCTTAAGGGGCAGGTAGGGTCTAACACTTTCGAAAAATCATTAATTATTTTCTTTATATTTTCTTATAGTATTAGAATATTCTGTGAAATTTTCATGCCTATTGGAACAAAACTCCGGCAGTTATAAACCTTTATCTATGGCTATCTCATTCTACGAAGAAGCAAGAGCTCGGCGTACAGGCCCAAGATTTCAACTTCGATTGAATTATCAGGTGTACAACATTGCTTCCACCGTTTTCCGATAGGTGGCTGTACCGGCTGAGGCTGGTCAAAACACATAGATAATAATGCCTTTAAAGTGAGTGTGTACAGTGCCTAACGAATTGTCATCGCCGTTTCAGCGACAGTTGTTCTTGTTTTCGTATTATTCACGCTCGAAAATGTCTGTTTATGTGCCCAATTCTCGCCATTTGCGGGAAGTTTTACTTTTCTGTTACAATTCGAAAAAACTGCCACTGAAGCGCATCGAATGCTTTCAGAAACTTACGGTGATGCTGCTCTGAGTAAAATAACGTGTCGTGGTTTCAACATTTTAAAAATGGTGATTTCGATGTCGAAGACAAACATGATGGTGGAAGAGAAAAAACCTTCAAAGATGAATAACAATTTACTACGAGCTCTTAAAACCGGGTGAAACCATCACAGGAGATCGCTACCGAACGCAACTGATGCGCCTTAGTCGCGCGCTAAAAGAAAAGCGGCCACAATATCAAGAGCGACATGAAAAAGTCATCCTACAACACGACAATGCTCGGCCTCACGTCGCAAAAGTGGTCAAAAAGCACCTGGAAACGCTGAAATGGGAAGTCTTGCCTCACCCGCCGTATTCCCCTAATGTCGCCCCTTCTGACTTCCACCTATTCCGTTCGATGGCACACGGCCTGGCAGATCAACATTTCAATCCTTCGAAGAGTTGGAAAAATGGATTGCTTCATGGATGGCGTCAAAAAAGGACTCCTTTTTTCGAGCCGGGATCCGAAAATTTCCGGAAAAATGGGAGAAAGTTGTCGCTAGCGACGAACAATACTTTGAATAATACATCTGTAAGCACTTTTTCGCAATAATGCTTTTAAAAAAAAGCGGAAGCAAAGTTGTACACCTAATATAGTATATACACCTTCTTAGTTTGTGGAAATCTGTTAAGAAATTTCCGAGAAAATTGATTGCGCATTTTTTAATAAATTTGCACATATTTCCTTGCAATTCCGGAACCGGAAGTCGGGGCCTAATGAAATTCAAGACAATTGTATAAAGCTATAAGAGTTTTTATTCGAATCTAAGTTTGTAAAAATCGGTTCAGCCATCTCTGAAAAACGTGTGTGACAATTTTTTTTCCTTTTTTTTTGGTGCAAAAGTAAAGTCTTGGCATTACATTCCTTTTGTGGAATTTGGCCTTTCTGTTTCAACAGGCTTCGCAGCCGGTTCTTAGTGTACAGAATCATTGCATGGCTAGTACTATGGATCCTACTGACACTAAGAACCCTTCCATGTCGGGGCTCGAACATACGACAACTAGCTTGTAAGACCAGCGTCCTATGCATTGAACCGCCTACCCGGGACAATTTTTTTTGCATATCTCCCTGTAATCCCGGAACCGGAAGTCGGATCCAAATGAAACTCAGGAGCTTTGTATGGGACCATAACACCTATCATTCGAATCAAAGTTTGTGAAAATCGGTGTTTGTGAAACACACACAGACATTTTGTGATCTCGATGAACTGAGTCGAATGGTATATGACACTCGGCCCTCCGGGCCTCGGTTGCAAAGTCGGCAAAACCCTTCTTAGTCTACTTAGTGGAATTTTCATAGATCTTCAAAAATCACCATGGGTGGGTACATGGAATTTCCGAAATCGAAAAATTGTTTTGGATGCCAAAAGTCTTAAAGTTGCATGAAACGTCGAGATCAAGTGTCATCTCGAAAAAAAAATTTTTTCTGAAAATCGACTGTGTGACTGGGAAAAAAATATCAAAATAGTAGATTTTTTCAAAGAAACTTTTTTTTAGATGACACTAAATCTCGACGTTTTATACAATTCCTAGACGTTCGACATAAAAAAAAAATTCGATTTCAAAAATTTCATGTATTCAATATGGAATGGTGATTTATCAAGATCAAAGATTTTCATACCTTAACCGTCGGAAAGCACCCCTTACCCATATCCGATTCAGCTCAAATTTTGTATGGCGACTTTTTTCGAAGTGCTCAAACTTTTGAGCACTACCGCCTTACGAAATTAGAGGGTATCCCAAAATATTCGCACCCTTATATATATTAGAGCGGTAAAAAACAACCTGTTTGTCAGTTACGTCACTTATACCATCATATCTCCGGAACCAGAGGTCGTAGCCATTTAATCTTCGAACTTGATCAATGGGCCAATACTAGCTTTCAAACGAGCCTTGTAGTCATGTATTTTATTGTTCCTCCTGAGGCATCACATGATCCCTTACCATGCGATGTTGCGAAAAAAATGCTATTCTACATCTATTTCATAGTTATTCTTATATTTACGAAGACTGGAAAAGTTCTTTCTATTTTTATATTGTAATGCAGCTCCATCGGACATGAATAAAAAATTTTTTCTAATGTTACTGTTTTTCTCGTCGTATAATATCAATCATTTTTGAGACAAATAGGTGAACGGATAAAGTATCGTGACGCAAATCTTCGGAAATAACTACAAAACTTAAATGATTGAGCATGTCGTTTCGCTTAAAATAAATCGCAAATGGATGAATAGTGACTTGCTGCGCATTCCAGTGGTGACTTTGAACATAATCTTGCATTCACAATTCTCCTTTCTAAAAGTTATTTTTTGTATTTTTCAAAAATGTACTCTCTTTTAACAAAATAATGTGGTATTAATTTCTCTAACTTTTGAATCAAACTCTTCCATCTGTTTTATGAACGTTTCTATGTGGTAGCTGTAAGTTGTGACTCATTGTTCAAACATAATTTCAACTATACATTTTTCATCCATTTCTTCTAATAAACTTTTTTCCAGTGAGGGTAAAACTATGTAATTTATGCATTGACGTGAAAAAACATTCTACTGTTATATTTTCACGAGTCAAACTATTTGTATACAGTTGCATTCCATTAGACAAGCCATATTTTTTAAGCTATCCGTAATGAGATTCACATTCCCGTTAGTACATAAAATTGTTACACAATCACGTTGACCAGGCTTTGGACGGCTTGTTTTTCATCATTCTCGTAAAATTGCACAACGGTGTCCTTAATGTTTTTATCTAGTTCACTGGCTGTCCTCGATCCAATAATAGCATGCACACCGCTCTCATTCAGTAATCTTTTTGCTTCCGTTGCTGTTTGTATCGTCGTATTAAAAGTTTTCTCTATTTTCTCGGCTGTTCATGACTTAGGCAGTACAGTTGAAATTGTTTTACGCATCGTACAGTAACACTAATATTTTACAAATTGAAACCGAAAAAATAATTACCGAATACCAGAAAAGAATTTTGCTATTAAAATTTTGAAATTCATTGAAACTTCCTTACACGTGTCTCTATCTCTTTTTGATTTTACTCGTTAGTACGAGATTGAATAATCAGAAAATCATTGCCACTAATAAAAATCAATACATCAAATAACCCATAACACATTATGACTGAATAATTCTCTTTTGCTTTGCATATGCAACCAATTGAAACGATCTTAAGTAGTCCATATAAACACTAAAGATCAATATGTTAAATGTACCGCAAAAACTAATTACTTGCCAGACTATAATGCTTTTATTTTAGTGAAATGGCTAAACGATTTGTTGCTTCGCTGATGGTAAAAAGGGATTCTATTTCTCTACTAACAAAGCGATAACTGTTTTCTCGAATTTAGATTTGAAAAAAATCATCTCAATAACTAAGAACGACAAAAATTATATCTAAGCAATTATGTATTGAAAGCATATTTAAACCACACAGGTATCATGTTATTTCGTAAATATATCAGCCGACAATCGATCATTTTCTCGTAATCTCTTCTGGTTCAATTTACAAGCACAGAACAGCTGAGGCACCAAGTTGGCATTTTGCTTACATTTTAACCATAGTCCCACAGTAATGTTGGATATGATTCAGGAAGGCTGCTGATTGAGTGATACATTTCAATTTGAATGTGAATCCCATTGAGAAAGTATCTGCCACTGACATAAAAGGGTAAACTTTACTGCAACAAAAAAAGTCTAAAGTGCCACCCACATTTCCAATTTATATTTAAATTTAGATTCCAATTAGTTTTCGTTTGTGACTTTGCATGGGAGATAGTTACAGTAAGGATGCAAACAGAATGTTGATTAAATTTACCAATGTAAAGAAGAACGAAACATTGATTGAAAATAATATTGTGTTTGGTCTGCTGGATTAATCGGAATTGAGTAGTTCAATCTAATATGGTTGAACCGTGTGAGAAATTTAAAGTAATGGTTTTAAAAGAAACAGTTCTATGTCAGTTAAAGCAACGATTTTCCGAAGACTCTCAATATTATATGTTATTTAATACAACCCTTGTTATTATATTTTCGTCAACACTTCAAAGTACTCGAGAAGAAGAATCAGAAGAAAATAGTTAATGCATACCTTGTCTCCCACTAGCAAAGTAGCTTAAAGTGACATTCGTGATGCTGAGCTAGGAGCTAAAATAGCTAAACAGAATTCACGAAACTGTCACCCGCTTGAGCAGAGTAATATCAAAGACATCATATTAACTAGATATCCAGCTCTCACATTTTCAGAGCAAATCATTGGTAACATCCTTTTTTGCGAGCATAGCACCCTCAGGCGAGTCCACATCGAATCTAGTACGTAGAAGTAGGGGAGAGAAATGTCAAATTCGTGCGCGCAAAAATAGCAGCACTGCGCACCCGTACAATTTACATGATATGTTGAATGTGATGCCGTGCGATGGCGTTGCTGAACTGAAGATTGATTTCGCTCCAAGCTGGCAGGGT
Organism: Malaya genurostris; assembly: GCF_030247185.1. Classification (NCBI taxonomy): domain Eukaryota; kingdom Metazoa; phylum Arthropoda; class Insecta; order Diptera; family Culicidae; genus Malaya; species Malaya genurostris. The sequence continues at coordinate 303,187,010 of NC_080571.1, read as the reverse complement.
CTAATAATATCCAATTAAGGTAAGTGATTAATCTTAAAATTTATTTGAATTATCTTTGAGGAAATTATACGAAATTAAAACAATATTTTTCCATTTTAGTTAAAAAAAATAATGGTTAAATTAGCAATGAACTATTACTATGATATTAGTAAGATATCGCTTTTTATTCGGGAGCTTCAAAGCTTTTTAAAATGAAATAGATGGTGTTCATATTGATTAAGTCGCTGCATTCCTCTACAGCAATTCCAGAAATTAACAGTAGAAAAGGTGACGAAATTAGGATAGACTTGCTCCGATTTGGAGACAATTTCGATTCAAGACTGATTTTCAAAAAGGGCGAATATATTGTTTGAACGATAATATAATAATATACACCTAAAAACAATGAACGCTTATCAAGTACTAGAAAAACAAAGTAAATTGAAAGCATTTGTTAAAAGAATTTGTTTTGCCGTTTATATTCAAATCATTGTAGCTTGGAGACTGATAATCGTACTAAACCTTTAACAGCATCCAACGGGAAAACAGACTGGTGAAGGACTGACGAAAGAGTGGCAGAAATGAAAATCTACGAAAATGTTAACGCAGGGACAACGAAGCAAAAATACGAAAAAATTCATCTAAATTTGGCTCACAACAGTTCCAAGTGGCTGGTCAAACAAACTTATTTGGGATATACCGGTCTCTAGTTCCCGGTTCCGGAAATGGTGATCAAAAACTCAGAAACGGTACTCATTTCATTTTCTCAGAGATAGCTCAAATGATTTCCGCAAACTTAGGAGGAATTCTTTTAATTTTGTCACAAAACAGTTTCAAATCGTAGGTAATATGATTTGCTGGAAAAACGAACCCAATTCGACTCAAATGAAGGGTCTTATGGTTCTAAAAGCTGCTATTGAATTTTTTCTAAAACATACTTCCGGTATCGGAGCTACAAGGTGAAGTGTGTATAAAAAGCGACATTGCAGAAAACGAAAAGACTAAACGTACGACTTATGACAGGTCAATATTCCTGCCATCTATGATGTAACAACCAAACAAGGTGAGAGAATATTTTATAGCGAAGACGTAATCCAATAAATCCTCGCTTAACTGGCCGCCCGCTTAGAGCCGTTCGCATAGATGGAGCTTTCATCCATGTTGACGATGTGATGAAGCGGCTGTTCAATACATGACAGTGCTGCCATTATACCTGAGTGCGATGGGAAAAACACCTTGAATTTTCTTAGTTGTCCGCACCATTACAAAATTGGAAGCTGACGCTTGAAACCTGTTATTTGGAAGCACTATGTTAGGTTTCCAGTAATAAAAACGGACAAATCATAAAACATATGAGATTTGCTTACCGCATTTGCGTGGTTTGGAATTACTTAAATTTAAAAGTATTACGAAAATTACCACATTTTTCATGATGTAACGGTAATGATTTATTTATAGAAAGAACTGATATACCTGATATATTAATTTGTATTAAAAATCTGTCTTTATCTGTATTCGCTGTAGAAATGTAAACATCAATTTAATAATAATAATAATAAAACAAGGTTAGGTTTGGCATTAAGCGAAAATGACTTAAGCTTATGTAATTTTATGAAAAATATACATCTGCAATATACATTTCATCTATCACTATTATAGTTTACAAACGAACAAGCAATGAATTCCACAGAATATGAGAGAAGTTATGTTTGTCATAGAAATTTCGCACAATGTTTCTAAATTTTACGTATGAATTTCATGAGGCTTTTTATGAGAATTCCAATTTTCGTGACTTCATAAGGCGGTCTTATGATTCGCATGCGGTATTTTTGTGGTCAAAAACCATACGAAATCATTATGAAATTCAATATATTTTTAGCCTATGTGTGTTGCACACACTTTCTAATCATTGGTTATTTCAACGGCAAGACAAGCATATACACAAATTTGTCTGTAAAATTAAATATTGTTTAATTTTTTGCTACACAGGTTCTGTGTCAAAAATCCCAATTTCTTTCATATTAAAAAAAAATCAAAGATTTCTAACGTTTTTTATGTTATTTCACTAAACTGTTCGATTTTTTCATGTTTCACCAAGGTTTTATAGATTTTTATGTACTTTATGCGTTCTTTTATTTTCGGATTTCAAAAAACAACACATGTTCACAAAATGAATGAATTTTTAATTTAATTCCAACCTGTTGTGGCTATGGTTTTATTCCACCTTCCAAAACACTGCACAATCCGTCGAGTCCACCAGAAATTATCCTCGAACGATTTGTGTAGGCAGCAAGTGGACAAGAGATACAAAATTATTTTCTGCTTATAAGTAAATAAAAAGCTTTTAGTGATTCTAATGTTTCAAAAATTTTAGCATCTGTACCTCAATCCATTCGATGAACTCTTCAAGTTTTTTTTTCGTTTCGTTTATAAAAAGACTCTTACTGAACATTTTATCAATTGTTTGACAGTTAGTTTTCACGACAATCAGTATTTACAGAAGTTCGGTTATTGGAAGATTATTTTACTATACGGACGGTAGGGTTTTACCGTACTCGGCGACTATTCAGATTTACCGTATGAGTTGTATATCTATTTACAGAATACGGTAATGAAAACTTGCGTAACACTGATCGTCCGGTAAAAATTTGCATAATTTTTGTAAAATGACGCTCATGTGCCAAAATATCGGTAATTTCTATTGATTACCGAAAGTTTTCGTCAAAAAAATTACCGAACAACGGAATGGAATCTTAGTGTGTACCTTACGATATGGCCGAAGCCATCATCTTTTCATCTTATCAGAATCAATTTTTGAAAGCATAAGCAATTACGCTACACTAGTTGTAAATAAAAGTAAGCATAAACAAATCTTTATTAGTAGATAGAACATCTGTGTTTACTGTCCTTAACATACTCTTTTATATTTAATTTTATCCTCTTTTTAAAATTGACACACACTCAGGATAATGTTTCCAATTTAAAAAAAATAATCAATACCATTATTTAATATATTTTAACTTGATCTTTATTGAATTTCAAAAAAATCTGTACAAATTTGTATTTTTTGCCAAAAATCTGTATTCTGCATATACAGAATCTTGGTCACAAATGTATCTGAAAAATCTGTAAAATGCAGAATAATCTGTATATGTGGCAACCCTGCTGACGGTAGCCCGTAACGAAAAGAGTTGTCAGATGAACCGTTTTTATTTTGACTTATTCAACTATCTTCTGTTTTTTTTTAACTGAGAAATAGTGCTAGTTTTCGTCAAATACTAATCCATGCTAAAGGATAAATTGTACAAATATTATTTTGGATTTCGATGGATTACTTTTCAAGGATTTCCCCCTTTGAACCATCCACAGTTACAATAATCGATTTTTACTTTGAATGCCTTTCTAGCCACACTGCCTTGTGCATCTTTCTTGTTTAATTCATCAGCTGGCAGTATTTCCCGTTCAGTGCTTTGTTGATATTGGAGTAGTACATTTGATTTCAGTGCTCGGTGATCAGCATCTCGTCAGGCTATTACGTTCATTACAAATCAATTCTTTTGTTATTCACCCCGTCAATATGACCTAGAATTATGCTAGTTTGTTATCAGGGTTATCAGCGAACGATGATGACGTCGATTGTTTTCTGGATATTAGAATAGTTGAAACAGTTTCATTTATGGTACGATCTATCGTATTTAGTGAGTTTTTCGTAATTATCGAAAATTAAACCAAGCGCCATGGAACATGGAACCAGTATTATTGAGAGGCCCCTTCTGCAGACAGATGAAGAAGATGATAGCGGAGTATCCTTCGTTGTCGACAGCAGTTATGCGGGCTCAATTAATGCTGGTACGGCGACTAACATTCCTTCTACGACGACAATTGGAGTGAAAAGCACTACCAGAAACAAAAGAGCGGAAGATGGCAGCCTACGGATCGCCCCGGTGGATAAGTATAACTTTACTTACGCAGTATTTTATTTACTCGGAATGACTACTTTGCTGCCTTGGAACTTTTTCGTTACTGCCGAAGATGTGAGTGTGTTGAGTTTCCAATGATTTATTTCGTTCTAATCACTGATTATTTTTAGTACTGGCAAAATAAATTCCGCAACATATCAAGCAACGACACGACGGCTCTTACGCCTCGACAGCTCGAATTTCAGTCAGATCTCAGCATAGCAGCATCGGTGCCAAGCACGTTGTTTTTGATATTGAATGCTTGCTTCGGTCATCGTATTCCGCTGGTCGTTCGAATGGCCGGTTCGCTTGTCATGATGTTCCTGATCTTCATCTGGACAACGACGCTTACTCAAGTCGACACGGACAAATGGCAGGATACGTTCTTTCTTATCACCCTCATATCGGTGATTGTTGTTAACGGTATGTTGACCTAATAACAGTTTATTTTGTTTATAACGCTTTACAGTCAAGCTGTATTCGACATCGGTGACTCATGAAAGCTGTTATGTTTTCCTAACTCAGTAATTAATACCTTTTGTTTGGCAAGACTGTTTTCATTTACCATCGCGTTTGAACTTTGTAGTACTTTGTTGCACTTAGTGTAGGTATGAATGTGCCAAGTTCTCCGAAAATGTAAACAAATTGATACATCTATACCTATCGTGGTGTTTTATTATATGAAACGTGATTGTCGAAGTGAATAGTTTATCGAATTTCACGATCAAATAGTTAGATGATGTAGACTGCTTTAATGTGATATAAATGCGACTATCTTCTCATGAAATCGATTTGAACCGAACACATTTTCTTAAAATCTCTTTTGCCTTTTTCAGCATTTTCTGCCATCATGTCTGGAGCCTTATTCGGCATTGCCGGCCAATTCAGCTCCGAATACATGTCGGCAGTTGTCAGTGGACAGTCGCTGGGAGGAATATTCACTGCTGCCGTCGATATTCTTGCTCTTTCGTTCGGTGCACCGCCGACGACAACGGCTTTTGTCTTCTTTATCATCGGTACCCTGGTACTGTTGCTTTCGCTGGTGCTCTACATCGTGATGTCCAAGACGTTGTTCTTCAAATATTACACATCATCGCGGACGCTAATGAAAAACTCACTGGACGTGCACGAAATGTCCCGAGAGTTGCTAACCCGACAGAATCCAACCTTTTTCGGAGTGTTTCGAAAAATATGGCTGTTTGGGTTTGCCGAATGGTTGGTGTTTGTTACGACTCTATCCATCTATCCTGCAGTGACGATTTTGGTTGGATCCCAGAATCAGAATCATCCGTGGCACGATGTGTACTTCATGCCGGTCGTAAACTACCTACTGTTCAACACCGGGGATTACATTGGCAGAGTGTGTGCTGGAGTTCTCGAATGGGTAATAATCAATGAATAATCGATGGAGTTCACTCTAAATGGCAATTACTATTTTTGCAGCCCGCACACAGTCCGTTTTTGATAAGCATCTTGTCCATAGCTCGCATCGGTTTTGTGCCAATCATGCTGCTTTGTAATATTCAACCACATCACAATTTCCCTGTCTTGATCCACTCGGACTACATTTTCATTGCGCTAATGGCAGCATTTGCGCTTTCCAACGGATACATTACCAACATTGCTTTGATCGGTGCGCCGAAGGCCGTAGATTCGCCGGAAAAGGAGCTGGCGTCTTCAATGATGGCTGCATTCCTGGGAGTTGGACTTGCTTGCGGGTCCACAATTAGCTTTATGATCATTGGCATGATTAAGTAAATTTGTTGCGAAAACAGGGTAAATATTATTTAAATACTGACGAATCTGCGATATTGTTGTTAAGATATTAGTCTGGTAGTGGGATATAGTAACGATACTTATCGATAATCGTAAGTCAAACAAGGAAAAACCATCATACGACACCTAGACAAATATTTTGATTCTCACATCTTTAACTAGCCTATTGACATTAGCTATGAGACGGTACCTATGCTATAATATACATAATCGAATACATGACAACTTCAAGAATGTTCTCATTTGAATCACATTTCCATCCATTAACGTAGATTTAACTGTAATAATTCGCTTGATAATTTTACTCTTCGTGCTTCACTGCTTTCAACATGATAAGAAGCAGTTGTATTTTGACCCAAGCGTAAATTGCATCATTCGCGCACAATTGCGAATGAGTCAGCGTGGAATGCACATCGATTGGCAGCATCCTAACCGTATTTGATTCGTTTTGCAGAAACCGAATGAAAACAAAACGAGGTTAATGGATGACCCATTAATATTATTATTCTTCTCCGAGAATTAAACGCACGTGAGCTGCTGATATTGACATATGCGAACTGGATTAGCGCACCGGGACAAGGTTTAGCAAAGTGGTTCTTTAGAGTCAACAGAATCCGACGGAAACCTTCGTGATAGTTCTATGCTTTGCACGCCAATTGATAATTACTCGTAAAGTCACTACTTTACAATCACTTTTGTCGAGCTAACAGGAAAATTGCTGCAGACAAGTTTGGCAATAATTGACAGTTAACAAATTTAGGACTGCCGAGATTCTCAGTAGCAAAGCCTTGGTATTACATTCCTGTAGTGGAATTTGACCTTCTGTTTCAACAGACTTCGCAGCCGATTCAGAGTGTACAGAACCATTGCATGGCTAGTGCTACGATTCTACTGACACTATGAATCCTTCCAGGTCGGGGCTCGAACATACGACAACTGGCTTGTAAGACCAGTGCCCTATGCATTGAACCGCCAACCCGGGACAAATCAATAATTATACATTTTACCGAGACGATTACCGACCACTCGGCTGTGCAAATTTCGGCACTTTTTGCAGCGATTCAGCAATAAAATTTAATCGTGTAGCTTCTTCTTTTCAAACAATGATATTTTGTAACGAAAATTTGCATAACTATATTCGCTATAATAAGATTGTAAGTAGAACCTTAAGAGGTGCTGCCAATTTTTAAATAAGTACAAGTTTTTAGTTTTTCGATCAATTACATATTGATAATGCAAAACATATCCAACCGCACTTGAATCACTTAAGAAACCATGAAATATTGAAATATTGGGTTGGTGATGTCCGAATGGCGAATGAGAATAAACCTAACAGCTCACTTTACACTTTCTTAACTATCGGAAATCGTACTCATTAATTGATTATTGTGTGAATTGTAAGACTTATTCACGACATACATTTTCTAACACACAAATAAATAAGGTGGGCTAAAGAGAGTAATAAATTTCAAGTCAGGCAAAATGATCTTCTAAGTCGTAAGAACGTATTATGACTTCTAGACATATGGATTATAAATGTATTATTTCAATTTTATGATATAGAGGGGAAATTCTTCAAATCATTTACTCTAGATATTCATAAGATAGGAATTTACAAGAAGATTTGAATTAAGAAATTCACAAGAAAAAATGAATCAATCAATTTATAAATATCGTAAATTTGGTTCTGTGAAGTAATTCTGAACTTGTTGCCTCTCTTGTATAGAAAGGTTATGCAATCACTGTGAAAACCGATGGCGCTGATGTAAAGACAAATCATTCCAAGGAACCAGAAGTTCCACAATTACTTAAAATATCCACTTTCTTGCTGCTTAAAGTACACGCGGAACTTTTAAGAATTTGAAAGTACAGAACAAGTTCTGCGTGAATTTTCTCGTTGCATAGAAGCTGAACAATGTATTCCAGAAGCAGCTTAGAGGTTCGTTCGGTTGCGTCGCACGAACTTTCAAATTTGGATAATTACTTAAAAAATGGGCTGCTTAGAATGCTATTGATAAACTTTGAAAGCTGCTTAAGCTAAATCAGTCACTATTATCAGAAATTTTGGATAGCTATTTTACGAGATGTGCGCCCGAAAGAAATAAAGAATTTTAATGGATTCAAGTTTATTAAAAAAATATTTGTATCGGAATCGCATGCTTCGCGATGTATACGAAATTTTTACCGCTGGTAGTACAGTAATATCGTAATAGTGCTGTAGTAATATCAATTAAAACTGTAAATAATATTTAAGTACATGCTGAGACTAAAATTAATTAAAAATCCATTCACAAAGTAGTCTTTATGCAACTGATTCAAAACCAATACCCTGTTAAGTTTAAATTTTACGTAAAAAAGTAATAGTACCGAATTTCGCTTATTTTCGAATAATTGGTTTAAACGAAATAAAGTAAACCAAACAGTATCGTCTCTATAATCAATATTCAGAACGAAACAATCTTTTCATTGAATTTATTGTTAGTGGCTATAGAAAATATAACAAATTCCTTGAAACTAGCTAGTAAAATCATCTAGCATGCAGGTCTTATTAACTTATAACCAAACAAATTAACTATGATTGAACCGACGGAACCTTAATTCAAATAATTGTCTTATTATCCTATTGAATGAGATTAGATTTTTTCCAAATCTGATTTCCAGGATAATGAAAGATAAAAATGTCTTCCCTTCATATAGTGTACGACAAAAAAAAATCAAAGCAGATTGTAAAACTATTCGAACTTTTATTCCTGGCTATTTAATGGCCCTAAAAACATACTGCAACTGTGACAGTCTCCCGATTCCGGTTCCTGAAACGTATATTCGAAATGTCCAATATGAAACTTGCATCGATTTCTCGCGAAATGTTAATGAGAAAGGCACCATTACACCACTAGGGGGATTAAAACAGGTTTTTAGTCATTACGATCAATCATACATACGAAGAAAAACTACTCCTGTCGTACTTATCCTGGTTGGATCGCCAATGTGATATTCTCCTACACTGATAAAAATTTGCACGATCGATTCATATGTAAACACCACTTCAATTTAATATGCTTTTTCATTTCAATACATAACCAAAGCGATTTGTTTCAAGATTTCATGTGCAAATTCACTAAGATGCGAGATTGGATATTTTTCACTTAGCTTTGAAGTGTTTTTCCTTTGGATATGATGTGTTTTGTTATTTTTGTTTTATTCCAAAAACAATTTTTTATTCAGGCCTATTTGAGTACAAGCTTTACGTGGCCGATTGAGCCGATTTTTTAAATAAATTTATTTTTGAGTTGGATCTCGTTGTCATCCTTTTTCTAGGGGGAGAGGAGATTCGATTTCCCTCCTGCGAGGATTGAGGGGCACTTCGTTCGTGGTTCGTCTCGTCATCCATTGCCGCACCGATGGTATTGTTGTTGATTTCCGTCTTCTTTTCGTTGCTAGTTGCTGTAGATGCGCCTTGTTGTACATTGGTTGCAATTGCTGGTTGGTTGGAGGGTAAGTTGTTAACTGCAGATGGTGTACTTTGTTCTATAGGGGATGATGATGGATTCGTTGAAGGGGATGCTTCATTGTTGTTGGTGGCTGTCACAGGTGTACTGGGGTTGTTTGGGGTTGGTGTGAAGGAAGCACCGTTGTCCTTTGGTGTAGTTGTCTCTTTGTCCAGTTTATCACTTGGCTTACCGTAGTGAACAGCTTTTTGGCAATATTGACATGTGGCCATCTGATTGTCATAGGTAACAAGTGATTTGCACGGAATTCTTGTATCTTGACCGAAAATCACATAAGAAGATATAGCCTTCTTCAAGTGTATGCGTAATAAACGTACGCCATTTAGAATACCGGGGAAAAAATTCTTCCACTTTTCTCTTTCGATAGAGAGAATCGATGACGCTTGAGGGAAGATCATGCACATGCACTTCTACACACTTAGAAAATTTCGCAGTATTCGGTAATTTTTTACCGAATTTTCAACAGCTGAACGTTCGGTAATCAGTTTGGTAATTGAATTGATTACCGATCGTTCGGTAATTGCTGAACTGTCGAACAACTACCGTAAACTGTAAACCAAATGGATCTAACAGATTGTTCGGTAATTTTTGTTTGTTTGATTTCTTTTGGTTAAAATTCTGGATTTTCGGATTTCAAAAAACAACACATATTCACAAAAACGAATGGAGAAAATCGTTTTATTCCACGAGAAATTTAAAAAGTGTCAGATGTTCCGACTGTCCGGAATTATGAGCACCTTCCAAAACACTGCACAATCCGTCGAGTTCAACAAAAATTACCCTTGAACGATTTATGTTGGCAGCAAGTGGACAAGTGATACAAAATTATTTTCTGCCTATAAGTAAACAAAAAGCTGTTAGTGGCTCTAATGTCTTAAATACTTTTATCACCTGTACCTCAATCCATTCGATGAACCCTTCAACATTTTTTTCGTTTGGTTAATAAAAAGACACTCACTGAATATTTTAATAACTGTTTGACAGTTAGTTTCATGACAATAAGTTTTCACAGAAGTTCGGTTATTGGAAGATAACTTTACCAATCGGACAGTACGATTTTTACCGTATTCGGCGACTATTCAGGTTTACCGTATCAATTGTATATCTAATACAGAATTCTGTAATGAAAATTTACGTTAAACTGATCGTTCGGTGAAAATTTGCGTAATTGTTGTAAAGTAAAACCCATGTACCGAAATATCGGTTATTTCTATAGATTACCGAAAGATCTCGTCAAAAATATTACCGAACAAAGGAATTAAATCTTAGTGTGTATAGCACTATCTTCCATATATACTGGAATGTTGTACTTAATGTTCTCGTACTCCACATAGTGCACATTGAATTGCATCCAACTCTTTATAAAACTGGATGTAAATAACATTATTTGTCTTATTGCATTGAAGTAAATGCACACGTTTAATGTCAAGATGCATTTGCTCCTTAAGCAAACCTTCAAGTATTTATCGAAGGTCGAATTTTGCACTGCCTGAAGTCAACTACAATTGTATTCTTTCGTGTCGGCGGTAACTTTTGTTCGTTTGGTTCACGCATTTCAAGGTCGTTATACTGTTCACTACACAATACTGTACTTGGTTTCTTCTGTCCCGAACGTAAGCGGTTTTGTTTTATCGACTGACTTGGATGAGATGCGAAAGCGAACTGTGTTTTGCTATTGAATCGAACTACATGTGTTAAACACTTCATTTTCTAGTGGGAATGAGTACAGCACAAATGTAGGTGCAAAACACTTGAATCGGTCAACTCCGTTTCAGTTGAAATCTATGTGGAAAACAATGTGAGATTCACATGAAATGGATATAGAATCTAGAGGTAACGATATATCTTATCGTTTTTATGTGCATTTCATTTAAACGTAGCATGATTTTCACTAAACATATACAAAAGAAAATGTGTTATTATTCTATGCGAAGTAGAAGTATTGTACAGGTATGTTGTGTTATTTAAAAAAAAAATAGGTAATTGAAAACATCCATTTCATGTTTTTCTGTTCCTCACGAAAATGGCACATTTTTCAACGAAGAATTGGCCATAATTGCAATTACTCTGAATGACGAAGATAATCAGCAGTTTAAAAACAAAAAAAAAGAAGATTTGGATGCACGAGCTTTGGCGAAAAAGAGCAGTTGAGGGTAAATTCACTACCTTGTGTAAGCAGCTTGTGAAAGACGAGATCAAGGAATATTTCCGAATGTCAGAAGCCTGTTTCAACTCGCTGTTGAGTAAAATTCATCCATGTCTTGAGAAGCATGACACTACATTCCGATTAGCAGTGACTCTCCGAGAGAGACTGGCAGTTTGTTTAAGATATTTTCATTGATTTGTTAACAAGATTTCTTTGTAAATGTCAAGAAAACTCCAACCAAAAATTGTATAACGATCATTGAGATGGCGTATAGTTTGTGTTCGTCTCATGATCTCAGATATTTAGCAACAGGAGACACGCAAAAAACCAAAGCATTTAATTACAGACTTGGGGCTGTCTACCACGAGATATGTCGTGTAATTACCGAAAAATCATCGACGATGCAATGCCGAAACCAACAGAAGATATGTGAAAGAGATTGCTAACGATTTTTGTGGAATTTCTTTCTGTGTCTTGGAGCCTTGGGTGGAAAGCATGGGACAATTCAAGTATTTGCCAATAGTGTCTTTGAGTCAACGCATGCTTTGACCGTGCTTCGGATGTGTGTCGATACAGACACGGGTACGATACGGTCTAGTGAGAATATTCACATGGAGCTGCATTAACCGAATTTGAAGCGTAACTCGGACGAAATCCGGTTCAGTCCCGTTCCGGATACGTCACGGCCTAGTGTGAATAGCGCTTAAATTTGACAACCGTGGCCTTCTAACGACAGTTCGACATGTAGCTTGCGTTGTTGTTTAAACTATGATGTTTTCTAATGAAGCTGTCAAAAATACATAGGAACATTTATTCTCCAGTGAATTTTCGAATTGTTCTGTTGTATTAGAAAAGAAACATAATTTTTTTCAATGGAATTTCAATTAATTAATTTCAATATCTCGCTTCCTCGCACACGTACACCTCTAGTTGAGAAACACAACATTAGATAACCCATACCGCTCATGTATTTTCGTGGCTCTCACACTCACTCTCTCGAACCGCTTTTCTACATTGACGTTTATTGAGAAAGAGCCAATGAGCCGTTCAATTGAACCGGCCCACTTAGAAAAAAAACGTTCAGCGGTGGTCCTTCATTGGTCCAATACGTTGGATCATTGGTCCAATGAAAGTCCGATTTTGAAACAGACCGTTGAACCGAATGCCGTTTTTTTCGTTCAACAAACCCGGCAGACAGAGGTTCATTGTTGGGCCATTTTTAACATGAGGAGTTGGAGCCCCGTTGGACTAGTTTTACTGCAGAATTTCTGAAGTTTTTCCAATTATTTGTTTAAACTAACAATACATACCTGCACAATACTTCTTCTTCACGTAGAATAACAACAAATTTTCTTTCTATGTAAAGGTAACACTTAATTTTCACACTATTTTTGCAAGAGAAGAAACAACAACAAACCGTTCCAGCAAATTGAACGAATATTTCGTGCAATATGTCGTTCAACAAGCGCTCAAAAATCAACAAAATTGAACGGCCTGCTGAGAGGGGGCTCTTATGAAAGAGCGTTCGGTTCAGAGCCGCTCATGAGCCGTATTGCCCATCACGCAAAATGAGCCGTATTGCCCATCACGAAAAAACGCTCACCGGTGATCCTTGGTCCAATACGTTGGATTGTTGGTCCAATGAACGTCCAATCAATCGTTAACCGGGAGGCCAACACGGGACCTTCGTTTACCGATCTTGAAACAGACCATCGAACCGAATGTCAAACATATGCCGATTGTTGAACAATTTTTAATATGAGGAGTTGGAGCCCCGTCGGACTAGTTTTACTGTAGAATTTTCGAAGTTTTTTCCACTTATTTTTTTAAACTAACACCACATACCTGTACAATACTTCTACTTCGCGTAGAATAACGACGATTTTTCTTTCTATGTAAAGGTAACACCTAATTTTCACAATATTTCTGCAAGAAAAAAAAACAACAAACCGTTCCAACGATTACTTCGTACAGTATGTCGTTCAACAAACGTCCAACTACCAACAAAATAGAATCGCTAGATGAGTGGGTCCCGTTGGACGATTTATTGGACGTTCATCGGGCCAACGGTTCAACGTATTGGACCAACGAAGGACTTTCGTTGGACTTTTTTTTTTATCAGAAAAAAACACAATGCACTCTCTCTCCTCCGGCACTCTATCTCCCAGCATACACGCTAACCTGATCGTACTCAAACTCATTGTAACTGACACATAACCCAGCTTACCTCACTAAGATATATTTCTCGGTTGATTTTTCAGCCGTATGAGCAATTGACAGTTTCTCTTTGTTTACTTTCTTTTTCGATTATTGTTATGTGATTATAAAGATTTTCTTGAATTTCACAGTTCTATCTGAAAATCGAAAGTTTCGCGTATCGTTTTATGCAAAGAAAGTGAGTGATAAACGTGGAAACCTCTCGGTAATTGATAAAAGATAAAGTAAACAAAGAGAAACTGTCACTTGCTTATACGGCCTTCTGAAAAATCAACCGAGATTTGAGTTTGCGTCGCCGTACTCCATAGTTACGATTATGACACATAATTGCAAACACTTTCTTTTTTTTTTCATAAAAAAAATTTAATCAGGTTAATTTGCGTATTAGCTTTACGTGCCCGATTGAGCCATATTTTTGTTAAAGAAGATTATTTTTTTATTATTGGATCTCGTTGTCAACCTTCTTCTAGGGAGAGAATAGCTTCCATTTCCATCTAGCGAGGATTGAAGGTCACTTTGTCCGTGGCTCATATTGTTTTATCGTCGGAATTGTGGATGGTTTCCGTTTTCTTGTTGATCGCAGTCTTGGGCTCGTCACTAGTTGCTGTAGATGCGCTTTTTACATTGATCGCAGTTGAACGCTAACGCCTACTACTGCCATTGACTGTAAAATGAACGATTCGCTTTAAAACATGATTGAGCTCTTATAATTCTCTAACTCCGACAATTTTTTTCTTCCGATACACGAAGAATCAAGATTTTAGACACAGTTTCTCGCAATTTGTGTTCAAGTTTTTTTTTCGATACAACTAAAACCAACTCGCAGAAAATAAGCTTTCGGAAAAAATTTCAATCGAGCTATTGTCCGTTTCTTCAAGATTCTGTTTATTCTGTTGATGTGTGTAGCAGTACAGTTTTGCATCACAACAATATTCCATGCTTTTGTTTATCTTATTTGGTTTACAACTTTTTATTTCCTGCTTCCATAATACTAGTCAACACCTAATCAATTTCACTAAATAGAGAAGTTCCATGCTGTGTTTTTATATTTATATATTTATGCATGCATTATTGTTATCTGGTATCAGAGTAGATGACTCTTCATAGTTCCAATCCAATAATTCCAATAGTTTTCGCCGCGTAGATACATGCTAGCAGCAGTTACAATACTTTTTTTCAATTCCGCGGGTTTTCTTTAAAAAAAAAAAGTTTTGTACAAGTGGTTATATAGACCGGTTAACGCTTATTTTCTCATCAGGATTATTAGCTAGTATGAACTTGTTTCATTGCCGCTGACGTGTCAGATTTCTTGCAATACGTTTTAATATGCCACTATGTTGCAGAGAAAAACGTCAACAATAGACATTATCAAAGTCATTGTCACTTTGTTACACACACTAAACGCTAATCAAATAGCTGACTTGAGTTATATTTTCGTCCAATTGTTTTTATCTTATTTTAACCATAATGAACCGAGCTCATATTTTGCCAAGTAAATTCATCTGAAGCGTCGGTCGGTCTTATAGGTAACTTCATTCTAAACCCTGAAACGGTGGGTCAATGAAACAATTGTTTATCTGTTCTAATGTTAATAACGTTGCGTTTGTTTGTAGTCACAATTAGATACTGTTTTCTTTAAATGTACAGGTTTTTTCTCCGATTCGTTAGTCCATAACTAGAATTGGTAAAAAGTAAAGACATATCTCAAAAGTTTTTTTTCTGCTCGGTGATGAAACCCAAAGTTGTTCGTCATATTACTATAGTATGTGTATATGTGTATTAAGTCTCGGTATAGCTGCTGACTCAATCGTATCGTGAAGGGACATAGTTTTGGTTCTGGGATCGTAAAATGGGATGGATGGTAAAATTCGGTGAGTGGTTCAAATAACGTTTTTGTTTTTCTCTAATCGTATTTCTTAACGGTTAACATTCATCATTACATAATTTATCTTACAGCGTCACAAGTGGAATGGTGTTATCGATTTTCTGTTCATTTCTTATTAAATTATGCTAACAGCATTTCTCAAGTTTGTCTAAATGTTGCTTCAATAGTATTCTGTTTATTTGTTTGTTATCTGTTGCTGATAGACGAAGGTTTCCGGTGATGACTATATTTTTAAGTAAAGACTTTTTTTTATACACAAGGCACATAGAGATAGAAAAAGTTTATTTCTCCTTGTTTTCAGTTTACAAGTCCAATGTTTTTGGATAGCCATGTATTCCAATTTCAATTTGTTTGTTCACAGCATCATAAGTGTTGTATTCGTTAGAAAATCGAAACGATGTTATTGTATATTCATAAATTGAATTGAAACATGTACTAGGAAACTTTTTCGAAGTTGCTGTATTGCAAAAGAGAACAACTTTAAGCAATGTGATAAACAAACGGAACCAACAAATGAGGAAGAATGGCTAAATGTAATACTCACACATTCATTGATTGTCATTAGAATTATTTAAACGATACTTGTTACGGAACACAAAACTAAAACCAATAATAAATTACCTTATTTACACGGTGTCTTATAGCTAACGTTACAGTCGAGAGTCGATAAATATCTAAAAGATTATGCTCACTTCGGAGATTCCTTTGCCAACAAGTACCACTGGTGCTACCTTTGCTTATTCATTCTCTAACTGTTAAGTATCACTTTTTTGCACTAATACCTACTGCTCACTATTCCGCCCAATGCGTTTTGACTGTTTTCTTACTACTGTCTACTGGTTAAAATATTCACTTTCCGTTATCTACTGACAAAATTCTCCAAACATCCTTTTATTGTTAGTGTTTGTTTCGTTCATAAATATTGTATCAGAACTTTTTGACACACAACATTTACAAAGGCGAAAATACAAACAAGTGATGGATACTGCTGTAATTTTGACATATGCTGTTTTTATTTGTTTGTGTGTATGTTCATTTTTCTTTATTATTGGTTAATGATGTTGCCCAGAAGTGCAATCATCGAAAAGTTTTACATTCAATTCAAATAGTGCGTTGCGTTTTGGTTTGGTTTTTCTTTACCTTGGTAGTTACAAGAAATCTTACTATACTAATTATTATGCTACTGATTTCATTTGCCCTTGATTGCTTTATTACTATTATACAAACACATCAACGTTAAATATAACTAGATAATATGTTGTCTAAAATAGCATTTCAATTACATTGCTGCATTTTTGTTTCGATCTACGTTACTGTTAAGCTAATTCCGTCCTGACTGTCCAGTGATTTGCTTTGGAGTATACTGCACACAAAAAATCGGCGAGATAGATCTCTATAGGTGAATTTTGATATCCCAGCAGTAAAAAACTCAATTCCTAATCAAATATTCGAGAATTAACATTTTAATAGTAATTTAATTGGTAATTATTCTATGAGAACAACCAGTCGGGCTGATTGGAACTGGTATCGTCCATTTTTCAATCTAGACTGTAATAAAATGGCAAAAATCACCTGACTTTTCAACTAAAACACTAAAAGATCAATGACAGTGTTGCAGTTGTCAATCGTATTTAAAGAACACTCGAAACAAGCTGTCGAATAAGTATTCATTACTCAGTCCATCTGGGAGAAAATGCGGGGGAGAAGCACTCATATACCTTCTGATTTCCGGAACCATTCTAGTGGAAATACCGTAACACAACACTTAATAAGTTGTGTGACTACCTAAAAACGCTTTTTTTTATTTGATTAGTACCTTACGAGGTAAACAGAAGTAAAAAATGACAAACTTATGCAACTATGTAACGAAAACCGCGAAAATTTTACCGCAGAGACGGAACTCGAACCCGTAGCTCCTATCCGGGGAAATTGTTTTGCCAACTAAACTACCCTGCACATGAAAACACATGAAGAGACAACCTAACTGAATAAAAGAACCGAGCATGCTTTGCTTTACTCGGCCGCTGCAGCACTCAATTATAATCCTATCTTTATGGAAACCCATCCGACAGTAAACGCTGATTTTTTTGGTCAATATCGATTTTATTCATCAATGTAATCTAATCATTACAATCATTCCAACGCTCTCAAACTTCTCTATGCCGTACTTTTAGCAGGATTTGTAATTTGTCTCAAATTCATTTCGAATTTGTACATCGTCAGAACAGAAGCATGTTTTATGCGAATTTTGCCGTAAAATTGTTTGAAGTTGCAGTTATGCAAAGTAATGTCATGCATTACATTCCTTATGTGGAATTTGGCCTTTCTGATTCAACAGACTTCGTTGCCGATTCTTAGCGCACAGAATCATCGCATGGCCAGTACATAACTACGATCCTACTGACACTAAGAATCCTTCCAAGTAGGGGCTCGAACATACGACTACTGGTTTGTAAGACCAGCGTCCTAGGCATTGAGCCGCCAACGCAGTGGAAATCTGTGATCCTAATTACATCGCAATGATGGTTGATGCTGAGAGATTTATCATTTTGACTCTATCAGAGGATCAAAACTTCTCCGATAATTCAATTTCCTAACAAAAATACTGATTTAACGTAGTGGAAACAAAATTTCAATAAAATTTATACACATTTTGTCGTGAATACGACTTACTTTAATATGGGGCGCCTTTTCAAAATTTACCCTCTGAGAGAGTGATAAGTTTTTGATCGTGAATATCTCTTGTTGTATCTAACGAATCAATATAATTTTTGCTACATGCCATCGGAAATATGATCACAATTTTATGATAAAATTTTCAGTTGTGTGACATAATCTCAAATAATTCAATTTTAAACTTTTCTGAAATGTTTGGTATAAACGAGTATCAAAGAGGATAATTCATAAGGCGCGTTTGCCTTTCTCGTATTTTGAAAGTTCACAGCTCAGTAATCTGTGGAAAGATTTATAAAATCTAACTACCAATAGAATCAAAATTTTTCAACTTAAACGTGTATAGCAACAGCATTGAAGTATTTAAATAGGACACTATTGAAAAACCTGTCTCATTTGACCCATGTCAACACCAGCCAATCAGAACGCGTTCTGAGGAAGAGAACAAAATATCTGCTTCTGTACATCAAATCGTTCGAGAAAAATGTTCCGAACAGTGCTTAATGTCGTAGTGAGTTCCACAATTTGGTCCTTCTGAAAGGCAGGAATGAATCCCGTACAGCATCCTGATAGATTCTTTCAACGAAATGCAAATCCGAAATGAAATAATCAACATTAAAATTCTATATGCTGCTATTTTTATAGCCGTTAGGACCACACATTAGTGAAAAAGCTACAAACGAAATCACTTAAAAAGAAACCTCTTACCAAAAATTGGATCAGTTTGGATTCTATCGCCACTGCGAGCAGATGTATTTTGTGTCGTTTGCAAAGCTAGTTTCGCTTCCGACAAGAGCGATTACGTCGCAGCTACTAGTCGTTTGCATTGGTGAAAAAACAACGAAATGGGGACAAAGGTGAAGAGCATCACACCAAATCAGCCGTTCCAATGGCTCTAAAAGATTTCTAAAGAACTATTAGGATTTCTTCTTCGCAAATCGAAGGTAAATATCTTCAGTTTAGTGCAAATCTAGAACAGTTTGAATAGATTTGTGCACTTTTCGCTGTGTGAAATTCACAGTAATCGAGATCAAGTGAAGCCTTCTTTGTTTTTGCGAAAAATGTGAAAAAGGGGAATGCTTGCATAATTCATACAATTGACCAACTAATTGATATTCGGAAGTGTTAGGGACATGTCAGTTGTTTTCGTATTCACGACATCCAGTTATGTCTCTGACATTACCCACTCGCCTTTTTTATGGGCATGATTTCTGAATCACTCAAAGTTACTCCGCAAGTGAGGGACATGCAACGCCCTTACATTAATTAAAGTTTCCGTATATTCAATACGTGTGAACAAGCTTATCCGTTATTAGCTTGCTCGCGGTTATTGTGATAATATGAATAGTTCCCTTAATTGATCTAGACAATCTTTAGGAGGCAACCAGTAGAAATGATACAGCTCTGGACATAACATAAGAGCAAATTCAGCAGGTAGAAGTTCTATAATCTGAAAGATCTATAATAGAGCAGAAACTGGAACAAACATATCCCCAACAAGCCGTTCTTTTTTTATTTATTCGACCAGTTTTTCTGTCAAATTTTAAACTGGTCTACGATGCCGTTCTATTTTTTGTATATTTGAAACACAAGTAAAACACTGTAACTGACATAAATTATGCATCTAGAACTAGAACATTAACGTATAAGAACGCAGGTTCGAGTCCTGTCTCTGAGCGTATCTTTTTTCCAATAAATCATTTTTTCTGTTAGTTTTTCATTCAGTTGGCCTCTCCAATATATATTTCCGCTCAGTCATTGCAAAAACTACTATCAATTCGTTCTCTTTACTAATACCAGAAACATTCAAAATTATGTTCGTCAGTCGTATTGCAATGAAAGACTCACATTCTCGAGGAGAATATAATCATACATTTGAAATTACCTCAAAGTTGTCTTAAGAACGGCATATTATAACACTTTCCCCTATATTCAATTTGAAAAAACAAATGAGTAAAATTAGTCTCCTTGAAGTCACTTTGCTTTGCCTTTCTTGAATAGCATATGCAAAACCACTCTTTCAGCAAAGACCCGGAGCTACGATTGTCATACATCAATCTATTCAGTTCGTTGAGATCGGGAAATGTAGATGTGCGTGAATTTCACTTAGAGATGGTCGAGCCGATTTTCACAAATTTAAATTCAAATAAAAGGTCCTATGTTCCGTTACTCGTCTATTGTAATAAATTCGGATTCGACCATCCTGATTCGACGGTTGAAGTGTAATTCCAAGTAACCAAAAGTTTCACATTTACTTAAACCATCCACTTTCTTGCTGGTTAAAAGTACACACGGAGCTTTTGAGAACTTGAAAATACAGAACAAGTTCCATGTGAACCTCCTCGCTGCGTAGAAGCTGACACCTCGTATGGACGCTGATTCCTAAACCGGATAAGAATAATTTAACGAGACTAGAACAAAATTTCAAGGTCGATGAGACAAATATTTACTCCAACAGGCAGCATGAATGTACTGATAGGATGTAACCATGAGTTTCACATCCAATATAGCAATTAACTTGGAAACTATTACTACTTCTTCTGCACAGTATACTCCAAGCTATCTGTGGCCTTATTCCAGCAGAAGTGATTCGAGACTTTGTGTTGTCAATATTTACCTAATCGTCTGATTAATTCAAAATACTGCCACTTTCAATTACCTACCACTTTTCAAATGTTTCCTATTTTCACACATCTATTCAATGCTTACCAGTTTGCATTTTAGTTTAATGTTATATTACCCGTCAACGAGTTGCGTGTTTCTCTTTACTGTTATTATTTTCACGGTTTCAATTGTCATATTTTTTTTATGTTCCTAGATTAAATATTCGCAGATTCTGAAATCTGTTACTGATTGAGACGTTCAACGTCATATCTTCTGAAATCAATAAAGTGTATGAAAACAAACGAAAAACTAATCTTAGATTCAAAGCAAATATGTACAGCTCACAGCGAATAACTGCTCAACCGCTTAAATCATGTTATGTTAGTTAGGCCAGTAGTTTCCGTACAACAGCAACAAAAAAATGGAATTCCGTTTTGTACGAACATCGGAAGAATAGTCTAACAACCGCCTAAAAAATACTCTAGCAGACGAACGTAGTTTCTATTACCCTGAAACTTCAGTCCTACGCAGATAAAGAAGCTCAATCTCCTTCAGCTAATAAAACCAATTCCTGTCCAAATTTGGGCAAAATTTTTACTGTAGGCATCATTGAACCAGGCTTCTCACCGAAGCGATGCTTTCCGTCGTTTTCTGTTCTAGAATCTACATGACTAGCTTAAGGATATCACTCCAGCTGAACGTGAGTATTGTTAACATTGTTTTCGTGTGCGTTCGACGAAGAAATAGACTTGGTAATGGCTGGGGTTACCGATCCGGCTCCTCCTCCACCTCCCCCACTGGTGCACAAATTGCCACTAGAATGCGACGTCGGTGGCAGAGTGACTATCGATGAACCGCTCGTCGTGCTGCTGTTGGTATTGAGATGTGTCAAAAACGTTTCCGAAATACACGCATGAGATTCTGCCTCCTTTTCAAGTAATGTTCTAGCCTAAATAATCAGTTAATATTAGAATCATAAAAGATTTTCTAACTCACTTTCCAACCTAACCTTCAAACGATGTTCCTCAAGTCCTTGTTTCACCTGTTCGTGCTGCCGTTGCAGTTCGTCTCGTTTTCGTTCGTATGTCGCTGTTAGGCGGACGCGTTCGGCAACACCCTTTTCCACCAGCGTTGAGTCAACTTCTCGCTTCATCCTAAAATAAATTCAATTGTTGGTCAAATATTTTTTTATTTAAACTCAATTTCGAGAATAAACAAACCTTTCCAATTCATCCTTGTCCTTATGAACCTGCGCAAGCTGCTTGACTTCATTTTTTCTCGAAAGCTGCAGTTGTCTCATCACCTCGCTGGTTTCCCGTTCCAGTTGTCCCTGCGGAAATTGCGTCGATTAGTATTGAAAAATAGAATCTTACCTTATTCCACTAACCTTAAGTTGTTTTATCTGATTTTCCTGCGATTGACGCAGTAGATCCTCGGCCAGGTTGTATATCACCTCGTGGTGTTTCTCCAGCACCTCCCGAAAACTACTCGCGTGATCACGACAGATCTGTTTCAACTTTTCTGCATGCGCACTGTTGTCACACGAGTCCGCATCGGTAGAACATGGCGGTATCCGTATGTTCATGTCTGCCATATTTTTACTGCTGAACCGTTTGACCAACTTGTTACCCATTCCAAATTTACTCTTCTTGATACCGTCACTGAGATCACCACTTTTCTGTGAGGTCACTTTAATTTTGTCCTTATCGTGACTCTTTTTCAGAGCCTTCAGTTCCTTTTCCAGCGCATCCCGTTTCTTTCGCAACTGTTTGTCCTCGAAGATTTTCTCCAATGGATCAGCAATTATTTTACCAGCATCGGACTGATCGGTGGATTGAGCTGATGACAGCCGTTCTTGCTGTTGGATTGTGGTTTGCTTATTCAACTGCGGACTATGATGATCAAGTGAAGCTTGTGCCACCGGCAAAGATACTACTTTCGATATCGCTTCCAAAGGTATTTCTCGTTCGTGCTGCACGGTGTCGTGGAGTCCTGCTGCATTTGGTGTTAATGGCTGCACACTCGGGCGATGTTTTGGACTTCCTGTCAGGTTGTCACTAGTTCTCAGTGTGTCCTTCCGAGTACCTACAGGAATAATCACAACTGCATGTTGGTATTATGACACATAAAACACGATCATACCATGCAGGTAAACAGAGGTAAATAATTTGAACATAAGATACACAAACAATGTTTTCTACGAGTACTTAAAAAAACCAGAGTCAATCTTACATGAATCTTCCTCCACTGGTTCCATATCTTCCTGCAGCACGGCCAGTTGTTCCGATCGTTTCTCTAGTTCACTTTGATACTTGATCGGGTTTGCCAAAGCTTCTGCCAGCTCCGACAGTCCATCGGGAACGTAATCCTTCACTACAATCGACAAAAATAACGTCGCAAGTGGAATGGGTTGGCCCACTTCCGTTCGCAGCGTGAGGTGCCTGTACCCGGGACAAAGTCCAATCACCGGAAGCACCCGATGCCCAATCAACTTTCCGCCTTCTTCGTAAGCCGCTACCCTGATACTAGCCAGTTCCGGTAGGACAACTTTCTTGAACACAAACGGCTCCTCACCGTAGATTGGATTCATGCCGTTATCTCGCACTATTTTCGAGCGGAATTTTTTCCTCACCGTGTCGGCCGGTAGGCCAAACATGTCCACCTCAACGTACGTGCCAACTTTTTTATCGGTCAGAAATTGACCGGACATCACCGTCACTATCACCGTTCCAGCAATGATACCATCGACCTGGCAAATACAGAGTAATGCGTAGTAGTGGTTAGAGTTTTTCATTCACGCCCTGTATTGCACATGTTACCGTGCTTTCAGCGAACGGATCCAACCGTCGGTCCTTTCGCCTCATAAACTCCGGCTTGAGCAGGAAACCGCAACGATGATTGTACTCGAACAAACCCAAATTAAGTTGCATAGCGAGATCAAGGGTCTGGTAGTTGAGTGCCACCAATTGGCATCCGGCATTCCAAAATAACTGCAAATGAAAGGATCAGTGAGTTTTTAGTATGTATAGTAAATTGTGAATTATCATGCGCCTCCATGAAATCGACATGGATTAACTCAATGCTGAATGTTATACACGTACGTATCCTTCATTCAAGTTCTAGTTCTGAGTATCATTTCATAAAACTGTTGGTGAGTGTCGCATATAAACTACAAAATTTATTATTTTTAGATTATCACCTTTTTTCCCGGAACGAAATGGGGTTGAGGTTGCTCATTTCGACTGCCTTAACCCCATTGTAGGTATTAATCTCTAAATTAAAAGAGGTAACTAAAGAGATTCAAAACCTCTATCGAATGAGATAAAATTTAGTAAAGTTCTATTGAAACTTTTGGAAAAATATGTATAAAACTATTTACTCAATTATTTTTTCAACAAATTTATTTGTATCATGTAAATCAAACGACTCAATTCAGTCCAACGAAGACCAATCGAAATCCA
Organism: Malaya genurostris; assembly: GCF_030247185.1. NCBI lineage: Eukaryota > Metazoa > Arthropoda > Insecta > Diptera > Culicidae > Malaya > Malaya genurostris. The sequence goes on along the minus strand of NC_080571.1, from coordinate 303,162,801 downwards.
ATGAAACTTTGCTAAAAAGAGCAGGCAGGAGACAGAATCAGATATGGAACGATACCAACCATAAACGTCGTGTCTTTGCTGATTGCGTTCTTGAAATAGATGAAAATAATCCTGAATTTCATCGAAAAATCACGTGAACTGATTACATGTCGGTGTAAGTGGCCTATTTAGGCAGGCGAAAGGGGCAATGTTTTTAGGAGTTCAGAATTAGGAATCAGAACTAATTGCAGGGTGGCAAGTTAATTACCGAATTCAATTTCCCGTATTTTCCCCGATTTTTGAGATAAAAATTCCCGGTATTTGGAATAGGCTCAAATCGCCCATGTTTAGCTTTTTTTTATTTGTTTTTCAAACTTTAAACAGATATCCCATGTCCAAAAAGGATCATTGTAATAGGCCCGATAATTGAGGATTCGAATACTTTCCAGGCATTTCGATGTATATATAGAAAATATTCATTATAACATGTGCATATAAGAAAGGAAAAAAGCAATTTTCAAGTCATTCAAGGGTTTTAGTCACACCGATTTCTTCGGAATGTACAAGACTGTTTTTATTGTTTTTTTGGTATACATATGATTGAAAATAAATCAAATCGTTTGAGAAATTCTCGTTTTGCGATCCGATTCTATACGGGCAGTTGATAATTGGGATAGCACCATTTTACTATTGCCGCTTATTCTAACTATGTGCATATAACCTTTGTATAAGTTGTATCTAAAAAAAACTGGGAATGTCCAGACCAGGGTTTTGAAATATTGTATATTGTAACCTAGTATGAGAATCATCAAGTCGAATTATCTGCGATAATTGTCAACCTGCGATTCTCTCTTGGTAAATTCATCACAGCGCCTATCATTGCCGGAATGTATATATTTTGTTAAGGGCTGTGAAATACTCAGAGTATGAAGGGGAGCGAAGAAATGTAGAAAATTCTCTCACGGTTCATGCATTGAGAGAAAGCGAGTTCTTGTAGCATCTTCTACCAGATTGAAAATGTTGTATACAATGTAGAGAAATATCAAGCCGCTTTCTGCCAAATTATCGGCAATCACCAACACTGATGATGGCACAGCACATCTAACATAATGTCTTCATGGCCAGGGCTTTGGCCATGGTATAATAAATTATTATATGGACATATACTGTTTAAATTATGTCACTTTCAAGCACATCTGTTCAATGAACGATGGCCTCAGATAAATTATCATGCTGTGATTGTGATGAAAACCAATTATTAACGAAGTCCTGTCAGACCAAAAATTTGAATTGAATTTAAAATCATTAGATATACGTATACCTAAGATTTCGCAAAACCGTTCGGCTGCCAGGACTTGCTCTTTTAAAACACCATTTTCTCCTAATGTATCTGTTAGTCAATAAACAATGTTTACGATTTCAATGCGTTGATGGGCAAATAAATCAAATCAGAAAAATAATCAGGAAGTACGAGTTCTTCATGATGAACTCTCCGTTGGTTTTAAATTAGCTTTATTTCCAATAGCTTAACTAATTTATCTTCTATGAGAAATCTTTCTACAATTGATCTTACTGTAGCAGATCAATCAATAACATTCAGGGTTTCAAATTAAGCAATGATTCGTTGAATTAGTTATATATTCTACCAGCTTAGACCTAATCGACTAGAAAACTATCGAATGTAAACCCTGAAATTGTTTTGGGAAATATAGCCGTATATAATTTAAATCATTACTTTATTAACGTTCCAAAAGCTCAAACTAAATTCTTTTCACCTTCAAATATCAACGTTCTTGTGATCCTACTATAGAATAGTTGAGGACCTTTAAAAGAAAATTAAACATAGATTCACTGAACAAATCAATCCATTTTCTAAATCTTTCTAAGATTCTATACTGGTCCTCAGAAACCAGTTTCAACTCCCAAAAAAGCAACTCAAATACTTCCTGTAAACGGTGAATAAGGTCAAAGTCGACAACTCTTTCAATTTTGTGAGTCCTTTTGACATCTCACAGAAATATAAGCATAACACAAGTATTGTCTCAAGACGACATTACTGAGACAAATTATGATGCAATCATTAGCAAACTTAAAAACATGAAGACTCTTAAAAATGTTCAATTATTTCATTAAAAAATTTTTCTATGTTACCTTGAGATTTTGCCATAAATTTTGCAGGTGTGTTGAATACTTATTCAAAAATTTATTAAAAATCCAACAGAAGCATCCAAATTATTTTTATTTTTTCAAAATGAGCTTTCATTACGCTGTTATTGATAACAACTAAAAAACTCTGATGCTTCCTGTTTGATTTAAAACTGCTTGCAAGCCTCTAAAAATTGTTGGACGAGACATGGGGTGTTGGCCCAATTTCCAATGGACAATAAGTTATTTCAACACTTGTACTAAACATTTCGCTCAAACGCAAAATTTCGATTACCGGCACCCAAAGGTGTTCGGTAACCGGCATCCCATTTTTTTCGACAAATCACTAAAAATTGTTAGTGATATGCAGAGATACCAAGTCTTCAAATTTGTCTATAAAATATCAAATTTCTTAGTTAACATGTAAACCTTTATTCGTATAAAGGCTCTTTACAGACTTTTGAAACTTCGATTCGTCAGAAATTACAGACTTTTGAAAATTGACGCGATCTATTCTTTTTGCTAGCCTAAACTTTTAACTTTATATTACCTGGCATCTCTGGTGATATGTAACAGGTGGACAACTTGACGGCTTCAATACATCCGTCATATAAGTAAAAACTTTGGTTCTCTGGTTCTGTTAGCCATGGCGACTCCAAACAAATCGCCCAATTCAAGGAAAATGAACTTTAATGCACTGATAAATGCCATTAAACGTTGCTTAGTGGATAAGAAGCCAATAAATTCGACTGCGACTACGTATTCAATCCCTCGAAGTCGGTTGAAGATCGGTCTAATCAACACCAAAGGCGCCATCATCCAAATCATCGGCCAAGAGAGCCTATGAGAAGTTATCATCAGACAATGAAGACTTTGGTCCTCCGAAAGGACTAAATTCCGTTTTTTCTTTGAATAATTACAGTGTTTACTTACATTTTTCCATTTCAGCGAATTTTCTTGGGGTGCCGGTAACCAAACGCCTTTTTTGAAATGGCCGAAATTTATCAGTTTACTAAATTGATAATATTTTTTTTTCAATCGATTGAATCGACTAGGTTTTTTTTTTGATTTGTTAGCCAAGGACTTTAGCTTTCCAATGTTGTATATATGTCCGCATAATGTGCATTTGGTCAGAAGTTATAAGCTAAAAAGAAAAGGGTGCCGGTAACCGAACACTCTCCGCTTCGAGCAGAAGTAAATGCGACATCCCATAAGGGATACCAAACAATCTGCTAAAACCTATTTGAGGTCAATACAAAAATGATTCATTCACTTCCGGAAGAACGATGAACCCCTCTGACTATAGCTCCTTACCACATTGGATGAGAAACGATAGAATATGATTTAATTTTAAGCTCTGCATATACAGACTCAACCATGTATGGAGAACCAAAAACCCGGATACGTAACTGCGTCAATGCGGGACAGTTACACATCAGATGATATGAAGTATCGTAATCGCATTCACACAAATCACACGAATAATACTCAGAACACTGAACAGTAGTCATGTGATAATTGAGTTTGCAATGATGCTTGGAAAAATGCAGTAGACATTTTGACAATTTCAGATTTAAATCTGGTAAAAATGCTTTTGTCTGAGCGCAAGCTTGTGCTTTATCCAACTAGTTGAGAGTGGTAATGCTGGTTCAGGACCAACGAAATGATTCGTTGCACCAGCTCTAGTCAACTCATCAGCCCATTAATTTACAGTAATACCAGAATAGCCGGGTACCCATAAGAAGTAAACAGCATTTGAAATGCTGATGTCTTCAATTTCAGTGAACTATTCGAACTGAGTGCTTTTAAAGCTGTCTAACTGTCGGAACAAGAATAGATTCGTTTACCACAGATTCACACATCGACACACAAAAAATGGTGAACATGGCCAAACACTGCTCTGAATCATCAACACGTTGTTGTTTTTGATCGACTGTGAGTAAACGCGGCACCCAGTTTGAAAAGAGCTTTCGCATGGTCAAACGCTCATGTATAACTGTAAATACACGGCCTTCTGATATCTTTACGGCTTCAGCTGTCTCACGTAAATACAATGTACTAGTAGGTACAACCAATTTATGAACTTTTTTATGTTTTCGTTAGTCCAAAACCACAATGGACGACCAGAACATTCATCATCATCGGTGTCTGTAGGACCACGTTTAAATTTAGCAAATCAATAACAAACGTATACATGGATTTTAAGGCAAATTGAATTCAAGCACTTTTTTGTATTGTATGGAAAAAAACCTTTTGTCAAATTGTTGCTTAAAAATATTTTTCCGTGCGATCGACGTTCCGCAAAACCCGCAAATTCTAAAAATTTTATTGGGCACCCTACCTGGGAGTTGTGTGCTAGCTATCCAGGCCCGTACCCAGGATTTCATTTCGGGAGGGACCCAAAGATTAAAAAATCATGTTAGTAAAGATGTACCTAATTCTAGGTGTGCCTTTTACGGGTGTTTTCAACAGACACTTTAAACTTTTCCACTGGAACTGATATATTACATTTCATTACGTTTACGTTTCTGTTTCTGATTTCGGGAGGGGCCAGGACCCCTCGGCCCCCCTCTGGGTAAGTGAATGTATTTTTTGTTACATACATGTTCTACGATACGATTCCAAAGTCAATTTAACAGTATGATGATCGTATAATCCTACTCTCCCCGAATAATATTCATATTCATATTCGTTAAAACCGGTAATAAATTCCATTCATTATTACAATTTTCACCGGAAGAAGAAAGTAATATAATAAGCATGAGCTGTATTCTGAGTAAATCAAATTTAGATCCCGCTTACAATCGTTCTCTGCGTGTAATTTAAAAGTAGTTACTACAACAGTGGAACACCCACCTAGTGAATGAATTTTTAATGTCTTTCGAAAGGAGAAAAAAAACATTCTGCCGAATAAAACGAATCGCTGTCGCGTTTGCCAAACGTTCCACGCCGAAAACGCTTGTCACCGTCCCGTGGGGAGTGTCACGTGTCGCGAGACCAAGACGCGCTAGTGCACTTAAGATTTCACACAATTCCGTCTTCAGTGACGCAATTTCCCATAAAAGTCTGCCAATAAAAACAAACAGCGCGCTCGTCGTGGTGGGCACAATCTACTGTTACCGTTCGTCCCTTCACTCACCTGTGGCATAAAGTTGGAACTGTCGAAACGCGTTCCCGCCGGATAGACACGCGACAGCTGATGTTTGTTGTAGTTGACAAACTCAATCGGTCGTTCCTTCAGCAGCGTGGTCGCCTGTTTCTCATCAAATGAAGACATCTCGTAGTAGCGTGCCTTCTCTGTAGCGAAAAAAAAAAGATCGAAATGAAACGAAACAGGGAATGCATGGGTGGTGGGCATGGGCGAGTCATTAGAGCACAAAAATTAATTACTGCTTGCGGACGCTCGCTTTCCCACCTCAGCTCGGGAAAGGGAACATACTTACTTTCGGAGTTCTCAAAACTACTAAAATGTACAGGTTGAACGTAATTCACTAGGGCGGAAATTTCCGCCCCTGCTTCAGTCTCTTTTGTCTGCGGTACTTTGTCCGCTTCGGTGGATCCGATTGTTCCGACTGGTTCACCCGGCATCGATTCGTCCTCACTGGAGCTGTCGGTGTCCGATGATCCGGTGCTTTCTTTTGAACTCTGGCGGATTTGCTGTTCTCGAAGAAAAACGGGATACGGGGTTAAATTGTTGATAAAGGCAGAGAAGGGCGAGGTTCGGCGAGAAAGAATTAAATTACAATCAATTGCTTGATTTCAGCTGAACAGAAAGAATGTAATCAATGTTGGTGAAGCAGATAGAAGAGTTTATCAGCAGCTGTGGTTTGTAAGGATTCTTGTTACATCAACCGCAACAAAAAATCACGACCAACACAAATTTATGTTTCAATTGGATAATTTTCTTTAAACAATTGCTAAAGTCGAAACATAGTAGAGAATAAATCCAATAATTCAATATCATGTCTAAGTTGCCATGTGGTAATGCACCGTAAGTCACGATTTTGACTAGTCATAAATTTACTGCTTCAACACTGCCTTGTTGCCAAAGATTTTTTTCCTGCAAAAAGGCGTAATGGTAATGCCAAAAACATAGTCAGACTAATGTCTGACGTAAGACGAATAGTTCAGGTAAACAAAATATTCACCAAATAACACCAAATGCTGTTTTTGGAGATAAGGCTGGAATTGAAATGTTGTATAAATAGAATCCAGAACTCAACTCAATACAAAAAATTTGATAATAAGCAAATTTCGTCTAAGAACTTTTTTATCTTTCGTACTATAATACCGTAAAAACCATATTTCAACCATATTAATATTTCTTCAGTGCGTTTCGTCACCAATGTCACACTAATGGACACAATGTGCCAGTTATTATTTTGTGACATTAGTGACGAAACAGTAAATAATTTGAAGGGTTTTTGCATCAAAAGCGATTTAATTCATTCCAGTGATTATTATTTTGCATTAAAAGCGATTTAATTCTTTCCAGTGAGTATTAAAAAAAACTATAATCAATTTTTTTCTCTCGTTAGTTTCACCTTTTCGATTGCAAACGTATAATGATGCTAGTATTTAAAGAGAGCCTTTCCATTCAGCCAGCGTCAGTATTGATTTGATTCAAATTGTGAGCGTGTTAAACAGATTGGTGGGAGTGTGTAATGTGTTCTCTTCCGGGAAAATTCCACAGGGGCTAGACTGACAAAAGAGTCACACAGTTGCCGTGAAAAGTCTGAGTAAGCACGGAGGTTTTGTTCATGTAAATTGATTCCTTCTTATTCAGAAAAAAAATATTTGACAATGCGATTTCTTCGAATAGGGAAAGTTGCCGGTCTAAAGTTTTGTGTGGATAACAAATTCAACAAAGTAAAATGTGGTTCCATGATAGTAATTTCATGGTTTAAATAGAAACTTTGTGTTACTTTGAACTTTTAAAACATGTAAACAGTTTTTCGAGCAGTTTGTCAAGCAGGTTTTTTGAGCAATTAGTTTATCGTTTTTCCACCGTTCTCCGAGCAGTTTTTCTAGTTCGACTATTTCTTTTCAAACTGTTTTCAATCAGGCTTTTGGAGCAGTTTTGATTTTCCACTATTGCTCGAGCAGTTTTTTGAGCGGTTTTTGAGCTCACTTTGAGCAGATTTTTATCATTAAAAAACTGTTCCTCAAGCAGTAGTTTTTCGCTCAGTTTCAAGCACCAAAAAGTGACATCTTTTGTTCTTAGATAAAGGTAGTTATCATTGAACAGAAATTTATTTCCCGTGTTCATTTTAATTGGGCTTCATAACACTGAAGTCAGTTTTATGTGGCGAATTCGCATAAAAAAAAAACTTCCAAATGTCGCATAAATTTGAAAATTTGTATTAAAAACCCAAAAACTACAAAACGTTGTATGCTAGAAATGCGAGAATAGGTGAAATAAAATGAATTTCAAAAAATTCGATTCGAGGATTCTAGGCTCTAAAATTGACAACTCCAGAGAGTCAATTTTTACAACAAATTTTTGTTTTCGCGATTTCGATGTTCCATAAATTTGATTTTAAATTCAAACTCCAATCTCATCAGTAGCACAATTCTACGAAAGTCTTTTTTTTCAAAAAGTCCGAGAGTCGATGTCTTCATATTTTTTTTGTTTGAAATAACACAAAATTTCGAGAACTCGTGTATTTCCAAAACATCTATTATTAAAAATTGGAAATTAAACGCTTTTTTTCGAAAATTCGCATAAAAACCCGCAAAACCTCGAAATTTTACATAACGAATCGCGTAAGTATGATAATTAACTTGAAAAAGTCTTATAAAAGAGCTTAGTTTCTAGAAATTTGAAAAATCACCGAAATTTAAAAAAAAATGAAGAATTTTCTATTTGGATCGAGGAATAAATTTCAATCGTTTAAGCGTATATCTCACCAACAGCATGTTCAATGATAGATTTCAAGGCATCAATTGAGTTTAACTTTCCCCAGCTTAGGATGGATTTAACGTGGTCCAGTGAAAATAGTTTGACCGTACCTGAACTCAATTTCCCATCAAACTTGCCTCTCAGTTGGTGCATGTTTTTTTCTCTCTGCCACTATAGATTGAAGAGTGCTTATGTACATGATTTTCGGTAGGCCTTTTACATACGTTTTTAACAGATACTTTAATCTCTTCCACTTGAACTATAATTAATAAGTATTTAAATAAAATTTGTAACTGTGACCAAGAGAAGGTTATTGTATTACATTTCGTAACGATCACTGTCATACCATTTCAATCGCACATGTCTAAGACCTTCTAAATGTCCATTTCTAGAGTACAAAAATCCACAAGACCTGTGATAAATTTTGAGGAGTGGTCCGAGCTAGCTCCTTTACTTCGCGACTCGTGGAGAACGGAAAACATCTTCTAAATTTGTAGGTCATATTAGCTGATGGCCATACAAATTTGCTTTGGCTATATAGATTTCGGTATCAGGTTCCGGAAGTAGCGATCTGAAATTCCGAAACGGAACTCACATCGATTTCTTAGAGATGGCTGGAGGTTTGTATACAGATAATAGTTCGAGGAGGCCAAATCAGGTAAACAGTGTGGATGAGCAAGTAGTTGGAGCCCTAAACCGTTGATTTTAACCATGGTAGCGATGCTCATGTGCTTGATGTAATCCATTAATGCACGCTAATACTTGTATTGAGGTAGTTCTTGAAAAGTATACTATGACAATCCCATAAAACCGGCATCATGAACTTCCGACCCATTGAGCCTCCATTCCAGGCACTCGTTCCACTTCGAAGCACAACTTCAGTCCATTGTCGGATAATCATTATGTTCTCTAGCGTTTAATGATGGATCTAGCCAAACATGTACTCGAAGTGCACTTGCGTTCGTCTTTTTAGTCCTAAGTAAGTATGTGCGGGATCCTACGGCAGGATAACTTTCTCATCTGTAGAATCTTCCCAACAATAGTAAGCTCGCGCACTTTCTCTTTCCGATCATCCAGTAAAATTCACTGTTTTTATATTTTCGTTTATTTTGCACCGCATTTAACCTCCTTTTTATTTAGTTTTGATACTGTTCGCTTCGTATCAAACTTTTTTTTCTCTTTCTGATTTCGGGATCCGGATCCCGTGTATCAGAAATTAAAGTCCACAGATTTTTTTTAATTTACAGGCTTTTTCAACCCTTATATAGACATTTGAAAATTTCACCTGTCATCTCCGAATACAAGTCCTCCATTAAACATATCCTGATATCATTAAATGAGCCTACATCGACTATTGTCTGAAGATTATGTCGGCCCATAAACCTGCTGAAATGCTTCTGGTAGCTTTTTACTCCAAAATCGACATGGCTATGTATTCATATTAATAATGGTTATGATAAAATTTAGTCTCTTTCTGCGAGAAAACAATTTCCTAATAAAAAAAGCACATCCAGCATTTCAGAGAAGCAAGGAATCCTAGAAAACCAAGCTCATACAAATTATCATTCAATTTGAATAAATCTTCCATACGCTGTAATACTAAAAAACTTCCATACACTGCAAAACTGATATAGATGATATGCATCGGACTCTACAGAGCAATCATAAAAGATTACTCAGTAATTTCTCTGCAGGACTAAATTTACGGTTAACACTAACACTTAAGTTAGGCTGAACAAAAGAAATACCTTTTCTACGTTTCATCTTCGTCTCTTCAGTTCAACTTCAACTGCTAAGTAGAGGGAAAACTGCTCTCCCTTGAGTATTACCACATTGCTTTTTGAGGAAAATATGAAAATTGTGATAGGAGTCTTGGGTCATTCGTGTTTTCTTGAAAAGTATCGAAGTAATTCATTTAATTTTTTTATTGTAAGTAAAGTGAGTGTTTTCAATGATCACCATCAAACTTTTATCAAAAATATTGGATTACTTCGAATAAAATAAAATAACCTCATTTTTTCGATGGCAATGTAAATTTTTCGTTTCAAGATTTTTTATCATTAAATTGATAGAATGTTAGTTTTTTGTCTTCAGTTTTGCAGAGAATAAAGAAATGAAGTATCACAGAATATGATTTTATCGATTTTATTACATTTCGAGTGTTGCAAAAAGTAACTGATAAATAAAGATCTTAGAATACACAATCGGCTGCCCTGGACTACTGAGCAGTAGGTAACCCTGGGCCATTGGTTATGAACAGAGAAAAAAGACAAAATATCAGCTACGGACCTGAAATGTTCCGTTTCGAACAAGTCGTCGTAAGAAGTCGTCAATACCTAGAAAATTAGTAAAAACATAAACGTTAAGTGAGTGTATTGCGTTAAGTGTAGAACATAATTTCGCTTCTAATAAATATTATTTTTAATTTGAATTTTTACTAGAAGTAATATCGTAAATTATGATACAATATTATATATCATAATTTACGATTTTACTTCTAGTAAAAATATGAATTTGTGAGCAAACACCACCTCAATCATTTTTCTCTTTACACTAAACAGTATTGTACAATTTTATCAATTGAAACAATCATAAATTCAACTATGATAGATGTGATCCATGACACCCTTCACCCTTTCAAGTTTAGTTTTTATGTAAAAATTACAAAAGAATCTTTTTGAAAAATAACTAAAGTAATTACACAGTAAGGTATACTGAAATGGCAGAAAGTGGGATTTTTAAATAATATTCATTTACAGTTTTTAAAAAATGGGAAGTAAAAAATGACCGAAGGCTGCCGACTCTTTCCTACTCCAATAGAGTAAATGTTTAAGTCTTCACTCGAGTGATGACCTCAACATTTAGGTAAATGTAAGATTGCCCTAGGTGTTGTCATGGCAAAATTGAAGTAGATAACGACCTAATTTTGGATAGCTCATAGAAGAGCTCGCCAATGAGTGACTTCTTCTAAAAAAATAAGTAAACTCGATTTTCAGTGTACACTAGCAGTTCAACATGAACTGCTAAGCACTATCAAATAAATTTGATTAGCTCTAAGGTTGCTGTCAGAGTGAGCGCGGAAAGCGAAGCGTTATGATTGGATGCACTGTTATCGCATCACGTTCACTGTGACATGCTTGCTTCGATTGAATGTAACAAACTTGCACGCGCGTGTGAACGCATCGTAAATCGCTTTCACTCTGACAGCAACCTAAGGTTGATGTCAGAGCGAGCGCGGAACGCAGAGCGAAGTTATTCAATGCGATGTACTGTTTTCGCACCGCATTCACTCTGACAGGTTTGCTTTGATCGAATGCAACTAGCTCGCACGCGCGTCCAGACGCTTCGCATGACGCTTTCACTCTGACAGCAACCCAAAGTGGAGCGTCGAAGACAATAAGGAAACAAAAAAGATTTTGATTATGGACATTCGCACAACACGGTTGGTAATATTAAATATCGAAAGAATATTGGTTGATAGACCAAAAAATTTTTCTGTTATTCATGACCAGAAAACCGGATTTTTGCTCATGGTACTCTGTCATAAAACAAGAAGATGAAACTCGAAGAGTTGAACACAGAAACAATTCTCTAGTTGTTTTCCCTATCGATGTGAAACTTTTCTCTTTAAAACTTTCTACAGCAAAATATTGATACGTTTGAGGGGTTTTAAAGTGTACTTTAGGAAGGAGAGAACGAGAGCAAATAGCTTCCCGGGTACCCGGCCGAAGTGGTTAAACAAACTATGGAGCTGGGTAATGTATGCGAATGCAAACATCATTAACATCGACAGCTAGGTCCACTCGCTCCAGAGTAGTACCCGTTGGTACCGAGCACTTAGAGCAGCAGCAGCAAGTGCATCCCGGTAGACCAGTGCCTTTAAACGGAAATAGAATAGATAGCTACCTGTAATGGGGGTGCATGGTGCGGTACGTCGCCATTACCGGTCACGGGTGCCTGTGCGCTGGCGACGCTAGCGGTGCTGTTTGTGGTGATAGCGGTAGCGATGATTGGGGTGTTGTTGATACTGTTGCTATTGGTGCTGGGCGTGCCGGTGACGGTGCTTTCTTCCCTGGATTGCTGCGGTTGTAAGCTTGCGCTGGCTGGTTTATGGTTAATGGTGGTGTCCGCAGCAATGGAGAAAATAATGAAAAAAGAACAAGAAGAAATAAAATAGAATCACCACACCAAGTTAGATATTAAAGTTCTTACATAAAAGGTTTGCATTTTACTGTTGATCAGATTAAATTCGTGCTAGAAGTTGCTTTTTGCAGGGTAAAAATGGAAGCTGTGTACTGAAAGAATCGTGGGTTTGTTGGTAACAGAACTGTATATAGTTTTATAGAACCAACAGTATTCTGTTCAGATTATGTATCATTTTTATAACAACAGATAATAACTTTATATGTTACATGTTTACCTGTTCCTATTTTTCAACCACTGTTTTCTGTGGAGCATAAAAAACTTCTGCTAACATGTTGTTAAAAGATTGGTAATATAAAAATTAAAAATACAAGATCGGATCCCTCCTATGATTTCGGCGTTAGACTACTTAGACTCTGAGGATCAATACACTGTACCAGGATGGAGCGCCATGATGTGTGACGGATCAGATAGATCGATGTACACTGCATCAATTTGTACCCTTTCCTCCATCCGCGAAAAGCAGGTCGAGATAAAATCAAGCAAATTTGTACTAACGGATCGTCCTGGCATAAATCCATGCTGATCGGTTGACATATAACTCTTTGTACGAGAGAGAACAACTGAGCTGACAACTATTTCGAATAGCTTGGAGGCAGCAGATAGGCTCGTAATACCGCGATAATTTCTCACGTCCTTTCGATTACCGGTTTTGTAGTTTGGAAACATGAACGACTGCTTCCATATCGATGGAAATATATCATTCTCGAACGATTTGTTGAAAACATAACATAATGGTTCGAGCAGAGCAGTTGCACAGCGAGTATAAACGACGGATGGAAATCCGTCAGGCACAGCCGAGTACGAGCTCTTCAGTTTTTTTGCTGCAGCAATAATCATTTCGGGAGTGATCATAAATGTACGCAAATCCACCAAGTTTTCCGGAACATCCAATGCGGCGACTTCAGCTTCGATGTTGGAGGCCACTTTTTCAGTAAACACGGGAGCGAAGAATTTAGCAAACAACTCACAAGAGTCTGAGGTTGATGCAGACGTCACACCGTCAAGACAAACGTTCTGAGGAATGATTGAACATTTTCGCTTCGAATTCACGAAGTTCCAAAAATTGCTGGATTTCTTACGTAGGTGCAGTTGCGAGTGAATATAATGAAATAAAGCATTGTGAAGTGACAAGAAGCATTTACAGTGGCTGCATGATCATCGAAGGACATGCAGAAAACCAAGGTTTTGCAATTGTATCAAACGCCCAACTCACTTCGCTGTGCATATTGACAAATAAATAGTCACAATCGTTTGTAGGTATAAAAACAATGTAAAGCAGAAAGAGTACGTCTTAAGTAATGTTATTGCTAATAAAAAATTAGCAACAAGAAGACGACCATATGGCAAACTACCATGCGCTCCCGTGTCATTACAATTTAAAGTAACCGCATGGTAGTTTGTTTTCGAATGAATGGAGCTTTGTAACAGCCAGGCTAGAACTATTTCTCTCTCTTCAATGAATCCATTAATCTACAACCTCTTGCCGATAAAAAAAATCAAATACAAAGTGTTTCATTAGAACAAAATTACCCGTTCCAATAATAAAGCTGTTACCTACATGGAATAAAAACAATCACAAATCATTTCCCCCGTCAATCAACATTCCCACCGGCACTGCTAGGTTGTTGTTTTATTTTCGGAGAAACATTTGCACTTTCCCCTTGTCCAATACAGAGTGCTAATAACGGGACCGGAGATTGGTAGGCGGTGGAAAGAAACCCGAGAAACGTTGCATACCTGCTACGGAGCCATGGCCAGTGCCGGTGGTAATCATAGTGGCCGTTTCTGCCGCTGCGGTCGCCATTAGTGAGGCGGAAGTGGTGTTTGCATTTATGTTACTGCTAACATTGTTGTTGGTTACGTTGCTATTCGCCACCATGGCTGCCGCTGCTCCTGCTGCCAGCGGGCTAGTGGCAGTACCCTTTTTATGGTGATGATGATGGTGGTGGTGCTTTTTCTTATTCTTAATGATAATTTTTCGCTTCAGTAGCGCAGGTGGGGGTAGATCCGTACCGGGTTCGAGTGGGTGGGTATCTATGGGCCTATCTAGTAACATATCTCCAAAAATATCACGACAGTAATTTGCTATTTTTGCCTGTGGAGTTAGAGAAGGCATACAAATGGTTTCGTTAGAAACGGAAATGGAAATGATTGTTCTCCTAGCGTTACATCAATTACGATGGTGGATTTGATGTGCTTTTCGAACCTACCTGCTGCCTTGGATTACAATGGTTTTCGAAACTCAATATCACAGGAAATTCGGATGTCTTGAACGCTGTTTCAGCTATTGCTTCTAGTACATCTTTGGCGCAGATCTCCGGGACGAAGGTGTAGCCATGGACAATCACTGGCTCCTCAGTGCGACCGTTCCAGAAATCCAATTCAACACATCTACAAACAAAATAACTACATGTGAACCATGATAATGAAAACTATTGAACAGTACATTCTAAATAATAGAAAATAAACTGTTAGAGATGTAAAATAATAATATTTCGTCGTCGGCAATTGCATTATCTTGTCGTCGGTATTTGAAGTGGGTAAATTAATTGTGGAAAATTTTGAAATTAGTTCGCTGCTTAGATGAAAGAAACCGATCCTGGCACGAACTAACCTGCATCCAGCCAGCAAACTTTGCCGGTATATTTCCACCGAACTTTTCCCCGTAAGCTGATGCCCGGTAAGGTAGGTGTTGTGCGATGAATTGATGAAGTAGTGAGACAGCGGTTGATCCATATCGTCGCAGAGATCCAGTTTACTCGCTGCCATAATTGGATTATCTTCCGACATCAAATACCTGTGTTCTCGGGAGAAGCGAAAAACAAAAAGAAAAAAAAAAACAAGCATACGAAGGGAAAACTTTGTCAGTTCTACGTATTAAAATCAATTTTTGCCAAGCAGATATTTTTCTGTCCTTTTTTCCCCCGTCATGATGACACGAATCAGAGCATGGAGAAAGTTTTCCGCGTAACCTTCTAATCCGTGTCAATGACGACAAACGAAAGTTCCGCCTCACCTCAGAAAACCATCGAAGCTTAGCTGTCCCTTCTGAGCGTTGAACTTGTTCGGCTCGTACTCCTGAATGATGTCTCTGGCCCGGGCCGTGTTTGCGTACGGATGTAGGATTTCGTTAAGCCGAGGGTCCCGCTGCGTTTTGTTCAGAAAATCCACCAACTGCGATGTGGACATGAAACGCCGTTTGGATGTTCCGACCCTGTGCGCGCGAGTCCGTAGGAAAGTGGAAGTTGATTAATGCTTCTGTAAATTATATGAAGGGGGTGTTTAGTGTTGACCCGACCGGGAGCAAACAGAGTAAATCATCCGCTCTTCAAGTGCGCAAGATTGCTTTCGTTACCGGAGGGTGCCGCAATCATGAACTCATATGAAAGTTTAAATTGTGCGCCCAACACCCACCTCCGGCGGAGAAGATATAAATAAATGCCTGATTAAATCTTCTGGTTGAGCTGATCTCAACTCAATATTAGCAGGACTCATTTGAGAAATAGTTCGAATATACAAGTTGGAATATTCAGTGAAATAAACGAAAATTTCTTCGATACAAGAACAAACTTACAGTTTGTCTTGAAATATAATTACAAACTCCGGTCTTCAAATAATTTTCCTGCCCGGGTTAGTGACAGCGTCACTCTGAACAAGCCTATGTTCCTACGTTACTGAACACTTGACATGAAAGAAAATCAAGCTCGCCTTTGATACCACGATGCAATCGCTCGTATCTCTCACTATTGAGACGCTGAACATACTTGAAAAAAGAAAACGGCAATGTTCTTTCCGCATCCCAACGTATCGCCAAGCCGATTCACTCTGCTGGCAACCTGGTGCAACAGTCAACCATCCCGTAGAGACTTCATACTTACAGTTCATCGTACACCTTCTCAACTTCGCCCCGTTGGGTGAGGTTTTTGTACAGATTGAAAAAGTCCTCGAACTGGAACTTGGAAAGAGCTAGTGTGTCACCCTTTCCTGATGGCAATCCGGAAACGTCGAGGGCCTTTTCCACGCGCCGCCGATCGTCCTTGTTGGTGGCGAACGTTTTGATGATGCTGAATGTCGATGGATCCGGAAAATAAAGAAAAAAAAATAGGAATGCTTTAATCACCAATAATTTTATCAGGTGTACAACTTTGCTTCCGCCGTTTTCCGATAGGTGGCTGTACCGGTTGAGGCTGGTAAAAATACATAGATGATAATGCCTTTAAAGTGAGTGTGTACAGTGCCTAACGAATTGTCATCGCCGTTTCAGTGACAGTTGTTCTTGTTTTCGAATTATTCACGCTCGAAAATGCCTGTTTATTTGCCCAATTCTCGCCATTTGCGGGAAGTTTTACTTTTCTGTTACAATTCGAAAAAAAAATGCAACTGAAGCGCATCGAATGCTTTCAGAAACTTAAAAGAACGTGTCGGGAGTGGTTTCAACGTTTTAAAAATGGTGATTTCGATGTCGAAGACAAACATAATGGTGGAAGAGAAAAAACCTTCAAAGATGAATAACAATTTACTACGAGCTCTTAAAACCGGGTGAAACCATCACAGGAGATTGCTACCGAACGCAACTGATGTGCCTTAGTCGCGCGCTAAAAGAAAAGCGGCCACAGTATCAAGAGCGACATGGCAAAGTCATCCTCCAACACGACAATGCTCGGCCTCACATTGCAAAAGTGGTCGAAAAGTACCTGGAAACGCTGAAATGGGAAGTCTTGCCCCACCCGCCGTATTCCCCAGATGTCGCCCCTTCTGACTTCCACCTATTCCGTTCGATGGCACACGGCCTGGCAGATCAACATTTTCAATCCTTTGAAGAGTTAAAAATATTGGATTGCTTTATGGATAGCGTCAAAAAAGGACTCCTTTTTTCGAGCCGGGATCCGAAAATTTCCGGAAAGATGGGAGAAAGTTGTCGCTAGCGACGGACAATACTTTGAATAATACATCTGTAAGCACTTTTTCGCAATAAAGCTTTAAATTTTGGAAAAAAACGGCGGAAGTAAAGTTGTACACTTAATACCAAAATTGATTTCGACAGATAATCTTCGTGAAAAGTACTGCTCATTGATTTTTATCATGCTTAAAGTTAGACTTTTCCGGAGTTCATTCATCACTGAATTGCATTTTTTTATGCAATTATCCGCATCATTTTACGTAATTTAAATGCCGTCTTTTCTGTCCATGTCTTTTATAATTTTTCACAGCATATAACTTTTAATTGACATGTGATGTAAAACGAAAAGAAGCCACCATAAAAAATGAAATTTGCGACAAATATATTCTTGAAATAGGATTTGAATCTGCATACCTTCCTGGAACAGTTCAGTTTTTGAGTAACATCTAATAACCTAACCAAAATTGAGGTGAATCTTAGAAATCGACTCTGTCAAACAGCGAACCGCACAGTCATGCTATGTACGATCGGTGAAATTCTAATCCTACCCTATCTGCTATGTGAACTTATATCGTATGTGGCTTGAATTTAAGCTTAAAATAACACTATCAAATGAACGATGACATGAGATGAGTATCTGCAAACGTTACCAGTCCTGGATGTAGAAAACGACAGTGTGTATCGATTGAGTTGAAAAAAAATTGGTAATCTAATAAATAAATAATAAGTCTTTTACGCGATTCGATTTGATCTGTTATGTTGCACCCGCAGTCATGCCGAGAACAAATTGTTTATAAAAAATGTGCCTAATCCACCTAGCAGTGAGATGATATAGTTTTCATGATATTATTTTGAATGACCGGTGTTTCAAATTACAGTTTGAAATTTCAATCACTTATTACCTTGTAATTTCACAACTTGATCCGATTTACAGAGAAATTGCATGAAACCATAAAATGATGGTAATTTGAAGGGGAAAAAGTTTGCTTTTACCCCCAAATTTATGCTAGGTGCACATAACCATTTTCACTTAAGTTTACGTTGCGTCTTCGACTCATCAGTGTGTCAAATTACCACAATCTGTACGGCCAGTAAGCCGAAACTTGTTTCGTTCGAGACGTCAGTTTAGTGTCGAAGTGAGTTTCATTTTAGAATTTTTGGTCAATTTACCATTTACACTCATCACCTGAAATTCCATTATCGGAAGTCGGTATCGGATAAAATTAACCAATTTTCAATGAGACTATAAGTCTTTTTATTTGAATTTTGTCGTGAATACGACTTACTTTACTATGGGGTGCCTTTTCAAAATTTACCCTCTGAGAGAGTGATAAGTTTTTGATCGTGAATATCTCTTGTTGTATCTAACGAATCAACATAATTTTTGCTACACGCCATCGGAAATATGATCACAATTTTATGATAAAATTATCAGTTGTGTGACATAATCTCAAATAATTCAAAATTAAACTTTTCTTAAATGTTTGGTATAAACGAGTATCAAAGGGGATAATCCATAAGGCGCGTTTGCCTTGCTCGTATTTTTAAAGCTCATAGCTCAGTGATCTGTGAAAAGATTTATATAATCTAACTACCAACAGAATCGAAATTTTTCAACTTAAACGTGAATAGTAAAAACATTGAAGTATTTCAATAGTACACTATTGAAAAACCTGTCTCATTTGACCCATGTCAACACCAGCCAATCAGAACGCGTTCTGAAGAAGAGAACAAAATATCTGCTGCTGTACATAAAATCGTTCGAGAAAAATTTTCCTAAAAGTGTTGAATATTGTAGTGAGTTCCACAATTTGGTCCTTCTGAAAGGCAGGAATGTTCCGTACAGTATCCTGATAGTTTCTTTCAATGAAATGCAAATCCGAAATGAAATAATCGACATATAAATTCTGTATGCGGCTATTTTTATAGCCGTTGGGACCGCCCATTAGTGAAAAAGCTACAAACGAAATCACGTAAAAAGAAAGCTCCTAACAAAAATGGGATCAATTTGGATTCTATCGCCACTGCGAGCAGATGTAGTTTGTGTTTGCAAAGCTAGTTTCGCTTCCGACAAGAGCGATTACGTCACAACTGCCAGTCATTTGCATGGATGAAAAAACAACGGCGGAGAGCATTACAGAAAATCAGCCGTTCTAATGGCTCAAAAATTTTCTAAAGAACTATTAGGATTTGTTGTTCGCAAATCGAAGGTAATTATCCTCAGTTTAGTGCAAATCTAGAACAGTTTGGTTAGATTTTTGCACTTTTCGCTGTGTGAAATTCACAGTAATCGAGATCAAGTGAAGCCTTCTTTGTTTTTGCGAAAAAAAATCCAGAGTTTAATGTCGTAGAGAATTACGCAATTTGACCCTTCTGAATGCTAGAAACGAATCCCTATAGCATATTGATAGTTTCGTTCAATAAATTGATCAACCCAGCGAATTAATGTTTTCTTTATTGGAAGATTATAATCGGTTGTAAACGTTACACCTACACCAACCATATCAGTATCACACCCACGTACAACAGTTCAGCCTGGAATTACATGACGGAAGTCAGCGGCAT
This sequence comes from Malaya genurostris, assembly GCF_030247185.1. NCBI lineage: Eukaryota > Metazoa > Arthropoda > Insecta > Diptera > Culicidae > Malaya > Malaya genurostris. The sequence continues at coordinate 303,143,104 of NC_080571.1, read as the reverse complement.
CCATTGGAATTCGAATTCAACCCATCCACTCTCCATCACAAACGCTTTCATAAAAGGTTCTATACTGGTTATTTTATAATATTTGTGTTTCAGAATGTTAAATGTAACTAATCTGTACTTTAGTTTAGGTGCATCGTTTAAAATTCTACATACAATTTCATACAATTGATCAACTAATTGATATTCGGAAGTGCTAAGGAACATGTCAGTTGTTTTCGTATTCACATCCAGTTATGTCTCTGACATTACCCACTCGCCTTTTTTGCTTATGAAATTCGTTTTAGAGAAAGCGATTGAGCTCCTCTATTCCCGATACTTTCGAAATCAGATTTCGAAAATTGGTGTAGCCAAAATTTGTGAAATTTTTAGGTACTTTCCGGAATCGAAAACCGAATACCAGTGAAACTGAAATAAGTTAATAAACCCGATTAATTTATGTAAAATGGACATTTGTATAATAATCACCCTGTAGTCCCGGAAGTCGGATCTGTTTAAAAAACGAGAAATTTGTTTGGGACCTTAGGATGTATCATTTGAATCTTAAAAATAGGAAATGAGTGACTTTATTTTGATTTCGTTACACATATTATCCTGTAGTTTCGGTACCAGAAGTCGAATTCAAATGAAATTCAGGGACCTTAAATGAATTCATAGGACATGCGAATCTAGGATTCTATAAATCAGTTAATTTAATAGAAGATTGAGTGAAATTATTTGTCACACACTCATTTGCTGATCTCGTAATAGTGAGATATTCATTTAAATTTCCTCTGAACCCAGGGTTTAAGTTTGCAGCTGACAACAACTATGCTATGCTGTGTAAGAGAATGTTAGGAACAACATATCGGTTTTCATGAAATATAGTGCAATATGAGCTAAAATTTCACGGATATAGATCCAATTAATAAGTAAATTTTCTTTCATTAATTAATTCAATTAATTCCGGAATCGTAAGTCGGATCCAAATAATATTCAGGAATTTTGTTTGGGACCACAAGACCTTTCATTTGAATCTAAGTTTGTGAAAATCGGTTCAGCCATCTCCGAGAAAAGTTAGTGCAAAAAAAACGTTACATACACACATACACACATACACACACACAGACATTTTGCGTACTCGACAAACTGAGTCGAATGGTATATGACACTCGGCCCTCCGGGCCTCGGTTCAAAAGTCAGTTTTCACAGTGATTGTATAGCCTTATATCTTATGAGTGATGTTAGAAGAAGGGTACGAGCACTTGGATATGGTATTGGAAGAGAATAAAACGAACATGGAAAAAGTTGAACAATATCTTTGATTTGATTCCCTGAAATTTCAGAGATGATTGGGTTGAATGGGTGAATTTTGCCGATTTTTTTTCTTGAGATGCAATTTGATTCCGCACACTCTTTGTTTTATTGTTGATTTAAAGTTTTTTGCAATTCGAAAAACGGAGATGCAATAAACATTCATCTTTCATTCAAAGTATATCGGTTTTAGAGTTACTTATTCGATTTTCTACGGTCAATAAATTCTAATAAACTGAAAAGTTGAATGAGATATTAGATTTTTTAAATGACTATTTTCTATAAAACTAAAGTTTTGCAAATGTATTTTTTTAAACTGTTTGTAACTTTTAAAGAGATACTAATAAAATTAATGTCAAATATTAGTTCCAATAACAAATTCAAATGAAAACGTTTATTATTAACCTTTAACCTGTTGTGGTCAATTACCAGGGATCATTGGAGAAGAGCTCATTTTTAAAATTAATTTTTTCCAGTACTCTAATAACTTCAGAGAAAGTGCATCCACCCTTATTAATAATCAGTCTGGAGTAGAAAGACATCGTTTTGTTAAAAATGATATGTAATTTCCTTATTCAACCTACAGGCATATGAATAAAATTGACAAAGCGACAAATAAAATTATTGTAGCTGAAGATTGAAAGGCAATAACATTGCAAAAACAACATTGCAAAAACTTTGAATGCCAGGTATTTATGAGTGATTGTAACGATTTGTCGATTGCAAAAGTTGTTGATTTGGGTTTAGCTTGCAAAAGTTCTAGCCGTATTTCTGTTTTTTTTTAATTTTTTTTATTATATAAGTTTAAAGCCATACTGCTTGAGCTGTAAGATGCCGAGGGCAGCAACCGTGTTTCAATAAGGTCAAAACACTTTAAAAGCTCATTCAGGAGATCCGATACCGCGCGGGTAGCTCTTTTCTATTGCACACACTTCATTTTAAACAGTCCAAACCTTACCATTTGCCATTCTCACAAAACTAACTCAATTATCGCTCCCATTATCACCACTTAACATCGATTTTCCGAAAGTCAGTCTTTTCAAAAGCGTGATTCGTTTTCTTTTTTTTCCGCTTCATTTCTCGCACACATACATACAAAGTCACACTCGAACTTTTTCGTTTGATGGCTTTAGAAAAATAATGTGCATCAAAAACCTTTTGCATCACCAAAGCGAATCGTTTTAATAGCGTTTTCTTCAACAGTAGCAACAGTTCCCAAGTAGCAAATGTAACTTGTTTAAATTTCAAGAGGTTCTACAATTGTTTTAGAATTGTTTTTTATATTAGATATGTTTAGAAAGATTTTTAAATATATTAAAATCAGTTGTGCAACTTATCACTGTTAAGTTTTACAATATTACCGAAAAAATCACTAAAAAAAATTTTAAGTACATCTAAATCAATTGTACAGCAAATCATTAACTTGCCCACGTTGCACGTTATGTTGCTGTCCTGTATTTTTCTACAGATAGTGCAATTTATCAAGTTAGTTTATATTACTATTGTAGTAACTGTTGTGTTATGGAAAAAGCGCTATTTTTCTGTGTTATGGAACATATCTTTAAGTTCTTTCGTTGTCACGTTCACAATTATTGTGCAACTGATACAAAAACTCATGCATCAATTCCATTACAAATGTAGCAACTAAATCAACGAAAAAACAATTGTGAAACTTATGGAAACTACTACGTAATTTAAACAAGAATTGTGTTGTGAACTTTCCCAATTGTGTTCCACCGTAAATTTTTCCAATACCAACTTTTTTGGTGTACAGCTTTCAACCAAATTCCGTACTTCGGTTTCTCCCTTTTGAGCAGTTACGATACATACGAAGCAGACGGAATTCGGCAATAAGTGTTACAAACTATACCGCACATATGACACTTCTAATGACACTTTATTAACCTTTGATACTAAAACTACTATATTTCAAGACTGATCGATACAAACTATATTTAATTAAAGGTAACTACGTACTACAGAAAAGAACAATTTAGGTGGTAATCGATCCGTTCACTACGAAGGTTTAATAAGACTGATTAGATACTAAAGAGACGTAGCACACAGTGATAAATGTAATTAGCATATTGCTGAGCTTTCTCTCTAACTTTTATGTTGAATTTAGATGCATTTTACTCCTCTCACCTCTCATAATAAGTTTCTCACTTTCGTTAAGTGCGTTTTTGGCTGCGTGCTTACGTACTCTACTGTCAGTTCGGTATATATGCTAGAATCATAAGTGCTAGTGCAAAACAACAACAAATTGAATAGATGTTAACAAAAACAGCAAACATAATTTCTAATGAATAAGTTTCACATTTGATTTTCAATACAACTGGTCGTAACACAAACATGGAACTTTAAAAATATTCTGCACATAAATTAGTGGTAATACAACATATTGTAGAATTGATTTTTTATGTTTTAGTAAATAGAAAATCGACAACGAACTGCATTTTTATGGTGGAACATGTCTTCGTACGTCTGAAATTTTCAAGCGCCTTTGAATGTACGTGTTTTGATGATTGCACATAAATTTCTATGAAAATAGCAATCTATTCTTTTCAATGACTATGATCGAGTTGGTGTTTGACTATGATCGAGGCTATCAAACATTTATACACCTTTTCAGACGATTTTCATCATATTGATGTTTGTTTTTTGTTTCTTGAAATGAATTTTTTTTCAATATTTTCCAATATGGCATCGAGGGTAACAGTGTGTTGAAAAGAAAATGGTTCACCCAACGTAATGATTTATTTTACCTCAATAAACAGAAATAGAAACATAGTTATATTGAAAAGATAAGCTTTTGTTTTTGTTTTTATCAAAATAGTTGTTTTTATTTTAATCAAACAAGTTGACCTAAACAACAATACAGTTTAGTCATTCATCTTAGTGAACCCGACATTTGTGATACGCACTGTAGGTATTTTTTTGGTGAGCCCATATGCTTTAGTTGCAAGAACAAGTTGCTCAAGCCGTAATATATAACTATGAGATTAACAATGATGAACGTAACTTTTCGTTCAATATCTTTGAAAAGTAATGTCAGGTCTGTTAATTTTTTTCGCGAGATGAAAACCGAATACAAATTAATTGATCGATTTTGTTTGCGTATGTAATGCCGTATTTCTGAAACTTTTATGATAATATTCTCATCTCGTCGGCAGCCAAGACTATGAGGACTCGACAGCAAAATAGTTTTCACTGCGAGGTTTTCCACTCGGCTTATCATTTTTTGATTTGCGGAGAGCATAATTTCATTATTTTTTTTCTTCACAAGATATAGACAGCCATTTTGGCATATATTGAATCCGAAACAAATATGACAGCAATTTGGAAAATTGTTGATAAGTTGAACAATTGTTTTAGTTACTTCGTTTTTACATGACAATGTGGAAATTTTTGCAGGCTTCTATAACAATTTTAGTAGAACTTTCCAAATAATTAACTTTAAGAGAATAGCTTTTTTCTTTTTAACATTTCCTACAACAAATGACTTTCAAAATATGATTCATTCACTTCCTACATTTTTATCAAATCGAAAGTTTTACCGAGCTTTGCTGACAGTTAGAGTTCGTGATTACTATTTCCGGTGCCTCTGGAACTGGAAGCCTGGTATAGCTGGAATGGATACGTTCGGCCATCAACTGACAAGGCCTATCGGTTAGAACTGATATGAGAAAGCTTTGTGCAAAATGCGTGCCGCGTGAGCTCACAATCGATCAAAAATAACAACGAATTGATGATTCTGAGCAGTGTTTGGAGCTGTTATATCGAAATAAAACCGATTTTTTCGTCGATATATAACAATGGACGAAACATGGCTCCATTACTTCACAACGGAGCCCAATCGACAGTCAGCTGAGTGGACTGCACGCTATGATGAAGAGGTAATCGCTGAAACTGAGGCCTATTTTGAGGCAAAGGACAAATCGTACTACAAAAATGGTATCGAAAAGTTGGAAGATCGCTATAATCGCTGTATCGCCTCTGATGGCAATTATGTTGAATAATAAAAACGAATTTTGGCAAAAAAATGTGTGTTTCTATCAAACGATACGAACTTTTCAGCCGAACTGTTATATTCCTTTGAGTCACCCGAAATTTCCCCATACATGCACACCGACATTTTGCGCACTCGACGAACTAAGTCGAACGATATATGACACTCGAACCTACGTTCAAAAGTCGATTTTCACAGTGATTTCATAACTTTTCTATATGAGAATGGCAAAAACAACCACAAAGCATGAAGCTGATTAAAAATCAATTTAGCTTGAATAAACGCGCAATTCAAACGCTGCGCCTGCTGTGTGTTTGAGACATGGTAACAATGCTGCGCTCCTTTTACTTCTTGAAATTTAATTCATGTCAAATAGCATTTTATTGAGTTTAATCCGAATATGTAGTGAAGAGTAAACAGCCAATTGAAATTAAAACAGTCTTTCGTTTCAATAATCACTATTTGCAATGTGGAAAAAATGCCCTACGTGGATCGAAAATATCTCAGTTGAAAATTCATCCAATAGAAAATTTTTTTTATTGATGAAAATATTATAATTAAATCTTGCACGAATCACATCTACGACGAACTGAATCGTAGTGGAAATTTAGCATCAAAATATCATCGGAGACTGTTCTTCCTTCCGATGGTCTCTGTAGCGATATTTCTGTGGGTAAAAATTCGTCATCAAGTTTCGCTGACACATAAAATCACTTGTAAACTTCGAGGTTCAGAGTTTTGTGGATGCTTGTTTCATGAATGAAAATCTCAGAAGTGATTTTTCAGTCACTTTTTTTTAGCAACTCTCTTGAACTGAAATGAATTTTCTCTGATCATGATTTTCCGTACATTGTTCAAAAGAGTCTAAGCATGTTGAAATTGGCTCAGTTTTCTATGAGAAAACTGAGCGGAGAAAATCATTGAAAGATGCACGTACATTCACACACACGTTTCGTCGAGCTGAGTCGAATGGTATACACTGGGGTCTCTTTTTACGCGGTTTTTTAATACGGTTTCTTTTTACGCGGATTTCCGAAGTTACCCGGTACTTATCCCTCGCGTAAAAAGAGACCTCAGTGTATAGCACTAAGTCAATAAAAGTCAATAAAAGTTAGTTTTTCCAGCAAACCTACATCCTTTCTTTATGAGAAAGGCAAAAACAAATACCAATATTGTATTTCATATAGCAGTTTTGCGAATTTGTTTCCGGAATGCAAATCAGTATTTGTTCTGTAGAAAGATGAGTATACCGGATTTTTCTTTCATAAATTAAAAAAATGGGATGATGTTTTTCGAATGCGCTTAAGGAATCCAATTCCTTCGGTTGTTGTGTTCGATCAAAATAAGCTAGAGTCCCTGTGCATACTTAGTAACGTACGAAGTTCAGCAAGTCTCGTACCAAATCAATTCTGATAGAAATCTGCTTACCACGGTAATCTTTGCAAAAAAAACTAATAACAATACACAAAATGACAAACCGAAAAAAATGAAGAAAAGCCGAGAAGCTGTTTTTAAGTTTTCTGTATGTCACCATGATTTACATGCAGATTGAATTTTATCAGAATCAACGTTTCACAGAGATTCTTTTACGTAGGAACGGAGATAATCACCATATCATGGCCAGACTTGAAGCTTTACTCTATCCTTTTCACTACCATTTAGGTATAACACAGCTATTGAATTGCTCGGAAAACATGTTTTCGCATAATTTCACATTCAGGACAAGTTCAAAATAATTAGAGCAAGAATATGAAAAGATGAACAGTAGTTCATACACACAACCTAAGCTACATCATACAACGGTATTTTTGATATTTTTTTGCTGTATCTTTTGTCTTGTTTCGACTTCGTAATGTTCCTCTGCTCACCCAAAATCCACTCTAAGTGAAACATCGTCAGTCTGTTGTGGCCTCAGTTGGTGCTGCTTATGTTTGTTTTTATTATGATGAAGCTCGCTGCGAAATGATGATAAAACCCGAGCACCGGCTTTGCCGTTGCCCGCAAGCCCGACTTCATCTCATCGTTTTACCAAAGCAGCTCAGGCTCTTATTCGGGTTGTATCCAAAATTTTGCACTAATAAATGCTATGTTAGGGTGGAGCTTGATAGTATCGTTAAATATGTGAACATATTTCCTCTCGGTTCGGAACACGTTTTGATTTTCATTTGGTTACGCATGATTCCAACTACACCGGTAAAATCTTTTTGAGTTCGTTACAAACAGGATTTGGTTTTAAAATATGAGTAAAGAACAAACATCTACCTTGTTTCGTAGCATTTCGAGATTCTTCAATGATGCCTTTATCCACAGCAAAAGGAAAATGTTGCAATACACAAGATCTAAGATAAACCAATGCGGCATCATTTTTTGCAGAAAGAAGTGACTTGCAACCTTTAACGTCGATTCAAACATTGGCGATCGTGCGCCTTCGGCGATAAGCTTTACAAGCTGCTTTTTTTTGCTTATTTATGTTGATCCTTGATTCTGTGGGAGCCATACTCTGCGGTTTTATTTTTCCTTCCATTTTCTCCGTCTCAAAAAAAAAAATGAAAGTCACGTTGATGGTCTAATGCATTCTTAGTAGTCGTTTGAAACTTGGCCTCCCGTTGGCTGTGACCTTTCCGAACAATAACAGCAGTAACAAGCCATCGGCATCCGGGGGTCAGAAGCCCAACTGATCTCAAACCAAAGTAATGTAAATAAAATAGCAGTTGGGGGCACAGGCCTCGCTTCCGCTCGGTTCCCGCGAGAATTGCAAACAAGCTGGTGATTAAGTTTCCGTTTTGTGTCTGCTTTTCTTTAAACGATTACGGTGGCTGTAGCGTGATGTTTCCGGATTTTCATGCACACAAACAGTGGAAACTTTTTCACACACAGTACCGTGATTAAATATTAAATGCTTGCCGAACATTGACAGTGGGATTAAATGGATGACACGTATTAAGATATGGTTGACAACAGGCGGATGTTTGCCGCTCTGGTCAACCGCCGAATATTTCGACGATTGTGTTATGGGTTTAAGCTTTTACTGCAGTCGGGGAAAACACGAATAGGAGATAATTCCTCAGGAGATGCTCTCTCAGAATGTTACCCAACATCCGGGGAAGATTATTCATAAATACTTTGCGGAGGATTTGGAACAGATTATTGCATCGGTCGTACAAGCAGTAATTTACGAGCGACTATTTGGTTGAGCATTTTACGTGTGTTTTGGAAGTATTTCAGGGAGGTACAAGATAATAGTAAGCCATTCTACTACAAGCTCTGCTAGAGCTATTTTTATTTGGAGCTATGATCACAACTGCCACTAGGGTATTATCTCTATGTAGTCTATTTTTATGAAGGTTTTAGATGGGACATTTTGGTAAATCTCACCAAATCAAATCCTAATGATAAATTTTTGATTTTCACATCTGAAGTCTTATATTCCAATCAACTTAGACTTAGACAGACATTTCCCCTACGAAACCAGTCCCTAGTTGGTAACAAAATTACCAAACAAAGAATATGTAAAGTTTGTTTAGTAGGAAGTTATGTGGACCCATTGACATCACCCGGACTATACACGCTCTATGAAAATGGTAACATCGATATATTTTAGCAGACTACTAGCAATATGCATTTGAAACAAAATTATAAAACACCAATCAATGGAAAGTAGTGTATATAACAAAGAAAACTGCACACAAGACCTTAGTGGAATGATTCTAATAAAGGGAAAGGTTTAGTGTATGTCACGCGATGTTGTCCAAAAAGGTCGAAATTCCCCAAGGTTACATCCAGATGGACACGGCAAGATCTGAATTAAAATCATACAAGGTTCCAAATTTCCCAAATCGCCATGAACTGTTACCAACAACTTCCGGAATAGCCTCGAATGCGCGTAGTGATATCTTCAATTGACTCAAAACGGTTTCCCCGGAGTGGTCGTTTGAGTTTGCGGTATAACCAGAGGTCACACGGTGCTAAATCAGGTGAATATGGTGGTTGCGGAACGATATTGGTTGAATTTTTGGCGAAAATCAAAGAGTGGTTTTGGAACCAATCGTGCTGTCACTTTTCTTCGGCCCAAATGATCTTTCAAAATGTTTTAATGATCCTTCCGATATGCAACGATCCCGGTAAGGTTCCGGACTGTTAATCGTCGATTCTCGTTGATGTGGATGGCTGTCTTGGACGGGGTTCGTCGTTAACGCGTTCTCCACCCTCTTTAAACAACTTGTACCAATTAAAAACACTTGCTCGCGACATACAATTATTACCGAAGACCTTTTGCAACATTCTGAACGTTTCGGCACCAGAAATATGATTCCTCACACAAATTTTAATGGAATTTATTTGTTGAATAATTTCACTAATTATAAAAATTACCGATTGCACTTCTAATACTTCAGAAAGACAGACGTATACTAAGCACTAATGAATATTTTGACGTGACACTTGGCACAGATGTCACTGACAGTTATACCAACATAGAAAAACCTGTTTTAATCCACCTTGTGGTGTAATGATGCCTTTCTCATATCAATCATACTATCATATAACCCAAATAGCAAACATTGTTCTTGCATTGTATTTCTTCACTCTTCTCGCAACGATTGTGTGATTGAAAAAGCGCAGTTTGCTTATATGATGTGCAACAAGTTTCTTGTTTGATATGTTTCATAGCAGTAGTATTTGTTAAGTAGAAACCGAAAATGAAACTGCTCAAATGAACTTATTGTAGAATCAGTTAAATAAACCGATGTGGAACTTAATCCTTTTAGGTTTTTGATTTGGTTTCACAAGCAGTAATATGAATGATTTTCACATTTGTTACAAAAACTTGAAAAATTATTTGTCAAACATACATGACATGAATAACTGTAGCTATTGTGAAACATGCCAATTTAATTTAGTTTCAATTGCTACTTGGGAAAATACTCTCGTATTCTTCAAAATTATTTTTCTTCGATTCTTAAAAAAATAACCGAAATAGATTTGTTTGACCGTCTACTGATAAAAACCATCAATTGGGAAAGATTTGAGGTCGATTTAGAAAACTTTTTACGGTTTTTCGCTCTTTTCAGTGATGGTATACAATTTTCAACACACTTTACCCTATATTTCCAGATCCGGAAGTCGGATCCTGATGAAATTCAGGAATTACGTATGGGACCACAGGACCTTTCATTTGAACCTAAGTTAGAACACATATTTTTATTTTTTTTGCACATTTTATTCCATAACTCCGTAACCGGAAGTCGGATCCGAAAAATATGCAAGAATTTTGTATGGGACCTCAAGACCTTTCATTTGAATCTAAGTTTGTGAAAATCGGATCAGCCATCTCCGAGAAAAGTTAGTGCAAAAAAACGTTACATACACACATACGCACATACACACACACACACAGACATTTTGCGTACTCGACGAACTGAGTCGTATGGTATATGACACTCGGCCCTCCGGGCCTCGGTTCAAAAGTCGGTTTTCACAGTGATTGCATAACCTTTCTATATGAGAAAGGCAAAACAAAAAATTTTTCTTCTATTCTCAAAAGAATAACCGAAATCGGTTTGTTTGACCGTCTACTTATAAAAACCATGAAATTGGAAAAGATTTGAGGTCGATTGAGAAATTTTTTTAAGGTTTTTCCCCCTTTTCAGTGATGGTATACCTTTTTTAAGACACTTTACCCTATATTTCCGGATCCGGAAGTCGGATCCGCATGAAATTCAGGAATTACGTATGGGACCACAGGACCTTTCATTTGAACCTAAGTTTGTGAAAATCGGTCGGGCCATCTATGAGAAAAGTTAGAACACATATTTTCTTTTTTTTGCGCATTTTACCCCATAACTCCCGAACCGGATGTCGGATCCAAATAATATTCAGGAATATTCTATGGGACCTCAAGACCTTTCATTTGAATCTAAGTTTGTGAAAATCGATTTAGCCATCTCTGAGAAAAGTTAGTGCACTTATTTTCACAATTTTTTGCACATTTTACCCCATAATTCCGGAACCGGAAGTCGGATCCAAATGATATTCAGGAATTTTGTATGGGATCACAAGACCTTTCATTTGAATCTAAGTTTGTGAAAATCGGTTCAGCCATCCCCGAGAAAAGTTAGTGCAAAAAAACGTTACATACACACATACGCACATACACACACACACAGACATTTTGCGTACTCGACGAACTGAGTCGAATGGTATATGACACTCGGTTCAAAAGTCGGTTTTCACAGTGATTGCATAACCTTTCTATATGAGAAAGGCAAAAACAATTTCGACGAATAAGGTTTCCACGCGAAATATAATTCAACAGTCTTACTACTTTTTACCCACAGTAGTATACATTTGTTATGTAATGAATGACAAAACATAAGAACTAGAAATGCTAGGACAGGAGCTTGTACCGAAAAAAGATAAATTCAAATCAGACTCGTTACAAAAATGAAAATGTCGGAAAGTTCTCACCGAAATACCACATTAAGCAAAATATTTGCACACTGTGTATGATGCAGTATAATTAAAAAGGAAATATATTTTCCGGAGTCATCATCATGCTAGTATTCTTAAAATCATTGAAAAGGTATAAAGCGGATTCGGTCCATTTTGTGTCTAGAACCATGACTGTATCGAACTACTTATTATCTCCAATCGAAGCTTATTGGATCATGATAAAGTAGGAACTCAGTATAACTAAGAAGAAAGTGAAGGATCGTGATCAAAATCGTGAAAAACTTTTACTATTTATCCGTAGCTATCCTATTATCTGGGTAACCCGTTTTTGCCTTTCTATATTAAAAAGGTAATAGAATTTCAGGAAAAACCGACTTTCTCAGGGATACATAGTGGTATATACCATTCGACTCAAATCGACGAGATCGGATTTTTTTACGTCGGTTGTTACTTATGTATTTAGCCTTAACAACACGAAGTGTTTTCCGGTGGATTTGACGTTTCCTTCATAAACATTACCATCTTCAGGAGATTCTGTCATTCAAGCGCTATTTGTTTTGTTTACAGCGAATTAAAAATTTTACCTCATCAAAAAAATGGAATTGAATCGTGAACATTTTCGTGCAATGATTTATTATGATTTTCGTCGTGGATTATCATGACAAGAGTGCTTCAATCAACTTAGTTCGAGTGTAGCATCATCCTATGCGACTGTAAAAAACTGGTTTAACGAATTCAATCGTGGGCGTAGTTCACTTGCCGATGGATTTAAAAAGGGTCGTCCAAAATCAGTTGTTTTACCAGAAAACATCGATGCTATGAAAAATCTGATAATGGAAGATCGCCATGTGACGTACCGTGAAATTGAAGCAGCCTTAAGAATTACTGCGAAAAGCTTATTTTACATGAACACTTAGTCGTGAAAAAAATTGTTCACGTTGGACATAATTTGACAATCGCTCAAAAAAAAAACTTGTGTCGATTGGTGCGAAGAAATACTGAAAAAATTCAATCGTGGCGCTTCAAATTTGGTGTATAACATCTACACAGGTGACGAAACATGGATTTACTCATTTGCGCCCGAAACTAAACAGCAGTCGACTGTATGGGTGTTTCAACAAGAACGCAAGACGTAAAATCATTCTACATCGCGATAATGCAAGCTGTCACACATCGGCTCAAACTACCGAATATTTAAGCACCCAAAACGTCGAATTGATGGGCCACCCACCGTATAGTCCTGAGTTAACACCAAACGATTTTTATTTGTTTACTTCCGTAAAGAAATAACCATGTTTTTGGGGGTACCCCAATAAAACTGGAAAAAAATGTTATAAAACTTGGTTCTAGCAGTTGTATGCAAAAGTGTATTGATCATCTGAAAAAATATTTTGAAAAACCATTTCTGATCAACTTTTATTGGAGATGGTTTAACAAATTTCAACAAGCTTAGAATCGTTTGAAAGCTACTATCGAGCCAGATCAAAAGTCATTCCTGGTTTCGGAAAACGGAAAAACGAGACTTGACAATGGTTATTTAGGCATGCAGGAATCTTCTAGTAACTTAACTTTTACCTTCTAGCAGAGCAGTCGAGCATAAGCATTGCATCGACCATCTTTACGTTTTGCCTTCGGCTCATCAGTGCGTCAGCAGTTTATATTGAACTGCTAACTCCACTTAACGGTTCAACATAAACCGCTGAGTAGACCTAAAGTTAATACTACTTACAAAATCTTTTTTGGACATTTTTAATAACTGTTTCCGAAACCAGAATCGGGAAACTGTCGAAGTTTCTGTAAGCTTTTGAGGCCACTGAATAGCCAGGCGTACAGGATCAAATAGTTTTACAATCTGTTTTTAGAAGCTTGGAATTGACATGGTCTGATCAAGCAAAACACTTAGGTTTAATGTATGATAAAAAAACTCCCTTTCAAGGATCACATTGAGGGAATCCAGACAAAGTGTAATAAATATATTAAATGTTTATAGAACATATAATGTCTAAAATTCGTCATCTAACACTCGATGTGGATAGACGAATAACGTACTACGACTAATTTCGATTTTGTTTTATTTTTTATTCGCAGTTGTCTACCTACCCAAGCTATGGGTAAAAACCGCCATAGATCCGAGAAGGATCCAAAGGATGCTAAGCGTCTGAAGCCAAGTGATGTACAGGTAAACGACCGTTTGCTGAGTAAAAACCAATATGCTGATCTGCCAGTTGATGTCGAAGAGGAACTGCAGAAGAAGGAAAAAATGCCGCCTTTCTACCTAAAGGGCTTCCCACCAACTCTACGCTCGGATTTCAACACACTGATCAGCAAAGGACTACAGGCAACAATCCGTTTATGTACTGAAGGCTACAAAATAACTGTTCCGGCTTTGAACCACTACAAAGGAGTGGAATGTTATCTGAAGCAGACAAAAGCGGAATACTTCACACACGATATTGCCGCCAATAAACCTATGAAGGTTGTACTTCGAGGACTACCCGAACTAAAGCAGGCACTGTCGGAGGCTGGACTAAAGCCTTTGATGGTGTTTAAAATGAAGCGACATAATACGGACAAAAAGTATCGAGATCAACTCTACTTGGTGCATCTGGAGAAGGGCTCCATCACCATGAGTCAACTGAAAACGATTAAATCGTTATTTCACATAATCATCGAATGGCAAAAGTATAAACCGGTACATCGGGATGTCACACAGTGCACGAACTGTTTGAACTACGGCCATGGAGCGAGGAATTGCCACATGAAAAGTCGGTGCGGGAAATGTGCCGAACCACACAATACCAACGATTGCCTTCTAGATGACATCGCTGTAAAATGTGTGAACTGTGATGGCGACCATCCATCTACTAGCAAATCGTGTCCCAAACGTGCTGAGTTCACAAAAATTCGACAACAGGCGTCCCGTAAACATTCAACGCGCAATAATGTTCCACAGAAGGATGAAATTAATTTCCCACGGCTCCCACCGAAGAGGGATATTCCGAATTTGCCGCCACTCCCTCGCAGCAATCCAAAAGATTCAGCCGCTGGATCACAAAAAGAATCTTCCTCAAAAATCCCTCCTGGATGGGGCAATAATCAACCACAAGCAAAGGATGACTCTGGTGACTTATTCTCTGCTGAACAACTGATCGTCATTTTTGAAACAATGACAACAAAACTACGAAACTGCAGAACGCGGTTAGATCAAATCAACGCCTTAGGCAAATTCATCATCGAATATGCAATATAATGAGTTGGTTATAGTAAATTGGAATGCTTGCTCACTCAGGAGCAAAACTGCTGAATTGTCCGACTTTCTTCAAGAGAAGAATGCCGATATTGCTATTTTAACTGAAACTCATCTTAAACCTGAAATTTCTATTTTTATTTCCAATTACAGGATTCACAGGCTCGACAGGACAACTAGCAGAGGAGGGGGAGTTGCCATTGCCATTAAAAGATCCATTCAGCATAGGCTTATGTCAGCCTTTAAATTGCAACTAATAGAAGCCATCGGAATTGAGATTACAACGACGATGGGACCCATCATCATCATTGCAGCGTACTGCCCCAAACAAACCAATCTTCGAGATGGTACGTGTGCATCATTGAAGCGAGATCTGGCTATGCTCACTCGACGACAGAACAAATTCATCATTGCTGGGGACCTGAACGCACGGCATGAGCTGTGGGGAAACAGAAGACAGAATCGAAACGGATTCGTACTTGCCGAAGATTACGAAGCTGGACAATACAACATCATCGCTCCGGATCAACCAACGCGACTTTCCAGATCGGGAATTCATTCTATTTTGGATATATTCATCAGCAACATCGCCGTAGACAGCTCTCCGATTGTCTTCAACGAGCTATCTTCCGACCACTTTCCTGTAATATTGTCGTTGGGATCTTCACCAGAAACAGTGCCTATTCAACCTCGGAGGAACTATTATCGCACCGATTGGGTCCAATTTCAACAAATCGCCGACCAACATATTAATATCGATCTGCCACTTGATTCCCCGATGGAAATCGATGCGGCCCTATCTTCCTTCCAGCATTCAATCACAGTCGCTCGTGATAGGACGGTTCCAGTACAACATATGCCGAGTTCCTCTCTTCAAATCGACAGTGTCACCAAGAAACTCATCCGACTTCGGAATATCTACCGGAGGCAGTATCAACGAACTGGCATCCTAGATAGGAAGACTACTTATAACAACTTAACTAGGATAATCCAGGAAAGGATATCTGAGCTTCGCAACAGGAACTTCCAGCAAAAGCTTCGAGAAATTCTCCCTCATTCAAAGCCCTTCTGGTCCTTAACGAAGGTGCTTAAGAAAAAACCGAAGCCTATTCCTCCTCTGATGTCACCCCAGGACGCAGCTGAAGGAATACCTTTAATCACACCAGCAGAGAAGGCAAATGCGCTAGGCCAGCAGTTTGTGTGTTCTCACAATTTAGGACTTAACATTGTTAGTCCATATGAAAGAGCCGTTGCTGATAGCGTAGCTGAGGTTGACCAATCAGACAGCTTGGTTCCTGAGGAAAGTAGAGTCACTGCGAATGAGCTGATGGCTTTTGTGAAAAAATCCAAAAATATGAAGGCCCCCGGTTTCGACAACACATTCAACATTGAGCTGAAACATTTGAGTATTCGCTCATTTGTCTTCTTAGCTAAAATTTTTAACAGGTGCTGGGAGCTTGGTTACTTCCCTTCAAAGTGGAAGTTAGCTAAAGTTATCCCAGTTTTGAAACCGGGGAAAGATCCTTCCCTTTCCAAGAGCTATCGGCCCATCAGCTTACTCTCTGCCCTATCCAAGCTGTTTGAAAAGTCAATACAAAGGCGAATTCTTGCTTTCGCAGATGAACAGGATATATTTCTGGAAGAACAGTTTGGGTTCCGGAAAGGAAGATCCACCATCCACCAACTCACAAGGGTTAACCACGTTATCCAGCAAAATAAATCAGTGTCCAAAACGACTGCCATGGTAATATTGGATATTGAAAAGGCATTCGATAATGTGTGGCACGATGGCCTGGTGTTTAAACTGCATCGGTATAATTTTCCCATGTATCTTATTAAAATTATCAAAAATTATCTTGCAGATAGAGCATTCCAGGTTTCTCTGAATAATGCACTTTCAGAAAGATTTACTATTCCTGCTGGTGTACCCCAGGGAAGTATCCTAGGTCCCATTCTATACAACATTTTTACATCAGACATCCCACCTCTTCCGGGTGGTGGTGTTCTGTCACAATTTGCTGATGATACTGCCATTCTTTACAAAGGTCGTGTCATTAATGCTCTGAAGAATAAACTACAGACAGGTCTGGACGCTTTAACGGAATATTTTACAAGCTGGAAAATTGTGATCAATGCAGCAAAAACTCAGGTCATCTTGTTTCCACATTCAAGATCTCCAAAACTTGTTCCATCAGACGAATGCCGAATACGATTCGGTGATGAGGTCATCCAATGGTCCGACGAAGTTATCTATCTAGGACTCACCTTTGACAGACATCTGATATTCAGGTCACATGTTGACAAAATAGTTCAAAAATGCAGCATACTCATTAGGTCTCTGTATCCGCTGATTTGTAGAACATCTAAACTGTGCCTGAAGAATCAGATGGCTGTCTATAAACAAATCATCTACCCAGCAATTGAATACGCAGTCCCTGTTTGGCGGGGTTGTGCACGAACACACAAACTTAGGCTTCAGCGCATTCAAAGTAAGATCTTAAAGATGATTCTAAATCTACCCCCTTGGACAAGGACTAGTGAAGTACATGAGATGGCCTCCCTGGATATACTAGAACAAAAATTCGAACAATACTGCACGAAATTTGAAGAGAGGTGCTCACTCTCTGAAATACAAATAATTCAAAATTTGTACGTATTAGGATAGGGATAGTTATAAGTAGGTAGATATTTTATTAATAATTAAAATAAATATTATGATTAAACATTAGCATGTAAAACAAGAGTAACTAAAACACCTATTATTAATAACGAATCGTATGAACAACAAAGATGAAAGGCCGAAGGGTCAAAACACTTGTACTGCAAAATGTTGATGTAATACACAAAATATAAGATTAATAAACAGATATTTATGCAAAAAAAAAAAAAATATAATGTCTAAAGAATGAAGGGTGAATTTGATGCTGACGACGATTGTTGTCTAGAAATTTCAATAGTGACTTAGCTTGTGGAGGAATTTGGACTGATTTGGTGGCGATCCTTTACTCTATTCTGAACGAATTCAGAACATTTTACAAATATTTAGTGTTTCATAGGTTTTGACATAAAAAGTAGAATTGAATCGGAAAGGGATTGGTGAAAATCTGAAGAAATTTTCTTGACTAGGTAAGTTTCATATTTAGTTTCTCCATGGTTCAATTATTCCGGAAGAATGAACTGTATTAACAATTTTGTTCACTACTCACATAGTAAATAAATTGTATAATGTATAACGGAATATGTACAGTTTTGAAGGAATGGCATGTCATTAGCACAGTCTGACGTATTTATTTAGATACTCTATTAGAATACATTCTGAATGAGATAGGAGAATTCATTTTGCACAGGAGAGGATCGCAGTAGGCGTTCGCGTAGGGAGTGAAAATTTTTCGCTCAAGTCAAAATTTTCTCGTGAAAAATAGTTTTCGTCGGTTATTGATATCGAAAAAAGTGAAATCCGAACGGATCAAATTTCCACGCTCTACGATTTTCGTGATGTTTTGCAGGTTTACACCGGTTAAACGGATCGAGAAACGAAACGTAGGAAGAGTTCATCTAACGGTTTGTATCAGCCTGGAACTACAACCAGAAATATCCGCTACTGAATAGCAAGATTGTTCATGTCAAAAACACGATGCACAACGCACGAATCCATATCGTTACGTAACATCCAGCTGCGTATGGGGATCAAGCACAATACATAGTCGCTGCCATAAAACATTATGGGTACCGGTGAGATCGTTTCATAATTTTTCATTTTAGTGTTTGTACACGCTATTATATAAATATTTCAATTTGAAGTTTCAATAACTTCAAGTTTAAATATATAATAATCCGCAAATATTTTTATAAGGGGCTGGGGTCCACTAGGAGATTGATAGTACTTATTAGCTCTCTCCGGACAGTACCAGCCTAGATGCCGTGTGGAATCTGACGGAAAAAAATGAACCAAGAATAGATCCACTGGGTTCCTGCTTCCATGTCGTAAAAGGCGACAATTGCAAAATTTTTTTTTCCTTTCAGTTATCAGATATTTTCAATGTTTCACTTTTGATTACTCTATTTTACTAAATTATCTCTTCATTCAACCTATCAATTTCCGTCTAGCTTCGGAGAAAAGTTATAATATCGGTATATTAAATACATACTTAAAAAAAACACTTGATATTAATATTTCAAACAATAAATTAATATTTTTCTCGGGAGCCGGCTGCCCAGATCAACCAATATAACCAAATAATAATTTTAATAAATAATAAATAATAAATAAAAACGCGCGTGAAATCTGTTGACCTTTATTTGGTGATTTAAAATGATTTTTTAACGACTGTTTAGAATATGTCAATGCAATGAATCAACTATTTTGTCTAAATCCTCGATTATTTTGTATCACGTAATTTCATTCATAAAAAATAGAGAAGTTTTTATTCTTTACGCGATAGTATTGCAAATTTTTCTTCAGTTTCCTCGAATAAGAGCTGTGAATCAAGGCTTCCTGGGACTTCGATATACGATATTGTTGAAATGTTCACTCGGGAAGTCAGTGAGTTGCATCCGAGCATCTTGAACCCGGAACATACTTAGTCGCGCGCGAATAATACCAATACTGAAATTTTTACTAACAAATATCCTTCTCCCGTGACACTTGTGGAGTGCGCAGTAGTATATACGGCCTCTAGTAACAACAAGTGTTGGACTAACATTCCATCCCGTTCCTTAGACGATCTACGTTCGGGCCTGGCGCCGGTACTGATCAATGAATTCTGGGATTACCAGAAGATGTACATTGAAGGATGATTTACCAGTCCCAGGTCGGATCATCTAGAAATTCCCTGTACAATTTCAGCTAATCCCGATCAGGAACGGAGTAGCAACCAGGGGTGGTCGCTCAAGCTCAAGCTCATATAATGTCTAAAGAACAAATAATTAATTTATAAATAAATTTTCAGACCAGCCATGCTTTATGCAGTACCAATTTGGTCAAGTTATTGTTCCACGAGGAAGAAAACGCTTCAAAGGGTTCAGAATAAAATTCTGAAAATGATTTTGAAGTATCCTCCCTGGTTAAGTTCGAATGAGTTACACAGACTCACAAATATAGAACCATTACATGTATATTATTAGCAAATTCCGAAAAAAATCGATGCATTCTTCAATTGAATCGATTCGCTCTCTGTAATAGTTAGTAAGTTAGTATATAAGTTCCTTTTCCTTATTACGCAATACAAGTAATTTTACAATTTTACCTACATAAAAATCACCGAATTTCGGAAGCAAATGATGTCTTAATGGTAATAACCAAATCATTTTTTTAGAATTTCGTACTTTTTTGTATCGTAAACTGTATAAAGGTTAGACATTTTTATATTTCATTAGCCTGTCTTCACCTCAGCACAGTATTCAACAAAAATCACACACTGATTCGTGCCTGTGTCGTGATTCTGTTTTCTTCAAAACAGTTGAAATCTCGGACTCATGTGTGCTCGGTTCCGATGAACTCACTTGTGTTTTTAAAACATAGCTTCTGTGTTGGTTTTCGTGTTCTTTATCGCGTGTACGAAATCGAACATCACTCACAGTGTGCTTCGTTCGTAGAGGCGCTGTTGTGTGTTCTTCTTCCGTACTACCGCATAAACGTACCGGTTTGCTTGCAAACCGTCATATAAGTGACAACCAAAAAAGGTCTGAAAATTATTGAATTTTCAAGATTTCAATAAATTATGGTCTCATTCACTCCAACTCCATCGGTCTATCTTCGGTTTCGAAAGTAATGGTAGTTAATTTATTTCTCATTCAAGCGACAATTAAAACAGGGTTTTCTTTAACTATTTTCATCTTACTCTTAGAGCCAAAGGATCCAGCAGAGACAGCAGTTCTCATTCTAACTTATCATTTGAGTATATGAGATGACTACTGGAGCTAAGATGTATGGGGCTACCGTCACCCTAAATCCGTTTTGATGTGGAACACATCTTTATTTTCAATATAGGGGTGCAAATCAGAAACTCAAAGTAAAATACAAGTAGAAATGTGGTCAGTTTTTAAACAATTACAGCTCAGAATATTTTGTATCAATTATTAAAATTATTTCATTATTTGATTGGAAATATTTCTAAGATTCTATTTGAATGTATCAAGTCACGTATTTTCAAATATAAATGATTCGAATTTTGATTAGTAGTAGGCAGTGTCATATTTTGTCTGCAAAAAATCTCCGGCATACCGGATTTCCCTGCCATAGTCGACGGTTTTGAAGGAGTAAGCAATATATCAAAGGGAAAGCATCGCTCTGATTGGTCAATCGATGCAAAAGCGTTGTTGGAAGCACGCGAAGCTATAAATATAAGCAAAATTGTAGCTAACGTTTCAGTCCTACGGGTAACATGCTAGAGGTAGGTTGTTGCTAGACAGCAAGACAAAAAGTGCCATAAAACGATTTGAAGCTTTAATTGGTATGCTCTGATCTTGTGTCATGCAAGAACGGATGAAATTTCATGTTATGTCGTTTCGCCTGAGAAATTGACAACTACCCCAGGGTAAATTTTGAGTGCATAAGATTAATTTCTTATTTATACAAGATGAACTCGATTGATATTGAGAAAAAGTTTAATAATAGTAGAGTAATAGTAGAGAAACGCTATAAAAATATCTGCTTGAATACAAAACTTGAACACAAGCTTGGTGAAGGTAGCTTAAATATCGATATCCGTATCGCAAGCATGTACAAACATATAATTGCATACATTTGAGCTATTGATGTAATTTCGTCGGTTAAAGCAACGCTCAAACGACCGACTGTTTACAGAAATATATCGACAGTCCAGAGCTAAGGTTACAAGAAAATGTAAAAAAATGTGTCACATGTTTCTCTCCAAAACAGTAAAGTTTGATCCGTTGTTTAAATATGAACTGATAACAGAAATTACTCAATGATGACATAGCTCACTTAAAACTAATTTCAGAGTTTATATCGGACCCAGTAAAATGTGAGAGCTGGATATCTTGATAATATGATGTCTTTGGCAAGAGTCTAATGAGTTGACGTTCTTCAGGCTAGTCGATGAAGCATGAACATTTTTTTACTTCTTCAACCATCGTCGCTACCAGCGAACAATGAAGAGGGCACGTCCGGTAATCAAGGCTATTTAAGTTGAAATGGTTCAATTTCCTCAGCATTGTAGCCCGAAGAACTATTATTAGCAAATCATTAGAATACATAATGGAAGCAGTTTGCGAAAATCAACGCCACATCGCGACGCACTGAAATTGTTTCCGTCAAGTGATTAGTGAGCAATGGAAATAGAAAATTCAATTTGTGACCACTAGTAATCATAGTTTCATTTCCTATAATTGCAAGATAACCGATGACTATTAAATGATACTTCAGTAAATGGCAACCATAGAACACTCTGCGAAGGTAAATTTATAACATTTCGTTATAAATAGCTAACCAATATATAATCGACATGATGCAAATCCTATTATTTATCAACCGTAGTATTTCCCACGCATCATTTTCATCAAAAAGTGTCACAGCGGGATATTTTTAGAACAAAATTGTTAACGCAGCTGTCAACAGGCGTGTTCTAAATTTCTGTACAATTTTTCACATCAATGAAAGAAGTAATTACTGGTACCATCAATTCTCCTTGGCATAACATTCTACGGCACCCCAGTTTAGTTTGCTCTCATTAGCATGCAGAAACATTCTCACGAAATTGCCGCTTGGTGTGCAAACGAGCCCTCAAGGCCTTGGGGAAATTTGCTCTTATCAACACGGAGCATGCAGATCTGTGAGTTTGTGATTAGCTTTGTTCTCACTTTGGGCATACTGTTTCAGCCTAATTAATTTTTAGATCCGACGGGTTTTGGTGTATCAGCTAGAAAAGAAACAGAAAGCGTGAAAAAGTTCTTGGCTGAGCCGGAAACCTTCACCCAGCAGAACGGTAATTGATCCAAATGGATCAGGACGGAGCTACAATCCTGGCGAAGACACCGGAATCGACTGTGCAAACGTATAGCGGTGTATATTTTATCGTCAAACGTCAAGCGACGCCCCCAGGGTCAAAAGGATGAATGGTCTCGGCAAGCCCAAGTTCGTCAATTAATAGCAGATTGCGCTGAAACATTGGCCCTGAGTCCAACAGTCGTCACTTCCTCCCTGCCGGCGCTAATAGGTTTCAGAAAGCAACCTCCTGCCGTGTTTATTCACTCTCAGTTCGAAAGGAAGCGACTGAATTGGGTCCCGCACTCTGTTCTCAGTTAACGTCTTTTCCACGCTTGAGCTAGCTGCCACTTATTTTTGCAGAAAGTTTTTCATTCCGCTGGGACGAAGTATGAAGAAACCGAAGAAACATCAAGAGAAGGATAATCTATCGGATTTCGATATCATTGTTGTGATGAGAACTCATTGCCATTTTGGGTGTGATAAACCAGCGTGGAATACTCGCCGCTGGTGGATATTCAATGTACGTCGAGTGTGTATAAGCTCTGGGGAAGACACTGGCTTGCGAGGAACTAAACCGGGTAAGCGATTATAATGGATAAATTGATCAAAAACATACGGGCATAAGAAGAATCGAAGAACTGGGTCCGCTCGGTTGCAGACACAGTCAACGTAAGAAAACTTGTTCGAAGTAAGGTAAAAATTTTAAGGATTCCTTCAAATCAGTTACAAGACTGTGTCAAGAATAAAGATAAGCAAGAAAAGAAAAATAGGTCATGCCTATTTCTTTCCCTTTGATCAAGTAAACTTACTTCCTGAGTCCCGTTCCTTTCCAACTTAGAAGCGTATCACACCTTTGCGGAGAAAAAAAAACTACAAGGATCAGCCCCATGGGGTTGTTCGAGTCGTTGATGTGGAACAAGGCAACCAAAATTTCTAATGATCTACACGGAGAACCCTTCGATCATAAAATTGCGATATCGCAGTTTTTGATTTTTGCGATAGTTGATTTAACTAATTTATTTTTGATTCGACCAATATGGTTTTTGATTTGCATATATTCAAGTAGTGGAAAAATATGTTGTTTTGAATGCTGTCAAATGCCGGAGACAGTTGAAAGCAAAACAATAATTGCAATGCAAAATAAACAACTTGAAATCTGTTCGCGTCGCTTCAAAATGTCAATGAAAACAACATCGATGGTTAAAGCGTTTGGTGAAATTGGGTTCATTCGATTTGAGAAATTTATGATAACAAGTGTTTATCTAACAGCGGTGTTGTGATAAAGTTAACCTTGTTTAAGATGAAAAAGATTTGGTGACAAATTAGAAAATGTTAATGAATGATCATCTCGTAATCTTTCAGGTATGCGCAAAAAAATTATGCTTCAAATTCGATCATTGATTTACTTCCAGCAGACTGTTTTACTTCCAGCTGTTTGATACCGATGATGATGTTCATGCATTAGCAATAAAACGCTTTTTGACATGAATTTAATTTATGAAAGTAACAGGAGCGAAGAGTTTCAAACTCACAGAACGCGCTGCGATTGAATGGCGCGTTTGAATTGCCGTCGCAAAATTCCAATTCCCAGCGGTTGATGCACCCAAGCTCATATAAATTGACTAAAATTTTCGCAAATCAATAACATTGTTCGAATTGATTCAACTATTTGCAATGTCTATAACAAATAAAACCGATTTATTTTTCAACTAACAGAATTTTGTTTCACTAACAACACCAGTTATTTCAACTAAAATATTTGTTGAAATTGAATGGTATGTGTCCTCACTAATTGACAGCATTTTTTTTCAAACAGTTAAATTAGTTGTTTCAACCATCGTTTCTGCTAATCGAAAAACAAAAATGACAGTTTAGTTAAAACAACAATCGATTAGTTGTACCAAATTTTAACCAATCGAATTCAGAAAATCAACTAATATTCTAGTTGAAATGGGATCGCGGGTGGTTCCGTGTACAATCAAAAAGTTCAATTAAGGGCTGAGGCCAGTGTGTTTTAGAGCGTTTTAAAGGGCTAATTTCACGCTTCAAATCTGATTTTCTCAGAAACGGTGACGAATATCAAAAAACCCAACAGACAATCTCTTAGAAATTTAGTTTAGATTATTCTGTGAAAATTTCAGAATGATTGTTTGACTTTGGCGGTCGGGAAAGTCTTTTTTCTGAAGGAAGAGTTGCATAGCTGAAAACGACAACTTTCAACTTGTTCATTGAAAATCTCGCCTTCAAAAGCATGGATCAAAAATCTATCCTGACAATGTCTAGATAATTTAGTTTAGATGCGATTCGTGCATAAAAGCATATATGTTGTCGCGATGAAAATTAAGTGAAAGTTATTTTTGTGGAGGTAAGTCGATTTCTATGTCGGCGCCATTTTAGTTCCCTGGCAACGTAACGAAACATTAGAGAGAAATTAAATCGGCTCATCAAGGCTGCCAAACAAGCGGTAGCTTTATTGGATTTTGTGTGATGTAGTCAAACTTGTAACCGAAAATATCAAAACTTTCTTGGCCACCCGGCCACATCGAGAGTCATTTTACACATTTACGAGAGAGCATGAAGAGAAATGTAATACGCACAGTGAGCGACACGGTTTTACGCTAACAACTGGCATCAGCCCTTAAAGCTTCAAATCGTTTTATGGCACGTTTTTGTCTTGCTGTCTAGCAACAACCTACCTCTAGCATGCTAGGAATAGGACTGAAACGTTAGCTTTTTTTTTTTTTTTTTTTTGCATAAATATCTGTTTATTAATCTTATTTTTGTGTATTACATCAACATTTTACAGTACAAGTGTTTTGACCCTTTGGCCTTTCATCTTTGTTGTTCATACGATTCGTTATTAATATTAGGTGTTTTAGTTACTCTTGTTTTACATACTAATGTTTAATCATAATATTTATTTTAATTATTTATAAAATGTCTACCTACTTATAACTATCCTTAACCTAATACGTACAAATTTTGAATTATTTGTATTTCAGAGATTGAGCACCTCTCTTCAAATTTCGTGCAGTATTGTTCGAATTTTTGTTCTAGTATATCCAGTGAGGCCATCTCATGTACTTCACTAGTTCTTGTCCAAGGGGGTAGATTTAGAATCATCTTTAAGATCTTACTTTGAATGCGCTGAAGCCTAAGTTTGTGTGTTCGTGCACAGCCCCGCCAAACAGGGACTGCGTATTCAATTGCGGGGTAGATGATTTGTTTATAGACAGCCATCTGATTCTTCAGGCATAGTTTAGATGTTCTACAAATCAGCGGATACAGAGACCTAATGAGTATGCTGCATTTTTGCACGATTTTGTCAACATGTGACCTGAATATCAGATGTCTGTCAAAGGTGAGTCCTAGATAGATAACTTCATCGGACCATTGAATGACCTCATCACCGAATCGTATTCTGCATTCGTCTGATGGAACAAGTTTTGGAGATCTTGAATGTGGAAACAAGATGACCTGAGTTTTTGCTGCATTGATCACAATTTTCCAGCTTGTAAAATATTCCGTTAAAGCGTCCAGACCTGTCTGTAGTTTATTTTTCAGAGCATTAATGACACGACCTTTGTAAAGAATGGCAGTATCATCAGCAAATTGTGACAGAACACCACCACCTGGAAGAGGTGGGATGTCTGATGTGAAAATGTTGTATAGAATGGGACCTAGGATACTTCCCTGGGGTACACCAGCAGGAATAGTAAATCTTTCTGAAAGTGCATTATTCAGAGAAACCTGGAATGCTCTATCTGCAAGATAATTTTTGATAATTTTAATAAGATACATGGGAAAATTATACCGATGCAGTTTAAACACCAGGCCATCGTGCCACACATTATCGAATGCCTTTTCAATATCCAATATTGCCATGGCAGTCGTTTTGGACACTGATTTGTTTTGCTGGATGACGTTGTTAACCCTGGTGAGTTGGTGGATGGTGGATCTTCCTTTCCGGAACCCAAACTGTTCTTCCAGAAATATATCCTGTTCATCTGCAAAAGCAAGAATTCGCCTTTGTATTGACTTTTCAAACAGCTTGGATAGGGCAGAGAGTAAGCTGATGGGCCGATAGCTCTTGGAAAAGGAAGGATCTTTCCCCGGTTTCAAAACTGGGATAACTTTAGCTAACTTCCACATTGAAGGGAAGTAACCAAGCTCCCAGCACCTGTTAAAAATTTTAGCTAAGAAGACAAATGAGCGAATACTCAAATGTTTCAGCTCAATGTTGAATGTGTTGTCGAAACCGGGGGCCTTCATATTTTTGGATTTTTTCACAAAAGCCATCAGCTCATTCGCAGTGACTCTACTTTCCTCAGGAACCAAGCTGTCTGATTGGTCAACCTCAGCTACGCTATCAGCAACGGCTCTTTCATATGGACTAACAATGTTAAGTCCTAAATTGTGAGAACACACAAACTGCTGGCCTAGCGCATTTGCCTTCTCTACTGGTGTGATTAAAGGTATTCCTTCAGCTGCGTCCTGGGGTGACATCAGAGGAGGAATAGGCTTCGGTTTTTTCTTAAGCACCTTCGTTAAGGACCAGAAGGGCTTTGAATGTGGGAGAATTTCTCGAAGCTTTTGCTGGAAGTTCCTGTTGCGAAGCTCAGATATCCTTTCCTGGATTATCCTAGTTAAGTTGTTATAAGTAGTCTTCCTATCTAGAATGCCAGTTCGTTGATACTGCCTCCGGTAGATATTCCGAAGTCGGATGAGTTTCTTGGTGACACTGTCGATTTGAAGAGAGGAACTCGGCATGTGTTGTACTGGAACCGTCCTATCACGAGCGACTGTGATTGAATGCTGGAAGGAAGATAGGGCTGCATCGATTTCCATCGGGGAATCAAGTGGCAAATCGATATTAATAAGTTGGTCGGCGATATGTTGAAATTGGACCCAATCGGTGCGATAATAGTTACTCCTAGGTTGAATAGGCACTGTTTCTGGTGAAGATCCCAACGTCAATATTACTGGAAAGTGGTCGGAAGAGAGCTCGTTGAAAACAACCGGAGAGCTGTCTATGGCGATGTTGCTGATGAATATATCCAAAATGGAATGAACTCCCGATCTGGAAAGTCGCGTTGGTTGATCCGGAGCGAAGATGTTGTATTGTCCAGCTTCGTAATCTTCGGCAAGTACGAATCCGTTTCGATTCTGTCTTCTGTTTCCCCACAGCTCATGCCGTGCGTTCAGGTCCCCAGCAATGATGAATTTGTTCTGTCGTCGAGTGAGCATAGCCAGATCTCGCTTCAATGATGCACACGTACCATCTCGAAGATTGGTTTGTTTGGGGCAGTACGCTGCAATGATGATGATGGGTCCCATCGTCGTTGTAATCTCAATTCCGATGGCTTCTATGAGTTGCAATTTAAAGGCTGACAGAAGCCTGTGCTGAATGGATCGTTTAACGGCAATGGCAACTCCCCCTCCTCTGGTAGTTGTCCTGTCGAGCCTGTGAATCCTGTAATTGGAAATAAAAATAGAAATTTCAGGTTTAAGATGAGTTTCAGTTAAAATAGCAATATCGGCATTCTTCTCTTGAAGAAAGTCGGACAATTCAGCAGTTTTGCTCCTGAGTGAGCAAGCATTCCAATTTACTATAACCAACTCATTATATTGCATATTCGATGATGAATTTGCCTAAGGCGTTGATTTGATCTAACCGCGTTCTGCAGTTTCGTAGTTTTGTTGTCATTGTTTCAAAAATGACGATCAGTTGTTCAGCAGAGAATAAATCACCAGAGTCATCCTTTGCTTGTGGTTGATTACTGCCCCATCCCGGAGGGATTCTTGAGGAAGATTCTTTTTGGGATCCAGAGGCTGAAGTCTTTGGATTGCTGCGAGGAAGTGGCGGCAAATTCGGAATATCTCTCTTCGGTGGGAGCCGTGGGAAATTAATTTCATCCTTCTGTGGAACATTCTTGTGCGTTGATTGTTTACGGGATGCCTGTTGTCGAATTTTTGTGAACTCAGCACGTTTGGGACACGATTTGCTAGTAGATGGATGGTCGCCATCACAATTCACACATTTTACAGCGATGTCATCTAGTAGGCAATCGTTGGTATTGTGTGGTTCGGCACATTTCCCGCACCGACTTTTCATGTGGCAATTCCTCGCTCCATGGCCGTAGTTAAAACAGTTCGTGCACTGTGTGACATCCCGATGTACCGGTTTATACTTTTGCCATTCGATGATTATGTGAAATAACGATTTAATCGTTTTCAGTTGACTCATGGTGATGGATCCCTTCTCCAGATGAATCAGGTACAGTTGATCTCTAAACTTTTTGTCCGTATTATGGCGCTTCATTTTAAATACCATCAAAGGCTTTAGTCCAGCCTCCGACAGTGCCTGCTTTAGTTCGGCTTCCATCATGTCGGGTAGTCCTCGAATTACAACCTTCATAGGTTTGTTGGCGGCAGTATCGTGTGTGAAGTATTCCGCTTTTGTCTGCTTCAGATAGCATTCCACTCCTTTGTAGTGGTTCAAAGCCGGAACAGTTATTTTGTAGCCTTCAGTACATAAACGGATTGTTGCCTGTAGTCCTTTGCTGATCAGTGTGTTGAAATCCGAGCGTAGAGTTGGTGGGAAGCCCTTCAGGTAGAAAGGCGGCATTTTTTCCTTCTTCTGCAGTTCCTCTTCGACATCTACTGGCAGATCAGCATATTGGTTTTTACTCAGCAAACGGTCGTTTGCCTGTACATCACTTGGCTTCAGACGCTTAGCATCCTTTGGATCCTTCTCGGATCTATGGCGGTTTTTACCCATAGCTTGGGTAGGTAGACAACTGCGAATAAAAAATAAAACAAAATCGAAATTAGTCGTAGTAGGTTATTCGTCTATCCACATCGAGTGTTAGATGACGAATGAAACGTTAGCTTTAATTTCGCTTCTATTTATAGATTCGCGTGCTTCCAACAGCATCGCTTTTGCATCGATTGACCAATCAGAGCGATGCTCTCTCTTTGATACATCGCTTACTCCTTCAAAACCGTCGACTATGGCAGGGAAATCCGGTATGCTGGAGATTTTTTGCAGACAAAATAGGACACTGCTAGCTATTAATCAACATTTCAATGATATACAATTCAAAATACATGGCTATGAACATTCAAATCAATACGTAGAAATATTTCCAATCAAATGGTCACATGATATTAATAATTTATACAAAATTGACTGAGCTGTAATTGTTCAAAACCTGACCACATTTCTACGTGTAGTTAGTGATTTGCACCCCTAATAAAGATGTGTTCCACATCAAAAGTTTGTTATCCTTGCTTGTACGAGAGCACTTAGCAGTAATCCAATTTACATAATCCATTTGAAAGTATTGCTTCCAAGTGTCAAGGTTCAGTCGGGATCGGTCGATTTCTTTACCAACCAAACAAACAGTTTTCCTACCGCTATCAGTTCGAATTGGTAAACGATGTGTCAAAACATTAACTCAACATTGTATTCCGTCGGAATGCTCCGGTCCATATGCGTGCGTGTCTACGTCATGGTTTAAAATTGGAAAAAGGCACAGGTGAAACCGACACATTAATATGCAGCGTCACGTCAAACGAACAGGGAAAAGCTAAGTAGCTGTTTTCCCACTCGGAAAAACTTCACGATTACTGCCGTTGCTGCCGTTGCTCCTGCTTCTGATGCTGACCTTTTGATGACCTTTATATGATTTTGTCAGCATCCTGATATGACACGTGATTTCGGCGGGAAAGTGCACAACGGGAAAAATTTGTAAAATGTGTTCAATATTCAGTAGCTTTATTGTTCGTTGAGTAAAAAAATACAATAACTAAACTATTTCTATATTTTATTTTCCTTTGTAATTTTATTGAATACCATAAACAAATATGTTGCTTATTGAATATTTCGACTCGTATTTTGACCAAATATTCTCAGTACCAGTAAGTTTTCTCATTGTTGAAAGATTTGTTACTGCTTGGGGCAAAAACGAAGATCGGAGGGAGTGCAAAACCGCAAAGAGGGTTCAACAGCAGCGTTGTACGCAATTTCAAGAATTAATTCCGGTCTACTTCGTCATATGATAATTCGGAGGTGGACCTCAGTAAGACAGTTCAATCCAAGGTAATGAAATACGTGTTCGATTTACTATGATAGGGATAAATTTTTTTTTGTATGTCATACAAATCAAATCAAATCATGCTGGGTCGGTAGTGCAGAGAACAAGATGCAAGTAAAATAAAGTCCCAAGTAATGTATCTAGATCTGACATTCCACCGCGGTATAACAAGTAAAAACTTGTTTCCCGAGTTGAATTTAAACTTCATGTTTACTTACTGGTGCAAGTGGAACGGCTAAGTTATACTAAAAACTGTACTATGATCACTAAAAATTCATTTGAAGTCGGATATTTTCTAGGGCTGAAAAGTCCCACTTGTGACTGACCCACCCAGTTCAAATCTTAACTATTTAAATTTAATTACATAAAAGCCTAGGTATTACATTACTGTAGTGGAATTTGACCTTCTGTTTCAACAGATTTCGCAGCCGATTCAGAGTGTACAGAACCATTTCATGCATGACTGGTGCTACGATTCTACTGACACTACGAATCCTTCCAGGTCGGGACTCGAACATACGACAACTGGTTTGTAAAAGACCAGTGCCCTATGCATTGAACCGCCAACCCGGGAAATTTTATTTCATACTGAACTATATTAGTCGTTTTCCCTGTTTGCCTAAGCTTTCCCTTGATAATCGCTCAGAATTTTCTTATCTGGAGAAGTTCTGACGAATTTATTTTACGAATTAGCCATTGCACAGTGGTTTGAATCGACAAAAACGTGAACTTAATTCTCTAGCTGCTAAATCGTTGATCCGATATGCATAGTACACAAAAATATACCTCGTGATTTGATCACAATAAAAAATGTGCAAAGCCTACTACGATAAAAGTTCATTTCAACAACTTTTTTCCCTTAAGAGATAGAAAAATGATGTCTTCTACAAAGTTTTAGAGCTTTGTATATGAGTTCTCCAAAGGAACTATGTATATTGGATCAACGGTTTAGCAGCAAGAGAATTAAGTTCTCGTTTCTGTCGATTCAAACCACTGTGCATTGTAGGCTTCGCACTACTTCATCACCGGTTTAGCGTAACGGCTCAATGTTAGATCTGACCAAAAAGAAATGCCACCTTCGTGGGAGCGGATGAAGGTTCTGCAGGCATTCTTCTACATATACTTGTCTGTTGATGGTGCCAATCGTTATGTACGGCTTGCTGAATTTACCGCATCCACAGATCGCCTGCCACACCAAGTACTTCTTGGCAAAATAGTTGACCTTCTTTTTCCGGAGCATCCAGACTTTGGGCGAGACTTTTCGATGTAAAACTTATGGTCGGGGTTCTGTTTAGCATCCGTCGTCGTCCATTACGATGCATTTCGGCTGTATCAACTGTATCTCGTAATACAGTTTTCTTACGGTATTTGGTCGCCATATTCAGTTAAACTGGGCGGTTAGGCATCTTCTTTATTTTGAAGATAAGAAGTCCGATTCGACTTATTGTCTGCAGAATGAACCAGCCTGAAGAATAGGTTTTCTTGGTCACTTCCCGAATTCGGATTACGTTTGAAGTAATGTCTTCATTGTGTTCACGGGGTTGCATTTGTTTGTTTTTCTTCCGCTGCCAACTCGCCACTTGGTCGTCTGGGTCTCTATCAGTGGTTCTACCACACGGAATCAATTGCATCATTGTGATGAGTTATGAAGTAGTGCTTGTTCATCCAAAAACTACTTGGAATAAAGACCTTAAGATCTACCAGCGTCACCAAAGGTACTATCAAGATCCTTATACACGGTTCATGTTTGTGATACTACATGCTAATTATTTGTTTATTGTGAATATTGTAGTCATCAAAAAACTACCTGGAGTTCAGGCCTTAAGATCTACCATCATAGCAAACTGCAATAACGAACTTATTGATCACGGCCTATACTCGTGATTCTCTTTACGAGTAATAGGTTTATTTTAGATGCTCTGGGTCATCCAAAAATTACCTGAAGCTCAGGCTTTAATATCTACCAGCATAATAATAGGCCTATTATGAATTAATTACGCCGTCCAAAAACTACCGGCAGCTCAGACCATAAGATCTACCAGCATAACAAAGTGCATTAAAAATCTTAAGCTTCACGCTCCATACTCGCGATTCACTGAAGTCCTTGGATGACTGAAAATATTCCTAAACCAGATTAGAATAGACAAGTAAGCAATATGTAGCTCCATGACTATGAGCATTTTTGAAAAATTATACATAAGCTGCGGATTGTTTGTGTAAAAAGTCTTAAAGTCTGTTTTCACTGAAATTTATGGATGACTGTGAACGTTCCTGGATCAGATAAAAATAGTCAAATAGGCTCAATGTAGCTCCATGACTATGAACAACATTGAAAAAATATTCATAAGCTGCTGATTTCTCGTGAGCTTAAGACCTGTTTTTACTAATGTTCTTGGACTACTGAGAACATACTTGGAACAGCTATGAATAGACAAGTAAGCAATGTGTAGCTCTAAAAATATGAACAGCAAAGAAAAAAAAAGATATTAAACGTTGTAGTTCATGCTGTGGCACAGTATAGTCTCTAAGGACAATATTCCTAGATGGTTTTACGTATGAACGTTGTTAGATTTTTTGTATTATTTTCACTAACGTCGAAAGGAATTGAAAAAAACTTGTTTCGCGCAAAAGAAATTAAAATAGCGCGATATTTTTTAATTTAATTTACGCATCCTCGACTCTGCGCGAAAATTGAGGGTCTACTACCCACTAAACTCAATTGATTTGAAATTCCAAGGTTGTAACAGAAAACGCAAAACTTAGTATTAACTAAATCTGTGCTGAATTTTTAAAACATGAAAATACATGATTTCATTAATTTTTTGTTATCAGAATCAAACAGTCTCAAATTGAGAGTATTCTGGGATGTTTCAAATTTGTCTCATTGCTTTCTTCATTTTTGATTTTTAACATTGTCATATGTTTAGGATATAATTATCGGAGGAAATTTTTCTACATTTCCAAGTGGTTTCGTGAACACTAAGCATATTATCTAAAATTGAGTAATGAACTCATCTCTTTTTTACTCAAGTAATACCGTACAGTGCCAAATCAAAACGAGTAGAATAAATCCGTGTTATTCAAAATTGAACTCGCAATAAAATATCAATGTTTTTTCGAGAAACCTTGAACAAAATTTATGTAGTTTCGAGAAAACGGTTTCTGGAAATAACACGAATTATTTCATACGGGTTTTGTTTTTCATTTGAATACGAATCAACAATTATGATTATTGATTGTACCTTTGCGAGGTCTCTAGCAAAGTTTTCTTACAGTAGCATGCGAAAAAATTACGTTTATAAAAAAGGCGGGTGGGTAATATCAGATACATAACCGTGAATACAAATAATTCCCTCTAATTTGGTTCAGATGTAATGAACAATAAAATATCTGACAGCACTTGCATATCCTGAAGTCATCATAGCACTTTCAAACCAATACGCACAATGAATTTTCTCAAACACAAACCAACCATGTTGCGTTCATTTGCACTGGTTTGGTGCAAAATGCACTCTTCAAACGGTTCAATAAACTTTTTTTACACTTCCTATTTGCACATTTCAACAGTGAATAATTCCCATAGCTCTTTTGTAAACATTTATAGCTCTTAAAACGACTAATTTGTAAAATTTTCTCCATCATTTTTCACATTTTGGTGTATTTTACTTCAATGCAAACAGCTAGCATCCGAATACTAATGCAATTGCCCCTGTTTGAAGCGAAACCCACACTACGAACAGTGCCCAAAGAAAATCCGCTTTGCAATAGGACTACTCACAGTGCTAGTTGCTTTATTACTGAAGAAATTTTGGTGAAGGGTTTTCTATTTACATGATTTCGTTTGAAGCTTTTTGACAAATGAGTAGACATAACGGCTAGAAAAATAGTAACATACAGAATGATGATGTCGATTGTTTCATTTTGGATTTCATTCATTTGCATATTTCAACCTCAAATCTGTCATCGCGGGTACGAGTAAGGAAAAATCCCGGCATGAGTTTTCCTCTTTTAATAAAATAAATTTTATGTTATCCAAATCAAACAGTTTGAAATTGAGATATTTCAAATTAGTCTCGTTGCATTCTTCATACAATTTATAATTTTACCAAGTTTTATCATAAATTGCTGATCATATTTCTAATGGTATGTAGCAAATAATGTGTTGATACGTTAGATATCACTAGAGGAAACTCACGATCAAAAACGTATCGATCTTCCAGAGGGTAAATTTTGAAAAGGCGCCCCATAGTAAAATGAGACCTATTCACGTCTAAACTGTGAAAAAATGCATATAAATTAAAATATTAAATTATAGCTGCAAGTAGTATGAATCGGCCTAGTCATGACAATGTTTTTGTCGTGAAAACGACTTACTTTACTATGGGGCGCCTTTTCAAAATTTACCCCGTACAAAAATGGGTAGAACTTAATCGTGAGTATCTCTTGTTGTACTTAACCCAACAACATAATTTTTCTCCATGCAAGCACAAATATGATCAGCAATATATGATAAAATTTTCAGTAGTATCAAACAACCACAAATAACTCAAAAAATTTCTGAAATGTTTGGTAAAACTCATGACGCTTGTTCACCATTTTCGTGCTCGTAGGACAGTTTTGATGTAGAGAACGACATTGCATTTTCGCGTTATTAATTAGGTAGATATAAAATGTAAAAAATGACATGTTTCTTTCATTCTAGCCAGCGCATTTGATTTGAAATTATTGTATTGTTCCGTGAGTACTTCTGCAGGCGAACAATTTTTTACTCTTTTTTGCCTTGTCTTTTTATGTTTGGGCATTAAAATAAGCGTTTCGTGAATTCGGTGCACCGTTACAATTCTGGAAGTAAATAAATAAAACTTTGAACAATTAACACAATAGGGGGTGCTAGGGTCTAAATGATGAACAAAATCATCATTTTCGCGAATTTTGTAAAGAACTATTGTTCAACAAAATAAATTCAAATATTTTGTATAATAAAATTCGTTTAAAAATATTGAGAAATAAGTCGGCGAAGAGGCATTTTTGAGGACGCTTCTTAAAAATCATGATTTGCGGTGTCCACTGTATTGCGGCGCAGACTAATCAGAAGTGAACAAATCAAAGCAGCATAGTTAAAGCAGAAGTTTTTCTAGACCCCAACGGTTCTGTTTGTTTTTTTTTTCAATTTGTTTTAATTTTTTGTAATTGTTTATGTGCAAAAGTACGGTTTTTTACGAAAAAATCGGCCATATTGTAGCTGTAAAACCTTCCCATAGTAACAAACAACGAAAAGGACAACGTTGGGGTCTGGTTTTTTATATGTAGAAAGTGTGTGCAAAATTTGAAAAAAATGGTGCAGTAGTTTTTGAATGACGATGGACACGGACTTTCAAAACCTGCTTTCGAGAAAAACGCGTTATTATCGTTATTAGTTTATTATCTATAAAATCGAAAGAAACAATTTATTACTCAAGCGAGCAAGTAGGCTCTAACATTCTAAAAAAGCCATATATTTTCTTTTGTATTATGTTATAATGAAACATTTCGAGAATGTTTTGTCAAGTCAATCGCTCTTATTTCTTCGTAGTATGAGATCGGCATAGATAAAGCCCCGTAACTTATTGAGTTTTGTTCCGATAAGCTTTAAAATTTCACAGAATATTCTTGAAATGTTTTACTATCAGAAAATAGAAAGAAAATAATCAATGATTTTTCAAAAGTGTTAGACCCTACCCGCCCCTTAACAGTGACTGCATAACTTTTCTTTATGGGAATGGCGAAAGCTGTTTGCTAATATTAGACATCGTGAACTAGGCATGATTAAGCTAGGGAAAACCACAAATTTTCCCACGCAAACAAATTCTGTCACCATTGAGAGTTGATCGTACTGAAACAGCACTGATTTCACTTGTAAATTTAGCCACAAATTCTATTACGACAGAGTCAAATCTCCAATCTGAGGTTAACTTCTGTCCATGAGATATTGCTTTCGCAAATCCCACATGTAGCGTGGTAAGCAAAAACTAGTGTCGTTAGCCGTGTTTGCAATGCAGTACACCTACCGGAGATCACCAGAGCATTCCTACTGCTAAAAGCTCATATGTTGTTCATTTATTTGCACAATTTCGTCTCTCTGTGATGACACTTTTACCTCGCTCTCCCTGCTACCAGAACGAAGCTATAACATTCCCCCGCGTGGGGCATCTGGCCTGATCCAGTATTTCCCAACTATTCCTTCGAGCATTCAGAATAGAGTTTCCTTCGTACATGGTTACGTTTGCGGTTTCATACCGTGGGCAAAAAGGTGAAGCAGACATGATGTCTGGTCATCGGACGGTTCATGTGGAAAAAGATAGAGCAGAATGTTGTCCTGTCATTTCCTTTCATTTCAAATCATATTACTGCAGTTGACAGATTGCATGATAAGGATTTCTAATGGACACCGCTCAGGAACAAGCAATGCATAATTTACACAGCCAACAAGTCTTCGGTCAGCAAGTTACGATGGACAGTCGTAATGTGACACGCAGCACTTCTGAAATATATTTACGCAGAACGTGATAATGGCTAATGATATTAATCTCCTAATTTCATTTTACGACGCACATTTCGTCTATTTGTGCCACTGAATAGGATCATAAATCCTTCACAGCAAACAAGTCTACCACTTCTTCTAGCCACCTTCATAATATCAGTCTTAAATAAATAATGGAAACATAAATCATACGATAAGTCGGGCTCTGAGATAAATTGACGGTACCTTTCGACACTCAACGCTCTCTGACTCCTCCGCTTGAATCCCGTAATCCATCCTAGTTGTTAAATCTGTTGACTTTTCCTATCCGAACCTCCCCCAGGGTGGCCACCCGCGTGGTTATTTGAAGCACCAATATCAAGTATCAATAACAACAGCAACATTAGCTCAGGGGGGATTTACACCCGGAAATGACAAACAAAAGCCTAGTGCAAGCAGAAAACTGGAGCTAATCTCTTCACAAACTTTGGCAACGAACGTTTTGAAAAATCACGATTCTTTCCTTGTGGTCAAAGGGATCGAGCGTAAAAATATTGCCTTTCACATCAGTAATCTAACCCCAGTCAGACCCGGTTTCTCACAGCGATGAGTTTTTCTTTAACGAAGAAGTATCAAGTTATAAGTCTGTTTCAATCGTCCGGAAATGGGTTTTGTAGTAGTTTCGTTTTTCTTTACGCTTTCTACTACTTAATTTTACTCGAAGAACGATGCTCGGGTGGACACACCCACCGTCACACACCCAGACGCCGCTCATCGCCCACGCACCGTGAGTATCGTATTTCATCAAACATTAATGCGACACACAATCACCGATACCGTCTGGTTGTTTGCAAGGGGGTGTAATTGTTTCGAGATGGTTGTTTATATTTTTGGTCCACGCCAGGAAAAATTATTAGACGAAAAGTTTTCGTGTTTCTTTCGCGAACCTTTTCCACAAAATGAGCAGAGGTGTTTGCTGAGAAATCAAATTAAAAGTAGCTGATCAACTTCCAAAATGGGCAGGTGGCCCGTGTTAACCGGTGAGAAATAACGTTTCGTGCTGTAGGCAGTTCGGAGAAATGATGCGATGTTTGCAGAGTGAAATTTAATGAAGTATTTGACGAGGCTGGCGTTTAGAAGAGCATTAACGATGACGGATTAGCATGGATTTTGATAGATCGAATATTACCGGAACAGTGCAACGGAAAATTGCATGATAATAAATATTAAATAATTCGAACAGGTTTCCCATGAATTTACTCCTTCCAAATAAGTATAAATAATCGTATGATGATAGAGTATGACTAGAAGAGTCTAAAAGTAAACTATCAGAGTGTTTTCCTTAGAATATGCTATTCTGTACTATTTAGTATGCCTAAAAACGTCAGTTCCATGGAAAAACCGATGGATTTGTTGATAAGCTGGTCATAACTGTTCCTCGATGCTTATTAATTACATTTAATACGAAAAGGCCGAATTGCTTTTGGATTATATACGAGATTGAGAGGAAAAAATAAGCTAAGTTTTTACGAATTGAAAAAAAAGTTTATTTGAACAAATGAAACACAATTTGTTAGTAGAACTATCGGAGAAAAAAAATGTTTTGATCCACCTAGTGATCCACTTTGAATTTTGAATAAGTTCAAAAATATATATTCGGGCAGAGGCTACCCCAAACTTTTCAATTTGTAAACTGTTTTGAGTCAAATTTTAAAGATCTTTTCCGTTTTTTTTTGTATCGTCGCTCTAAATGACGGTTTCACATTTTAAACACACTTCACCCGGAATTAGGCTTATCAGCAACATTCTTGAAAACTGAATCGAAAAAGCTCTTCCAGCGAGCCACTCTTCAAATGGAGAAAAAATTTCTTTATACCCTGTGAAATTCCTGTTGGGAATTTTAATCTTTTGTTGCATTTCTAACGGGTGATTTTTTAAGAGCTTGAGAACTTTTTTAAACAATAAAACGCATAAAATTTGCAAAATCTCATCGGTTCTTTATTTTAAACGTTAGATTGGTACATGACATTTACTTTTTGAAGATAATTTCATTTAAATGTTGACCGCGGCTGCGTCTTAGGTGGTCCATTCGGAAAGTCCAATTTTGGGCAACTTTTTCGAGCATTTCGGCCGGAATAGCCCGAATTTCTTCGGAAATGTTGTCTTCCAAAGCTGGAATAGTTACTGGCTTATTTCTGTAGACTTTAGACTTGACGTAGCCCCACAAAAAATAGTCTAAAGGCGTCAAATCGCATGATCTTGGTGGCCAACTTACCGGTCCATTTCTTGAGATGAATTGTTCTCCGAAGTTTTCCCTCAAAATGGCCATAGAATCGCGAGCTGTGTGGCATGTAGCGCCATCTTGTTGAAACCACATGTCAACCAAGTTCAGTTCTTCCATTTTTGGCAACAAAAAGTTTGTTAGCATCGAACGATAGCGATCGCCATTCACTGTAACGTTGCGTCCAACAGCATCTTTGAAAAAATACGGTCCAATGATTCCACCAGCGTACAAACCACACCAAACAGTGCATTTTTCGGGATGCATGGGCAGTTCTTGAACGGCTTCTGGTTGCTCTTCACTCCAAATGCGGCAATTTTGCTTATTTACGTAGCCATTCAACCAGAAATGAGCCTCATCGCTGAACAAAATTTGTCGATAAAAAAGCGGATTTTCTGCCAACTTTTCTAGGGCCCATTCACTGAAAATTCGACGTTGTGGCAGATCGTTCGGCTTCATGATGAAATGTCAGAGCATACTGAGCAAATAATAATGCATGAAAATCATAACCTCAAAAAATCTGAGCAAATACTAATGCATGAAAATCCTAACCTCAAAAAAATCACCTTTTATATCATCTGTGAGTTTAATGATAAAGCTATAAGCTACTTAGGCCAAATTTCGTTGTTCTAGCGGTGAACGATTAGCTGCCTCTCGAAGAGACTATAAGTAAAAAGTTTTAATTGCAACAGGCGTCTTAAGTTAAAATAACTAAATAAATGATTAAAACAACTCAGACATTTTTTGCATTCATGCATAGAGTTAACTTTACTGGGATTGTGTCATTGCTCAGTTGCACGAGTGACACCTCATTGAAACGTTTCATTTTCGCTTAGGGTATATGTCATTGCTCAGCTGTAACGTTTCATTAATCGTTTGTGGTGCGTGCCTTTGCTAAGTGTCATTGATAAACTGCCAGCACGATACATGAAAACTACAAGGGTCAGCCCCATGGGGTTGTTCGAACTATTGATGTGGAACAAGGCAACCAAAATTTCTAATGATCTACAATCAAACAGCTCAATCAATCGTCACACTTTTGACTCCGCAATTGCACGAGAGTCTGCCTGTCTTGACTAGGAACCAACACCGAACATTGTTTGTTTTATAGCCGACGAAATTACACCAATAACCCAAATGTATGCAATTATATCGTTGTACTTACCTGCGATACGATTTTGATATTGAAGCTTCTCTTCGCCAAGCTTGTGTTCAAGTTTTGAATGAAAGAAGTTATTTTCATAGCGTTAAGTTTCTCTACCATTCTGCGATTTCGGTTGAAGCGATAAAGTTTTTCTAATTATCAATCGAGTTCATCTAATATAAATTAGAAATTAATCTTAAGCACTCAAAATTTATCCAGGGGAAATTGTCAATTTCTCAGGCGAAACGACATTAGATGGAATTTCATCCGAGCTTGCATGGCACAAGATCAGAGCATATCAATTAAAGCTTCAAATCGTTTTATGGCACTTTTTGTCTTGCTGTCTAGCAACAACCTACCTCTAGCATGCTACGCGTAGGACCAGTGATGCCACTTTTCTCTGAAGTCAAATCCGTAGATTTGGCTTCAAGTCTACTTATGCTCGTATATGCTCCATTGAGACGAACTTTCCGTGCGGAACTCTTTCGACTGACAAATCATCCTTCCAAATACAAAAAAATCAAAAGGCGCGTAAAATTAATAGTTTGGAATTCCAAGCGATAAAGGCAGACTTGAAAAATAAGTAATCGGTAACGATAGATGTTTGATAATTAGACATGAGGAAAAATATTTCTAACAACGAGGTGACAATATTCAATAATTTTTCTTTGTTATCTAGAGAAATAATAAAAAAAATCAATGGTCAATAATTTATTTTTGAAGAAATTATGTTAAATCCGTAGATTTTGAGTGGTCTATCCGTAGATCCGTAAAAAGACAGAGATCCGTAGATCTACGGATGAACCCGTGAGGTTGACATCGCTGCGTAGGACTGAAACGTTAGCTATAATTTCGCTTCTATTTATAGATTCATGTGCTTCCAACAGCTTCGCTTTTGCATCGATTGACCAATCAGAGCGATGCTTTCACTTTGATATATCGCTTACTGCTTCAAAACCGTCGTCTATGACAGGGAAATCCGATATGCCGGAGATTTTTAGCAGACAAAATAGGACACTGTTCGCTACTAATTAAAATTTCAATCATTTATAATTGAAAATACGTGGCTTGATACATTCAAATCGAATCGTAGAAATATTTCCAATCAAATAATGAAATAATAT
The DNA here is from genome assembly GCF_030247185.1 of Malaya genurostris. NCBI lineage: Eukaryota > Metazoa > Arthropoda > Insecta > Diptera > Culicidae > Malaya > Malaya genurostris. The sequence goes on along the minus strand of NC_080571.1, from coordinate 303,101,013 downwards.
TAATAATTGATACAAAGTATACTGAGCTGTGAGTGTTCAAAACCTGACCACATTTCTACGTGTATTTTTTCTTGAGTTTCTAATTTGCACCCCTATATAGAAAATAAAGATGTGTTCCACATCGAAAATGACAATTTAGTTAAAAAAAAGATCCCTTGTACCAACTTTTAACCAATCAAATTCAGAAAAACAACAAATGTTTTAGTATTAGTAGGGGAAGGTGTTCGGTTGCCGGCACCCAGTGTAACTTTTTACAGAAAGCAGATAGCGTCATTTCAACAAATGTCATGTGTGTGTTATAGCAGCACGTTCTTTTTGTGCTGAATACCGAAACAAACAGACGCTTGTACTTTATGCTGCGATAAAAACAAATTTTAATACGTGAAAAACAACACAAAAGTTTTTTCTGACATTTTTAAAATCAGGTGTACAACTTTGCTTCCGCCGTTTTCCGATAGGTGGCTGTACCGGCTGAGGCTGGTCAAAATACATAGATGATAATGCGGCCACAATACCAAGAGCGACATGACAAAGTCATCCTTCAACACGACAATGCTCGGCCTCACGTCGCAAAAGTGGTCAAAAAGTACCTGGAAACGCTGAAATGGGAAGTCTTGCCCCACCCGCCGTATTCCCCAGGTGTCGCCTCTTCTGACTTCCACCTATTCCGTTCGATGGCACACGGCCTGGCAGATCAACATTTTCAATCCTTCGAAGAGTTGGAAAAATGGATTGCTTCATGGATAGCGTCAAAAGAGGACTCCTTTTTTCGAGCCGGGATCCGAAAATTGCCGGAAAGATGGTAGAAAGTCGTCGCTAGCGACGGACAATACTTTGAATAATACATCTGTAAGCACTTTTTCGTAATGAAGCTTTTAACTTTGGAAAAAACGGCGGAAGCAAAGTTGTACACCTGATAGTATCGTAAATTGAAGGTAAATCGAAAAGGTGAGTGGATTCAATATTTATAAAGTGAAATCGATCTATTTCGTGATTTAATACCGGATGCTATAAAAATTTTCGCAGCCAAAGCTTTTTTGTAGTAATTTTCCAAATGTCTACCGATTTCGGTTACCGGCACCCCAAGGTGTTCAGTTACCGACACCCCATTTTTTTCGACAAACCGTGAGAAATTGTCAGTTATATGCAGAGATGCCAAATCTGTAAATTTGTCTGTAAATGATCAAATTTCGTAGTTACCCGCCAAACCTTTTGTCGTGAATACGACTTAGATTACTATGGGGTGCCTTTTCAAAATTAGCCATATGGAAGAATGGGCAGAACTTAATCGTGAATATCTCGACTTGTATTAATGGCAGCAACATAATTCCTCCACTATTTCATCAAAAATATGATCAGGAATTTAGGATAATATTTTGAACAGTGTGAGATAACCACAAACAAATAAAAAAATTAAGTTTTCTCAAAATTTGAAAACAAAACCGTTTACTTTCGCTTGGGTTTTTCGCGCAAGGACGACGATTTTGTGATAGTCAGGCACATATCTTCAACTGACTGCGTATAAAAGGAGACCCGTGGTCGAATATCGATTATTTCTTCTTGTGCTTTGAATGGAAGCGGACGTGGTTAAAAACCTCAAACGCTCAGGTCGCAACCCTCATTTGGACTTCGGTCGGCAGGTGGAGCAGTCGTCAATAATGAGAGCAGACCTTTTTGCGTGGTATCGAACTTCAAACGCTCAGGTCATGCTCTCATTTGAGCTTCGGTCGTCAAGTGGAGCAAACGCTTAGATCGTGCTCTCATTTGGACTTCGGTCGTCAGGTGGAGCTGTCGTCAATAATAAGAGCAGACCTTTTGCGTGGTATAAAGCCTCAAACGCTTTGGTCGTGCTTTCATTTGGACTTCAATCGTCGGGAGCAGCAGTCGTCAATGCTTTCATTCGGACTTCGGTCGTCGGGTCGTAGAGCCAGTTTCCCTTCGAAGAAGATCGATTACATCATCCTGTTGGTGGTCGTTTGCATTAGAGCAGAATACAACGGAAAAAGGACAACAATGTGGAACATTCTGCAAAATCAACCCTTCTAATGGCTCTAAATGTTACCTAAAGAACTATAAAGATTGCTTCTTTGTAAATCAAAAATTAAAATTATCAGTGCAGTGCAAATCTAAGATAATATGATCAGTTTTTTTTTGCAAATTTCACAGTTCTAAATTCGCAACAGTGTTTAAAAACGTTTGTATCTAAGCAGTGTTTAATATCTTAGAAAATTATACAATTTGGCTCTTCTGGGATGCCAGAAATTTATCCCGTACAGCATTTTGTAGTATCTTTTACTAAAATATTGAAATCCGAAATGAAATAATCGACATCAAAATTCTCTAAGGTGCCATTTAGAACCAAAATTTTATACCCAAAGAATTATACGAAATTTTACTTCACTCTACTGTATATGGCCCATTTTTCTACCAGTTGTAGTTTGTAGTAAATTTTTTGCTGATTTGCTACATATATAAAATGCATAGCACCGACTCAGAAGCCATTCATTTCGAATTTGGCTGTAGTTGTCATCGTGTTGATTATGATGCGATCGAGGAATCTCCAAGCGAAATACAAAGCTTGTTACCGCAAGCGGAAGAAGCAGGAGACTCCGACAGAACACATATCAGTTTCGCTTTCACGGACAACAGGTCATCCTGGAAATAGAAGACGGAAGTCAGCGGTATCCATTGGCAGTCAATGGTATCCATCGGAATTTAAACTAAACTCGTCACTCTCCATCACGAACGCCTTCATAAAAGGTTCTTTTCAGAACCACCATTATTTTATCATAAGGAACTATACTGGTTAATTCGTAATATTTGTGAATGTTTAATGTAACTAATCTGTACTGTAGTTTAGGTGTATCGTTTCAAATTCTAGTAGTGTAAAAGGGCAAAACTTGCACAATTCACACTATCGATCAACTTATTTATATTCTAAAGTATAAAGTAAGAGTGTAAGTTTTATTCGTATTCACGACATTCAGTTATGTCTCTGACATTACACACCTGTACTTTTTTCGTCTGAGGACTTTTTACATACTTTTGAAACTTCGATTGTTTGCCGACACTCGTCAGAATTTACAAACTTTTTAAAATTGGCGCGATGTTTTTGTTTTTGCTAGTTAAACTTATTGTACTAACTGGCATCTCTGATGATACGCAACATCCGTCATATAAGTAAAAACTTAGGTTCCCTGGTTCCGTTAGCCATAGCGACTCCAAACAAATCATCAACGTCGAGGAAAATGAACTTTAATGCACTGATGGATTAGTGGAGAGGAAAACAATAAATTCGGCTGCAGTAACGTATTCAATGCCGCGTCCCTTTCAAAATTTATCTTTAAGCGCATAATGACCACGATTGAATTCGAAAAACCATCAAAACACGGTGTACCAACCACAAAATGAAGCGAGTTGATCGGTGCACTGTTGTTAAGAAAGTCATAATAAATCATGACTCGAAATTTTTATCAAGACGATTCCGTTTTCATCAAACCGAATTCTGCTATTCAGTAAAATTATATAGGTATGCACAAACTGGTAGTCATGCGGTATTGAAACCCCTGAATAACTACCATAATCGGCCAGAAAGCCGCCACTAAGTTTTGTTCTTCAGTTCTTTTTGAATCGTTAGGTGGTGCTAGAAATTCAACATAAACTGCTAAAGCCGAAGGTGAAATGTAAAAATAAAAATAAAAAAAGCATTGAAACGTATATCAAAAGTACGGGTGTGTAATGTCAGAGACATAACTGGATGTCATGAATACGAATAACACTGACACGATTTCTTTACACTATCGAATTAGAATTGATAGTTGATCGATTGTGTGAATTGCGAAACTTTTCCCCTTTTCACTACTAAAATTTTAAACGATTTTTGACGTCGATTATCTCATTTCGGATTTGCATATTGCATTGAAAGAAACTATTAAGATGCTGTACAGTATTCATTTCTGCCTTTTAGAAGGACCAAATTGTAGTATTGTCTACGATATTTAGCATTTATCTCGAACGATTTTCGCACAGCGAAAAGTACACAAAGCAAATCAAATTATTTTGGATTTTCACTAAACATGATTTATACCTTCGATTTGCAAAGAAGTAATCTTAATAGTTCTTTAGATAACATTTAGAGCCATTGGAACGGTTGATTTTATAGAATGTTGTTCACTTTTCGTTTCTTGTTTTCTTTCTCTCCAATGCATACCACCAGTAGCTGACGCAATCGTTCTTGCTTGAATTGAAACTAGCTTTGCGTACAAACCGACACATCCGCTCGCAGTGCCAAATGATGCGAAACTGGTTTAATGCGTCTTCTCGTCTTGACGATCGGAAGGCGAGAACTACGAGCTGAGCGTTAGAGGTTTTTAACCACGCAGAAGCTGCGCTCTCCAATGCCGCTGTTTGAATGCGTGTTCTTCTGGCCCCGACGTCTACTCCCTCCAACGCTCAAGAAGAAATGATCGATTTTCGACCACGGTTCCCCTTTTATAACGTTCAGTTGAAGATGTTTGCCTGACTACCTCAAAATCGTCGTCCTTGCGCGAAAAACCCAAGCAAAGGTAAAGAGTTCTCCGCGTTGTTTTGAAATTTTCAGAAAACTTAGTTTTTGAGTTATTTGTGGTTATCTCACACTGTTCAAAATATTATCCCAAATTCTTGATCATATTTTTAATGAAATAGTGGAAGAATTATGTTGCTGCCATTAATACAAGTCGAGATATTCACGATTAACTTCTGCCCATTCTTTCATATGGCTAATTTTGAAAAGGCGTCCCATAGTAAAGTAAGTCGTATTCACGACAAAAATTGTGGCATGAATTCTGAAAATGTTTCATTTTTGACGCCCGTTAATTTTGGTCTAAGAGGACATAATTTCCTGTAAAAATTCATAGAAAAAGATTTCAACAAAAATATAATGTGAGGTTCAGTAATATGTGCAGAATGACTACAGCAGATTTAGATTTCGTTACTCTAGGTTTTGCTAAAAAAAAACAAACAGTTTGAGTGTGAGAAGTTGCAATGCTCCCATCATTTGAATCAATTGGTTTTCGTATGCATGGAGGCTAAAACCATATTTTGCATACGCGTGATGAATTCATTAGATTCGCTAGTCCTGTTCAAAAGTTTGTCACCGACAAACACGCGCCAAGACTCGGCTTTACGCTTCGACGCAATAAATTCATTGCTTGAAGGGCAATCGCATGAAAAGATCAATTACTGCCGATTAATACTTCTCCGGGAAACTTAGCACGGATTCGTAGCACGAATTTTCTATCACTTAGGTTTCAAGTCGGATGGATCAGGGTTGCGGTTATTTCTCGCAAATCTCAACATCGGCCAACTTTCCTGCTGTCTCATTTTCCCTAGCGACCGACGAGGGAATCGGAAATCTCTGGTGTAACAGCCTAATTACATTTATTATGCCTAAGAGCAAAGTAGCCAAGCCGTCTATTTGAATCGTTCGGCTATTAAAGGAAAGCATCACCAGCAGACTTGGGTGACCGTGAATTTACACGGCTTTCAATTATAATGTATATTTATCCAATTTTCCACTGGATGGCCAATCTTATTCCAGGAAAAGGCCTTCTACAAAATTTTATTACTGCAATCAACGGGTGCCCTTCGACAACGGTTCTCAGACGGCTGTCAGATAGCGAAGTGAAAGCAGTAATGCAGAAGGGGGGGTTGAGTAAAGACGGTTCCAATTGGAAATAAATTATTTCAATGGAATACGTCTACTGCCTTTAAATTGAAAACCACTAATTTGGTTTAATTTATAATTCGTTTTGACTTTAGATGTATTAGTAGTAAAATATTGATTGCGCCTAAAATATTTGAAAAAGAGAAAGTATCGCAGCGCTGAATTCGAATTTTCTTTGATGCAATCGTTACAATAGCGAAAAAGTAGATACATTTATGTTTAAAATGAAAATAGAAGATTTTGAACAGCTACTTGTTCAGAAAAATATTAATTACTAGTGTCCCGGAGCAACGTACTCCGGCCGTTCATTGCGGTGGGAGATTTTGTTGACTCGGTCGGTAATTGAATTTCGACTAATTGGCGGTGTGAGCAAAAATTTAAGTGCACGAAACGTTCCCATTTTTATTGCTTAAAAATTAAAGGAGTGATGTTGCGAAAACTGAAGAAAACCTTTCGATTTAGCCAGAGTATTTTAAAACCATGCTGTGTGAGTTTTTCGACCTGGTCACGAACATTGAAGTTGACGCTTCATGGTTGAGATATTTCGGATAAGAATAAAACTGGGTCTAAATGATATAAAAAATGATGTCACTGAGTTCTGGTTTGTCAGTTACTAACATATCGGTAATCTCGTCCCAGTTGGTAACTTCAAAGTAATTGTAACATAATTTTAAAACCAACTTTTAATACTACATTTTCCAAAACTACATACACGCTCATAATAAATAACACCACGTTAATTCCACCAAACGCAGAGCATTCCCTTCTTGCGGAATCGATTTGGATTTAAGGTCGATGTGGATGCTTCATCTAGATTAACACATGATTTTTGCTCTTAAGATTTTCAAAATAAGTCCACTTTTCATCGCTAGTCACAATCCGATGCAAAACTGATCTCCTTTTGTACCATTTCAGTATCATTCCACAATTCTTGCTGACTTCGTTCAACTCATGTGGTACTCATTTTCCCATCGTATGAGTTTTTTTCCATGACTCAATTCGGTATCTTCAAATTCTGCGAAATCAGCGGATTTGTTCAAAAGAAAACATTAAATCAACATTGTTTGCACTCGCTCGTTATTTTGCACAAAGTGTGTGATATTTAGACACAAAAAAGTACGATGTATTACGTAACACGTTTTGTTATATATTGAATATCGTGGACAGATGACAAAACAATAAAAAAATCTTCATGTGACAGTTCTGCGGAAGCACAATTTCACTTGTTTAGCGTCATGTAGTGAAGCTCGTTTGAAGCTTATGTAACTGGTAGTAACGGATAATTATAAACAAAGAAGCATAACTTGACTAATGAGAAAAATTATGACATTTCAAATACAGTATATTCAACATAACATCGAATAAAAATTCTCTATTTTACTGCATGAATAGCATAAAATTTCGATCAGTATGTTAGTTGTATATGTAACAATATTTGAAGTAGATATGCATTCAGATCAGTTATTTTGACTCGAAATATTTCACAAACAGTCATCTTCATGATAAATAGTACTTCCTCGTATAAAGAAATCATACATGATCTGTTTATAAACAAGTTTATGAACAAATGTATTACGAGAATTGAAAAACTTGTAAAAAATGTATATTTGTACCAGTGTTACCTTCCACACTGGCATATTCTGATCAATGAACAATAGCGATTTGTTAATCCATATTTTACTGGTAGAGCGTACCTATGAAAAAAAGATAAATATCTAATCATGTCATTACTTCTCCTTAGCTACCAAACAAAAGCTCCTGTTTTCGATTGTCTTGCTAGGAAGTTTTTAATAATCATCATGAATAAACAATTAAACGGAAATTGTTCTTAATCTTTTCCATTGCGAAACAACACTGGACTAGCTATAAATAAATTCTCCGACCGCCAGACCGAGTTTCCCGTCACTCTTGAAATCAGTAGCAAATAGAAAAGTGAAATGGAACTCTCAATGAAAAATGGAACGAGCTTAAAAGTAAAACTTTTGCCTACTAATGGAACTTCCGGGAAAATCAACACTAGGTGCGCTGTTTCTTATTTTATCAGCGAATTCATGACCGGTAGGTATACGAATGAAGGTGCAGAAATGGCCTTCGGTGTTGAAAATGTTGACTGGAAAACGTGAAAATGTAACGCTAAGTTGATTTCAGTTAATATTATTCAGATTGAAACGCGAACTATTTGAATTCAATTTGGCTTTTGATCAGGCACAGAAAAGCAAAACCAGGTCACAATATTCCGGTGTTAGACTTAGTCTCCTGTTTCGAAACCGTTCAATTGCTGATGCATTAGGAATGGAGAGGAAAGTTTGATATGGTGAAATATCCCGGCATAGGCATTCAAAAATATGCGGCAGGACTCTCCACTCGCAATGTTCACACCGCTTCAAAATCAAGAACATGAAAAGTTGTGTCTTCACTGGCAACGAAAGGAATATACGTTACTTGGCCAGTTAAATTGCTATCGAAAGAATAAATGATTTGTATATTAAACGGTAAAATTACCGATATTCAACAAGTAAAATCCGATCCGGCTACTTAGTAACAAAACTAAGTCAGTGAACTAAAAGAATTCATTATTGAAAAAAGCGTAATTGGAATTATGAATTCAGTTTCCGATAGTGTAAAATGTTTCTTTAAGTTTGTATGCTGAAATTCCTGTTTTGTTGAACTACAGTATTTCAGCCGGTTCGATACAATATGACACCGTGATCAAATCCTAAGGTTAGGTTAGCCGAAAACTACATGCTTATAATACAAATAATTTTAAAATTTCATTAGATAGTTAGTTCTCGAGGTTCAGTTTACTACCGTGTGCCGAAGATCCACAAAAAACCTTGTTTGTTGATGATTGCTTGCACTCGGTATCGGCAAGGTTAAAAAATAACAGGTGTTTTTAATGAGGTTTGTGTTTTCCGTGAATACGACTTACTTGACTATGGGGCGCCCTTTCAAAATTCACCACCTGAGAGAGTGATAAGTTTTTGATCGTCAATATCTCTTGTTGTATCTCACGAATCAACATAATTTTTGCTACATGTCATCGGAAATATGATCACAATTTTATGATAAAATTTTCAGTTGTGTGACGTAATCTCAAATAATTCAAAATTGAACTTTTCTGAAATGTTTTATATAAACGAGTATCAAAGATGATAATTCATAAGACGCGTTTGCCTTTCTCGTATTTTAAAAGCTCATAGCTCAGTGATCTGTGAAAGGATTTATATAATCTAACTACCAATAGAATCGACATTTTTCAACTTAAACGTGTATAGCAACAGCATTGAAGTATTTCAATCGTACACTATTGAAAAACCTGTTTGATTTAACCTACGACAGCACCAGCCAATTAGAACGCGTTCTGAGGAAGAGAACAAAATATCTGCTGCTGTACAACAAATCGTTCGACAAAAGTGTTCCAAACAGTGCTTAATATCGTAGTGAGTTCCACAATTTGGTCCTTCTGAAAGGCAGGAATGAATCCCGTACAGCATCCTGATAGTTTCTTTCAATGAAATGCAAATCAAAAATGAGATAATCGACATTAAAATTCTATATGCTGCTATTTTTATAGCCGTTAGTGAAAAAGCTACAAACGAAATCACGTAAAAAGAAACCTCTTAAAAAATAGGATCAGTTTGGATTCTATCGCCACTGCGAGCAGATGTATTGTTTGTGTTTTGCAAAACTAGTTTCGCTTCCGACAAGATCGATTACGTCACAGCTGCCAGTCGTTTGCATTGGTGAAAAAACAACGAAAAGAGGACAACGGTGGGGAGCATCACACAAAATCAGCCGTTCTAATGGCTCTAAAAGTTTTCTAAAGAACTATTAGGATTTCTTCTTCGCAAATCGAAGGTAAAAAACCTCAATTTAGTGCAAATCTAGAAATGTTTGATTAGATTTAAGCACTTTTCGCTGTGTGAAATTAACACTAATCGAGATCAAGTGAAGCTTTCTTTGTTTTTGAAAAAAATGTGAAAAAGGGGAATGCTTACATAATTCATACAATTAACCAAATAATTCGGAAGTGTTAAGGAACATGTCAGTTGTTTTCGTATTCACGACATCCAGTTATGTCTCTGACATTACCCACCCGCCTTTTTTTGATTTGAATTGTTATGGTACTTAAAAACCTATTCATTCTATTGTGAAACGCATGTCACAATTAATTGAATAATGTATAACAATACATTAAAATCTCTTTCAATGGTCAAAGAAAAATTGTTTTTCTACAATATTTTTTATTCGGGTGCGAACAGAAAAAAATATTGCTGTCGTTCAGGCCAGTGTCGAACAAAACAAAAATTTATCGATTCGTCGTAGTGGACAAGAAGTTGAACTTTTCCATTGACTTTAAGGAAATGGTGTGGTGCCACACTAAATTCAATTGGTGCAAGAATTGAAACCAAACGACCATCGTATGCGCCGTGAATTCTGTAATTTGTCGCTTAATCAATTAGACGAAGATCCGCTTTTTACCGCGGAATTATCTTCAGTGATGGTTTATGGTTGAAATTTCCGTATTTGGGGCAAAAATAATCCACATGCCGTTCAAGAATTGCCGATGCATCCCGAAAAATGTACTGTCTGGTGCGATCTATGGGTTGGTGGAATCATCGGTCCTTGTTTCTTTAAATATGAGATATGACGCGTTACCGTGAATGGAGATCGATACAGAACCATGATGTGGACGAAATATGGTTTCAACAGGATGGTGCCACTTGTCATACTGCGGCCGAAACAATCCAACCTTTGACAGAACATTTCAACGGCAACATTATTTCAAGAAATAAACTAATGAATAGACCTCCGCGTTTGAGTGATTTGAAGCCACTCGATAATTTTTGTGGGGTTACGTGAAATCTTTGGTTCATGTGGATAAGCCAGCAACGATTGATGCTTCGGAAACCAATACTAAATATGTCATTGCTGAAATACACCCTCAAATGCTTGAGAAAGTGGTCGGAAATGGGACCTTCATGAAAAATAGTCATGGTGGCCATACGCCCGAAATCATATTTCAATGTTAAATGCAAAGAAATTATCTACCAAATAAAAAAATGGCCATTTTATTATATTTCCAATCAGCAAGCTCTTAAAAAACACCCTTTATAACTTAAAACTGTGTTCTTTTCTATCTCCATCTCCATTTTAAAGCTTGAGCTTGAGCTTGAGCGACCACCCCTGGTTGCTACTCCGCTACTGATCGGGATTAGCTGAAATTGTACAGATAATTTCTAGATGATCCGACCTGGGATTGGTAAATCATCCTTCAATGCACTTCTTCTGGTAATCCCAGAATTCATTGATCAGTACCGACACCGGCCATAGTTTTAAAATGGAGATGGAAGGGGCTGGGGTCTTCCGTTTTTCTGATGCGAAACCAGTCTTTTGATTCTTTTTTGGATTTTCCTAAAACAGCTCTACCATTACAAGTAGTTTCACAGTTTACTACGGTACGATGTAAAACTGGTGCTCTATTAAATCCGAACACACATTTACCAACGCAACTCGTGATACGTTACCAATACCAATATAATGAACATATTCTCTGGCGGACGTGTGTCTGTTCTTCTTATCCGTACAATATTTGTTATGATTTTAAGCCAATTTAAATAGATGCCGTCAATAGAAGAACTCGTACGCAAAGTGAGTCCAGAGAATCCAGAGTTATGTATCAAACAGATTAGCTTGCATAAAAACTTGTACATAATGTTCTGAAGTTGTTTTGTACATCCTGTACTGGAAAAATGTTCTGTACCAAAATCTGAAGAAAAATCTGGTTTGGGGAATATATGTTGGGATAGAATAACTAGTCCGTAAGTAAACTTATTCAAGGTTTAGGTTTTGTGGAATGATCTGTTGCCGCCTCATTTTTAAATATTAATATACGGGAATTTTACTAAATATTCTTCAAATGATGCTTTATAATGAAAAAAATTCTAATGAATTTAATTAAGCTGTTTTTTCGTAGAAAATAACAACAAAAGTCTTTTTCGATTCAAATTTTCCCTTACTCTCCCCTTGAACAAAAGTTTCTATAATTTTCATATTATTTACAATCATACAAGTATGTTACGCAAAGCGACACAAAATTTTAAGCAATTGTGCCATTGACTACATATTGCTTTTCTGATTGTAATCGAAAAGTAGTCAAAATAACTTATTTGGGCAAGTGTTAAGGAATATTCAACAATACGCTTAAATAAAGTAATGTAAAGTTTTTCAATTCTCTAGTATATTTTATCTGAAATATAGCTGCCCTTGTAATAAATATTTAGACTTACTACAATCTTAATACAAACTGAATGTTTGCTTTTGATTTGGAATCATATTTAAAACTTTATTCATAACCATAATTTTGAGAGAATTCTGTTCTGCTATGTTGATTGAACGACATTACATCGAGAATTACATCGTATTTGAACTGCATTCTATAACTGATGGTGAGTATTGAGCAAATCCACCGCAAATGACAGATTTTGTTTTAAAATTTTATTTTTGTATTTTTGAATTGGCTCAAATTTTACATAAGCGTTTTTTATGGCCAAACGCAACAATTTGCATCAACAGTTTGCCATTTTAAGCCTAGCCTAACTTTTGAGAAGGGACTAAGAAAAAATCACTGTTATTCAATATCATATAGTTGGCTATTGGTTGAACTCATGGGAGAGAAAACAGGCTAACATAAAATAAAATTTAAATTGGAACTCCAATGGACTTAATGAAATGATAAAGAAGTTTCATGTAAGGAAGGCCACGACAAGCAAGAATGTCGCGAACTGGGATATTGGAAAGTCTACCTTGGGTACGCAAGGAATTTATTAGTTGAGATCTGACATCACGATACTCCACGCATGTCCAAATAACATTATCAATATCGCGATAACCTTCGCCAGAAGCACAATGATTAGTTTCGGAAAGTCCAATTCGAAGGAGATGTGCATCTAACATGTAGTGATTGGACATGAGTCTGGACATCACACGAATGAAATCCCTACTCACATCCAGTCCCATGAACCATGCCTTGGTCGATATTTTAGGAATAATAGAGTGCATCCACCGACCCTGATCATCTTTATCCCAAGAAGCTTGCCAGATGGCAAGTGTTCTTTGGCGAGGCGCGCTATAGAATTTGTTGAAAGCAATCGGTCTCTCATAAATTTCACCCTCAATAGCACCACGTTTGGCTAAAATATTGGCTCTTTCATTGCCAGGAATGGAGCAATGAGCTGGGACCCAAACTATTGTGATTTGATAATTATTATTCAATATGTCGTTCAGGCACTGTTTTATTTTGCCCAAGAAAATGGTTCATTTTTGCCAGCTGCGTTTGAGCGAATGGCTTCAATTACACTCAGACTATCTGTGAAGAGAAAATAATGGTTTGGAGATAATGTGACGATTACACTCAAACTATAATGAACTGCTGCTAACTCTGCTATATAACCAGATGCAGGTTCTTGAAGCCTAAATGAAACCGAAACATTATTGTTGAATATACCAAACCCAGTAGCCTCTTTAATTTGTGATCCGTCCGTGTAAAATATTTTCTCAGAGTCAATATGCCTGAACTTACTTGTAAATATTTTTGGGATTTCCATCGAGCGTAGGTGTTCCGGAATTCCACGCACTTCGCGCTGCATGGATGTGCCGAAAAATAAAGTTGAATCAGGGACATTTAGGAGGCAGCCTTTCGAAGTTATTAATAACCAGGGGATTCAGTACCTCACATCTTATTAGCAGTCGCGTTGAAAGCTCCCAAAAACGATCTTCAATGGAAGAACTCCCGCCAGAACTTCAAGACTCAATGTATGTGTCGAATGCATGCAGCCTAAAGTAATTCGCAAACAACGATATTGAATTCGCTCTAATTTGATAATATGAGAGTTTGCAGCGGAACGAAAGCAAACGCATCCTTATTCCATCACTGAAAATATCGTTGTCTGATACAATTTTATTAGATCTTCCGGATGAGCACCCCACCAAGATCCTGTTATTGTTCGAAAAAGAAAATTTACTATTTGTTGGCATTTTGTTATCAGAAACCGAATGTGTCCTCCCCACGTGCATTTGGAATCAAACCACACCCCAAGGTATTTGAAAGTCAAAACCTGTTGGATCATTCTTCCCATCATATGAAGCTGAAGCTGCGCGGAGTCATGCTTTCTTGAGAAGACGACCAGCTCTGTTTTCTCCGCAGAGAATTCGATACCCAGATGAACAGCCCAAACGCACAAGTTATCTAAGGTATCCTGCAATGGTTTTTGCAGATCAATAGCTTTGGGTCCAGTAACTGAAACTACGCCAATCTGCCAATTGTCTTAGTGTACATGGGGTTACTGGACAGCTGTCAATGTCGTTCACGTAAAAATTATAGAGGAGCGGACTGAGGCATGAGCCTTGCGGTAGACCCATGTAGCTAATTCTGAATGTTGCAAAATCGCCATGTGAAAAAAGCATGCGTTTCTCTAACAAAAGGTTGTGCAAATAATTATTTGTTACCGCTGGGAGTCCATGTTGGTGGAGCTTGTCTGAAAGAACATCAATGGAAACTGAATCAAATGCTCCTTTAATGTCTAAAAATACAGATTCCATTGGTTGCTTTTGAGCGAAGGCAATTTGGATGTCAGACGAAAGTAATGTAAAGCAATCATTCGTCCCTTTATTTCTACGGAAGACAAACTGAGTATTCGACAACAAACCGTTCGTCTCGACCCAAGTGTCGAGACGTCGAAGAATAATTTTTCCGAACAATTTTCTGATGCAGGACAACATTGCAATGGGTCTATATGAGTTATGATTGGAAGCTGATTTCCCCGGCTTTTGAATGGCGATAACTTTCACTTGCCTCCAGTCAGGTGAAAATATTTTGCTCAAGAAACTTGTTGAACAATTCCAACAAACGTCTTTTTGCAAAATCGGGCAGATTCTTCACCAAGTTGAATTTTATTCTGTCCAACCCAGGAGCGTTATTGTTACAAGACATGAGTGCTATGGAAAATTCCATCATTGAAAAGGGGCTATCAATGGAATCATTATTTGGAGAAGACTCCCTAATAATGCTATGCGTAGGAACAGTATCTGAGCAGACTTTCCTCGCAAAATCAAATATCCATCGGTTCGAGTATTCCTCACTCTCATTTCCTACGTTACGATTCCTCATTCGTCTGGCCGTATTCCAAAGAGTGCTCATTGAGTTTTCTCTTGACAAACCTTCGACAAAATGTCTCCAATAGCTACATTTCTTGGCCCGAAGTATGCTCTTGTACTTGGTTTCTAAAGTCAAGAATTTTCCAAAATTCTGAGGAGTTCCTCCTCCTCGTTTTAAAAACGTCTTGAAAGCATTTTGTTTCGCGTGTTTAGCACATTTGCTTCTTATGTGGCAGAAAAAAATATTTCGAAAATTGTTCAATATTGCTGCCATAGCGACACGGAAACTTTTATTTTTATCTTACACTTCAAGTCAATTTATCGAACAGCAGATCTCACTCTAACTAATGGTTTGTGTATATGAGATTACTACTGGAGTCGTTACCCCACTTGAGGTTTGGCGGTTCCACAGATTAGAGAAGATTTGCAGGTTAAAGTCTTGTCTATGTGACATTAGTTCTGCGCAAGTTTCCTGCTAGCATTTCCGGACGTCTAAGGTGTTCAATCTGGTATTAATTTGTTGATGAGTTGACTAGCAACTCAGAGTATAAAATGAACTAAGCAACAACATATTTGATTACCGACGCTATTAAAAACGCTATTATTATTATTAAAATTCTGACACAAGCAAGAATTTTTGTCACAGCTTCGAATAGTCAAAATATCAATCGTTTAAGGACTCTTAAACGCCAAGCTCGTCAAGAACACATTGCGTTGTGAATGGATTTCAATCCTTCGAAGTTCGAAATCAAATATGAATACCGGTTTCAATACTTCCTAAAGTGTCTCGTTAAATTCGTGTTGAGAAATTTATGTTTTTAATAATTTGTCAAGGTCACGCAAATAAAGGCTACAATTAGAATAAAACCGGGGAAAATAAACGATACATAAAAGAAGGCTTTTTTACAGCCAAACTATTTTCAGTATTCAAGCTATTTGATTATATTTAAATATGCGCAACCGTTGATATTGCGTGGCATATATAAGACGAGATTTGATTGGTTTGATTTTAGATTCCACAGATAAATCCCCTTATTTTGTACATTCAATGCATACAAATACACAATGATTCTACGAGAGAACAAAAGGATTGTTTATCAAATCGGAAAATACATGGTCACTGTTGTGAAACTCATTTGAAAAAGGTACAAATCTGATTAGTCATCAAAAGCCAATCACAAAATGGAACGCAAAAAAAAAACACAATCATCCTTCGGTTTCGCTCCGTAATCCTTTAAACATCAGCCCCGATACAGCCAACAACCAACACCATCTCGAACGATCGAATGCATTTTTCGCCCCCCATCATTAAATTGTAATTTATACTCACTTCTTCACAGGAACCTTCCCGCTCTTGTCGACCTGCAGGCAAAGCTTGGTGTAAGCCTTCTGAAGAAACATTATCGCTGGTCCGTTTAGTTGCGTCAGATTGTAAGCCATTCGGATCAATTCATCGCACCATAGCTGAAACGAAAACGGGGAAACGGAAATATTACAACTCTTCGGGAAACAACGTGACTGCTCACAACAAATCAGATAGGCTAACTAGAAGGCATCGCAACGGAAAATCAGTGGACGCCTACCGTTGGAAAATTTCCAACAATAGCAATCCAGTGATCCTTCGAATATCGTTTAAATATACAAAGTATGAGAGAGGAAAAATCGATTTGAAATTTTGCGACCATGAAATATTCTTCTCCTCTGATCCATTGAATCGCATGCACTATATTATGCGTAAAATTGATTTTCTAACATATGAAAAAAGCTATTTTTGGGATTTTTTTCAGAGCTATCGTACAAAAAATAACAATTCAAATCTTTTGCATAATACACTGAGACCTTTTTTACGCGAGGAATACGTACCGCATAAAAAAAACGATCGCGTAACTTCGGAAATCCGCAAAGAAATAAACCACAAATCTAAAGACATTTTCAAGGTAAAATTTTTTTGAAAAAAAAACGACTTTGGGACTTGGAAATTTGGATATTGCCGAAATCGAATTGTCTTAGAAATGCATGAAACGTCGAGATCTTGTGTTCTCTCAAAAAATCGAGTGTCAGAAAGTTGACTAAAAAAAATTTCGGGCATAACACCAGATCTCGATGTTTCATTCATTACTAAGACAAAACAAGAGAACCGGGTTACTGAAAATTCGCGTAAAGAAAACTGCATAACTTCGCAAATCCGGCAAATAAACCACATAATTTCGGAAATCTGCGTAAAAAATCGTAACTTTTTACATCCACGTAAAAAAACGCGTAGCTTCGGCAATCCGCGTAAAAAAGACCTCAGTGCACAAAATATCATTCGAACAACATTTTGTCATTTTTTCATGGAAAAATATTGAAAAATAAGTCGGTGAAGAAGTATTTTCGAGGACGCGTTTTAGAAATCATGATTTGCGGTGTCCACTGTATCTCAGCGCAGAGTGATCAGAAGTCCTTTTCGTTTTTATTTGATTTTTTTAATTTTTATTTGAAATTTTGATGGTTGCTTAAAGTCAAAACTGAGATATTCCACGAAAAAATCCGCCATTTTGTTGCTGTAAAACCTCACCAAAGGAACAGCAAACGAAAAGGCAAAACTTTGGAGTTGGGTATTATATATTTAGAAAGTGTGTGCAAAATTTGAAAATTATTGGTGAAGCAGTTTTTAGCTGACGATGAACACGGAATTTAAAAACGTGCTTTCTAGAAAAACGTGTTAGAAGTTTATTGTCTAAAACTTTCGAAAAATCAATTTGTTTCTTTGTATTTTGTTACAATAAAACATTTCAAGAATGTTTCGTCAAATTTTGAAGTCAATCGAAGCAGAACTCTTGGACCTATGCGCCGAGCTTATGCTTCCTCGCAGTATGAAATAAGAAAAGATAAAGATCCATAACTTCCAGAGTTGTGTACCAATAGGCTTGAATATCTGGCAAAAAATTCTTCAAATGTTTTACTGTAAGATTTTCAAAAAAAATTAAATGATACTTCAAAAGTTTTAGATACTACCCGCCCTTAACCTGTACACCCAAGCCTCCGTTTACGAAATTTTTTTTTACGTTACCTCTTTTTTCGAACTAAATCCCAAATAATGAAATCTTTTTTACGAATCAAATTACAAATACCGTAGAAAAATTTTACGAACCTGCTTCGTAAAAGAGGTTTTATCATACAATGAAAAAGATTTTCAGCACATTTTTTATTCCATTGAAACTACTAAAATAAGGGTATTTTCGAAACGGGTTTACAAAGTAGATTCCAGAAAATTATGTTTGAGATATTTTGGAAACCCAAGATGGCGATTTCCAGTTTCGTGATAATCCTTGAAAACCCTTACAATATGGGTATTACGAAACGGGATTGATGAGTAGGGTAAAGTGTTATAATATGTTCCCCTTAAGTAAACATAGAGATATTTCTAAATATACTGATATATTTTCTTCGAGGATGTAGATAATTCTTTGCAATACACCTGAGGAACATAATTTTCAATGATTCCGGAAGAAGTGATGAGAATCGATTGATACAAACACAAAACGACCATATTCTCAGTTTTTTCGCTTGCCGTAGGCATAATGCCCCAGCAACCGTATAAGATGCCTCACAACAATGATGCAATGTGCCCCTTGAAATGTCGATATAGAAGAGAATCAGATAAAGAAGATATTCTTCGCATCAGAAATCAATTTCATAATCAATTTATTACAATTTGAAACCAACAAATTTGATCCTCCCAACCCTACATTTTTTTTAAATAATCGTTATAACTATTAATATTTTAACTCGAAGCATACTGTTGAATCGAAGGTGGAGCATAATGTTCGTAGAGTGACTGTTATGAGAAAATTTGTATATCAAAAAAATGGCTTTGTTTCTCTGGATTTTTATATTGTAAATAGAGGCATTAGCACTGCTAAAAGTTAATTACTAAGTAGCAACCGACCATTAGACGTTTATATATGGTAAAATGCTAATTTAGTCTTAGCAAAATCTTACATCGAAAAGCTGCCTAATGATATTTTCAGTTTTTTTCATTTTTTTCCAGGACACGACAACTTGCATAGCAGAAAGATCTTACGAAAAGATAGTGTTATTGATAAAACTTCGTGTGGAAAACTAATGAATACTTTAAAAAGGAAGGGGGGCGTTTTGGCCAGCAGGGGCGCTTCATAACACTTTCTCCTAGATGTCAGAAAACGATGTTTGGGGTGGTTCTGAAATCCAAGATGGCAACTTGCGGTTTGCCGATATTCCTTGAAATCCCTTACAATATGGATATTTCGGAAGCTGATGGCTTCCAGTTTATCGATACTGCTTGAAAACCATCAAAATAAAAGAATTTTCGGTACAGATTGAAACTTTCCGAGTATATCAAGTTCAAGGAATACAGTAATAACTTTCAAGGAATAATAATAAATTGAAAGTCGCCCTCTTGGATTTCTAAACAATCCCAAAAATTGTTTTCCGTATTTTTTAAATCCTTTCAAAAAATACCCATGTTGTAAGGGTTTTCAGGGAATATTAAAAAAGTACGGGTGTGGAATGTCAGAGACATAATTGGATGTCGTAAATACGAATAAAACTGACACGATTTTTTTATACTTTCGAATTAGAATTGATAGTTGATCGATTGTGTGAGTTGTGAAACTAGCCCCCTTTTCACTACTCGAATTTTAAACGATTATTGACGTCGATTATCTCATTACGGATGCTGTACAGGATTCATTTCTGCCTTTTAGAAGGATCAAATTGTGGAATTCTCTACGATATTTAGCAAAGCTCGGAACATTTTTCTCGAACGATTTTCGCATAGCGAAAAGTACACGAAGCAAATCAAATTATTTTGGATTTTCACTAAACTGATGATTATTACCTTCGATTTGCAAAGAAATAATCTTAATAGTTCTTTAGATTACATTTTGAGCCATTAGAACGGCTGATTTTATATAATGTTGTCCACTTTTCATTTTCTTTCTCTCCAATGAAAACGACCAGCAGCTCTGTTGTCTGATGCAATCGTTCTTGCGTGAATTGAAACTAGCTTTGCGAACAAACCGACACATCCGCTCGCAGTGCCAAATGATGCGAAACTGGTTTAAAGGACTATTCACACATATCCGATCCGGTTCAGTGCCGGCACGACACCGTGCACGGATACTGATATTATTTCATTCGTTTTCTATGCGCGCATTCACACCTATCCGGCACCGAGCCGTTTCAGTGCAGCTCGCCGTCAGTGTAGCGTCCGTCCGGCAAACTCAAATTTGTCGTCACCGATATTTTTTTATTTTCACTGAAGTCGGTATGTCACTGCATTTGCTGTGCCGGAACGAAAACAGCACGGAAACAGAACGGAAGAGTTCTGACAAAAAAAAAAGAACACTGACGGCACTTTCACTGAACCGTCACGGAACTGAAATGTGTGAATAGTCTTTAATGTGTCTTCTTGCCTTGACGACCGGAAGACAAATGAGAACTACGATCTGTGCGTTTCTTTTTTCAACCACGCAGAAGGTGCACTCTCCGATGCCGCGGCTTGAATGCATCTTCTCGCCCTGACGTCTGCTTCCATCCAACGCACAAGAAGAAATGATCGATTTTCGACCACGGTTCCCCTTTTACAACGTTCAGTTGAAGATATGTGCCTGACAACCTCAAAATCGTCGTCCTTGCGCGAAAAACCCACGCGAAAGTAAAGAGTTTTCCGCGTTGTTTTCAAATTTTGAGAAAACTTAATTTTTGAGTTGTTTGTTCCTGATAATATTTTTGATGAAATAGTGAAAGAATTATGTTACCACCATTAATACAAGTCGAGATATTCACGATTAAGTTCTGCCTATTCTTCCTATTTTGAAAAGGCGCCTCATAGTAAAGTAAGTCGTATTCACGACAAAACCGGAAAGCGCCATCTTCAATCATCGATTTCCAACATCTATTTCTCAATCCTGTTTCGAAAATACTCATATTACAAGGGGTTTTAAGGAACATCAAGAAAGTGGAAGTCGCCATCTTCGATTCCAGAACAACCATCGTTTCTGACATCTACTCATCAATTCCGTTCCTAAAACACCCATATTGTAAAGGTTTTCAAACAATATCAATAAACCGGGAGCCGCCATCTTGAATTTTGATACGACCCCAAACATTATTTTCTTGCACTTACTCTTCCCATCCGTTCCGAAAATAGCCATATGATAGGGGGATTCCACATTCATTACACAAAACTTTTTTTACGAACAAAATCTCAAATAACGTAAACTTTTTTTTACGAACAACCTCTTTTTACGAACCCCCGTTTGGTTCGTAAATAGAGGTTTCGGCGAGTGTGACATTTTTGTGTCGATTTAGTAAGTAGGGAACGAATTCGTTCTCATTTTGAACTATTTATACTATTTAGATTTAGTCCAGCGCTTCATCTAGTATTGAAACAAGATTTATATTATAAATTCGAAAATAGTAAGGGAGAGTGTTCGGTTACCGGTACCCTATTCTTTTAAGCTTATAACTTCTGACTAAGTGCACATTATGCGGACATCTAAATATCAATTGAAACCAAAAGTCCCTGGCTAACAGCTGATTAAGAAACTAAGTTGATTCATTTGGTTGAACAAATTTTATTATCAATTTAGTAAAGTGATAAATTTTGGCCATTTTATTGGCTTGCTTTGCCTCGACAGCAGCCTGTACATCACTAACAATTTTTCACGAAAATGGAGTGCCGGTAACCGAACACCTTGGGGTGTCGGTAACCGAAATCGGTAAACATTTTGAAAATGATAAAACAAATCTTTGGTTGCGAAAATTTTGATAGCATCCGGTATTAAATCACGAAACAGATCGATTTCACCTCATAAATATTCAATCCAATCACCTTTTCGATTGATGCTTTTCAATTTATGATACTATAAAAAAAAGGCAGAAAAAACTTTTGTGTTGATTTTCACGCAAATAAAATTTGTTTTGCGTCTGTTTGCTCTGGTATTCGGCACAAAAAGAACGTACTACTATTACACACACACACATGACATTTGTCGGAATGACGCTATCTGCTTTCTGTCAAAAGTTACGGTGGGGTGCCGGCAACCGAACATCTTCCCCTACTCAGGAAGATATTGTCCTAAAAAATTGATACCGATGAGAAATTGCTTCCTGTGTATCATTATCCGATGTCTAATCAATAAATTTAGATTCATATTTCCACCACGCTCTGCAGAATGCAATTTCAATTCGACACAAAATACGAAACCGAAACCACCCCAACAGAGAATGTTGGTAGCACATAAAAGCTAGCAACACAAACCATTCACGTTCATATCAACGAAATGCAAAAGAGAATATAACCAAGTTTTTTCCCTAACGAGGATAACAATAACCTTCAAAAAGTTCCAGAGTGGAAATTGCGCAAGAGAACGAGTTAGCGTATTTGTACATTGCTGAAGGCTCGCCTTCCGTACGTTCCACCGTTGAACACCGCCGTGGAACAGCCAGGATACGATGGGATTTCCCGTGCTGAAATGGCAAGAGCCTCAACAGACATAATGAGTGGGCTGCACTGACCTACATTAACAGTTGTTTGTTTAAGCAAGTTCATCTACGTGTCTGCTGTCGGCTGGGGTCATACCGAACGGAAAATTTCCACCCTCCGGCAAGGAATGTTCAATCGACTCATGACGCACAGACAAAGTTTGACCGCATACGTTGGTGGTCAGGTGAATGGTGGATGTTATTAGACGTTTCATCCGAAGGCTTATGCAATGTGCATTTTGCGGTTCTAATCCGGAACTATTCGATGATTTCTCAAGCAGTTATGCATTTTCTCCCGTCTTCTGAACAAATACGTATTACGTCTACTGCTTGAAGTCTTCTTCAGTATTTGATTCTGATTCAGATACTGTAGAAACAGAAATTAGTAGAATTTAAAGGAAGGATTTCTCGGATGTTTTGTTTTATAAATCGCTCTACTGAGACGCGTAACCGAAGAAAAGTATTGCAAAGCTTTAACAGCCAAAACTCTAGAAGCAATATTCAAGAATAGATTTCACGAAAAAGAAACACTTTCAACAACTGTAAAAGAGTTGTGCTTCCATTCGATACGATTATTCGGCATTTAAACGATACATTTAGTTATCTAACGATACAAACAACTAAAAACTGAATCATTGATAGTTTATGATGATGGAGTATGAGAAAGGAATACGCATAACTGTGTTTTAAGTGATGACTAGAAAAAGATTACTGCTACCACTAAATCGAAAACTCCGGAGATAGATCAAAACTCAGGAGGAGATGATTCAGTTAATCCATTCCGGAAAAATTACCAAAGCTCACGAAAAAGCTAGAGCTGATATTAACTCAAACGGAAAGAGAATTTTCCGCCATACTAACGTCCCTAATTTGAATGTATATGCAAAGTAGATTCAACCGTCGAAATTAATACCCCCATTCTCGGGGTGTCCTGATACGCTGATTGTCGATCCGCGCGTCCTACAGAACCACCAATCTAATCTGCATATTTACCCAGAAAATTCACGACCGAACAAACAGAACAAAAAAAAAACCCGGATTCTTTAAACGACTTGGGGAAAACTTTTGTCCACCTTCTGTATCGCCGAAAGACCCAAACGTAAACTGAACTCCCCGTGCGAAGGCGCCCGTCCGCTTTGGGTGCAATTAAAAAATTTTTCCTGTAGCTCCCGGCCAAAGTTGATTCATTTGTTGTAGGAAAGTTTTGTGTTAGATACTGGTAAATCGTGAAATAATTGCCGACATTGTATTTCCCGTCGCCACTCAGCGGCGATAGTTGCGATCCTGGGATCCAGAAAGTGACTGCCAACGCAGGCATGGCCACGTTCAGCCTCCAGCCGGCTGCTGCTTCAGGTCCATGGCAAAATCGTAAAAATGTACTCTTCGCACCGTCCTTAGGTGACGAATTATACAAGTATTGCCTGTTCGGAACTTTGATATTAAAGAGAACTTCGTTACTTCTTGCTAGGAAAAGGTTTTAATTTTTATTTTCATGCTGTTGCTCTTTCGCAGATAAGAGATTGACTAAAAGTTGTAATCAGTCAGTTTCAGGCTCACGGAAATACAGTACATGAAACATGATGAACAATTCTTTTGAGTAAAAGGTATTCCGAGACTTTTGACACATCAAACGGAAATAATTCCCTGAACAAAATTTAAATAAGAGTATGAACAGCTTGAGGACATTTCATCATGCGGGCTCGGCTTACTGAACATAAAGTGTTGTACAAGGAATGGGTAACCATCAAATTTCAAAAAGCGGTAGTGGTTAAAAGATTTAGCACCTTTAAAAAATTCCTACGCAAAGTGATTTGAAGAGGAAAAAGCCTAATTGCACCCCCAAATTTGTGCTAAGTGCATATCCCCGTTTTAAATTGATTTTACGTTTCGTCTTTGACTCATCAGTGCGTAGCAGTTCATGTTCTAAGTACCAATAGAATCGAAATTTTTCAACTTAAATGTGTATAGCAACAGCATTGAAGTATTTCAATAGTACACTATTGAAAAACCTGTTTCATTTGTGTGTCGTTTGCAAAGCTATTGTGTGTCGTTTGCAAAGCTAGTTTCGCTTCCGACAAGAGCGATTACGTCACAGCTGCCAATTGTTTGCATTGGTGAAAAAACAAAAAAAAGGGGACAACGGTGGAGAGTATTGCACTTTGGTTCGATCTACTCTCGAGTACGCTGCTGTTGTTTGGGCACCGTACTATCAAAACGGCATCCATCGTATTGAATCTATCCAACGCAACTTCGTTCGCTATGCACTTCGTCGTCTTCCTTGAAACGACCCTCATAACCTTCCCAGCTACCAGGACCAAGCTAATTGATCTTGACCTGCTATCCGTTCGCCGTGATGTCTCGAAAGCAGTCTTTGTTTCTGATTTAATATTATCACAAATTGATTGTCCAGATCTGTTACGAAAATTGAATTTCGACATCCATCAACACAGTCTTCGATACCAGCCATTTCTGAGGTTACCTCGTGCTAGAACAAATTATGCATATAATGAACCTTTCATCAGCATGTGTCGCCTTTTCAATCGCTATTCTGATGTTTTCGATTTCCACTTGTCGCGTACTACTGCAAAAAGTGTTTCCTGAATACTCTCTCTAGTTAGCTTTAATTCTATCTACGATCTCAGAAACAGGCACAGTTATAGTTTTCATGTTACTTTATTTATTTATTTATTTTTAATTTATTATGTTGAGATAAAGATTAGCGATAGTTGTATTTTTAAGCCAAAAAATGTATCTGTTGGACATTTGTAATCTGTAGATGCAAAAGACGAGAAGGTTTTATGCCTGTTGGAGAAAAAGGTTTAAAGAACCTCAGCTCCAGTGGGTTTTTCCCGGCTCCAAACAAATAAACAAATAAACACAAAATCAGCCGTTCTAATGGCTCTAAAAGTTTTCTAAAGAACTGTTAGGATTTCTTATACGCAAATCGAAGGTAAATATCTTCAGTTTAGTGCAAATCTAGAACAGTTTGATTAGTTTTCGCTGTGTGAAATTCACAGTAATCCAGATCAAGTGAAGCCTTCTTTGTTTTTGCGAAAAATGTGAAAAAGGGGAATGCTTGCATAATTCATACAATTGATCAACTAATTGATATTCGGAAGTGTAAAGGAACATTTCAGTTGTTTTCGTATTTACGACATCCAGTTATGTCTCTGACATTACCCACCCGCCTTTTTCTATTACACCGAAGTCTCCGAAGTAATGTCTAATCTAACGTCTCGGACGAAATAAAAAATGCTGTTTGAAGATTTGTTCGGGATGTCGCATTATTTCGAAAAATTCTGGCACTGGGATTTTGATATAAGAATTTCTTTTCATAACTATCTAATACGAAAAATAATGTAAAGAAATTTTGTTGTGATTTTTTTTCTTAATTTTAGTTTTTCGATTATTTTCTTGTTCTTGAAAAAAAGTGTTCAATCCCCTTAGTAGTGAAACGATATCTATTTTATTAATCCGCATCCGGTTTTGCATGAATATTGTTCGGCGTTTTTAGTTTTCATGAAATTATTTTAAGGGGTGTAGAAAAAAAAAGAGAAGGACTTTTTTGGGGTAATGTTTTGGGATCCAAGAAATGGAGTAATCCGAATTTTGTATAAAGCACTTTTTAATATGTATATTTAAGTACAAATAAATGATCAGTTTTAAAAATTGAAAAACAAAATGGCGGCTTTGCGGCATTTTCACGAAAGTGCTGCATTTTGACGACCGGAAATTCAGCTCCCGAAATTTTGGATCTAGAACAAAAAACAAAACATTTTCTAATTTCATATTACAGTGTGCATAGAGGTACGTAGGGGTTTTTTAATTAATTAATTTTCTGTAAAATGGCAGCCCTTTGAAAAAAAAAACGCATTTTTTCATCACAAAATTGTTCATAAAAAAATACTCACAATTTTCAAAAGCCCCTACGTAACTCTGTGGAGATAACTATCGAGAATATTCTGTAAAATTTTTGAATCGTTTGATCAAGATTTACTTGACTTATGTTTCCGGCCAGCTCAAGAAACGTGATTCTGAGATAAACGCGTTTTAAGTTTTCGGTGCTGTAAGATCGTATCTCATACTTACATGCCATTAACCGGCAATGCCTGGACCATACAATTCACGCGCTTTTCATCTTTTTGGAATATTATTTTTAGATCATAGATGACCTTTTGCAATGAAAAAAAATTTCCGATTTTTGAAAATTCTTCAGTGCCAATTCAATTTTTCATTATCCTTTAATTTCGGAGCTGTAAGTCGGTTCGAAAAGAGAAATTATATGAAACTATTACATTATTTCTTTGACTGTAAACGTGTGACAATCGATTAAGCATTCCATGAGATGTCGAAGTGAGTTCCACTTTAGAGTTTTTGGTTATTTGGTTTGGTTTGGACCATGAATTAACATGACAAATAAATTAGAAAAGTTTTGAGCCCAACTTTGAATTATTTTTGGTATCGTCATTTTCCACGATGCACAGTGGTTCGAATCAACAAAAACGTGGACATAAATCAGTAGCTGCCAAACCTTTCTTTTAATGCATATAGTTGCTTTGAAGGAATTATTTACAAATATATACCGCGTAATTTGATCCTATCATTAATTGTTCATGGCCTACTTTGTCAAAAAATGTAACCAGAACATTTTTTTCTGAAGAGATAGAATTTTTTTTTCTTCTACAAAGTTTTAGAACTATTAAAAATAATTTACTTTGTCTAATATACCAAAAGTCTAGGTCGCACCGCTTCGGATATACAAAGCGTTTTTATGGCAACCCCCTTAAAATCAGTTTTTTATTCATAAATTGTTTCGAGTTATTTTGTTATGCATACTTTGTTTGGAATAATTGTAGAATTCATAAAATCGCATATTTTTGTTGAAGGTAGTGCATAGGTTTGTTCTTTCCTGGCAAAGTTATTCAACATTTTACCTTTTTTTTGCCTAGGATAAAACCTTGCACCGAAGCGAAATATGCAACTTTATGCAGCTGATTTTTACAAAATTTGTAGGAAAAGATGTGCCGAATATCATAAAAAAAATCTAAGTGGAACTCGGTGGAACTTTTTTTTATGTCTTTTCAAAGTTAGTTTTAATTACTGAATTATGGCAACCCCCTTAAAACTAGTTTTCTAGTCATAACTTGTTTCGAGTTATTTTTTTATACATACTTCGTTTGGAATAATGGTAGAAAATATGAAATTTCATAATTTTGTAGAAGATAATGCATAAGTTTATTCTTTTCTGGAAAATTTATGCATAATTTTACTCTTTACCTAGAAAACCTTGTGCCGATGCGAAATATGCAACTTGATGCAGCAAACTTTCACGTATTTTCAAGTATTTTTGCTAAAGATATGAACAAGTATTTTTGTAACCAAGTATTTTTGCTGAAGATATGAACATTCCAAGTATTTTTGCTGAAGATATGAATAATATAAAAAAAAATATTTTTTGAGATATTCGCTTTATTCAGTATCAATCACGCTATCGTCCGAGTTTTCCGTATCGCTAATATCTTGTTCTGTTGTAAGTTCTAGCATATCAATTGCTTCCAGTGACAATTTCTTTCCAGTTTTAATAGGTTCGTAATAAATATTCGAAATCAGTGGGTCAGACGCTACTAGGAGTCTACAAAAAACATCTGTCATCGTTTTTTCACGGCTGTTTTTCCTCGAGAAATCACGTCGAAATTTCTTTATATATTTGTTACAGGACTCTTGCGCCTCCTCGGACATTTGTCCAATGGGCAAGAGAGAATTTTCAATAATTTTTCCACCATGAACCAGAACTTTATGCACTGTGGTTGGCATATAGTACCATGGAAATAATACAGCAAATGTCCGTGCTGTGTCAAGTGCATATTTTTCAAATTTTTCGTCGTTGATTTTATGCCCACAAGATATAACTTGTAAAATCGAATGGAAACGTTTGATGATTTCCTCGTCTACGCCAGTTATTGATGCAGAAATTTCGGAGTTCTGGAAAAATCGGCGAGCGGTATTGCCGTCATTTGTACTACCATATCATGGTTTATGTTCATCGACTATGAGACCAAGTTGTGATCGAAAGGCTTTTTGTATGATTTTTTTCTTATTTTCTAATCGGACAAATGTCCGAGGAAGCGCAAGAGTCCTGTAACAAATATATAAAGAAATTTCGACGTGATTTCTCGAGGAAAAACAGCCGTGAAAAAACGATGACAGATGTTTTTTGTAGACTCCTAGTAGCGTCTGACCCACTGATTTCGAATATTTATTACAAACCTATTAAAACTGGAAAGAAATTGTCACTGGAAGCAATTGATATGCTAGAACTTACAACAGAACAAGATATTAGCGATACGGAAAACTCGGACGATAGCGTGATTGATACTGAATAAAGCGAATATCTCAAAGAATATTCTTTTTATATTATTCATATCTTCAGCAAAAATACTTGAAATGTTCATATCTTCAGCAAAAATACTTGGTTACAAAAATACTTGTTCATATCTTTAGCAAAAATACTTGAAAATACGTGAAAGTTTGCTGCATCAAGTTGCATATTTCGCTTCGGCACAAGGTTTTCTAGGTAAAGAGTAAAATTATGCATAAATTTTCCAGAAAAGAATAAACTTATGCATTAGCTTCTACAAAATTATGAAATTTCATATTTTCTACAATTATTCCAAACGAAGTGTGCATAAAAAATAACTCGAAACAAGTTATGACTAGAAAACTAGTTTTAAGGGGGTTGCCATAATTCAGTAATTAAAACTAACTTTGAAAAGACCTAAAAAAAAAGTTCCACCGAGTTCCACTTAGATTTTTTTTTGTGATATTCGGCACATCTTTTCCTACAAACTTTGTAAAAATCAGCTGCATAAAGTTGCATATTTCGCTTCGGTGCAAGGTTTTATCCTAGGTAAAAAAAAGGTAAAATGTTGCATAACTTTGCCAGGAAAGAACAAACCTATGCACTACCTTCAACAAAAATATGCGATTTTATAAATTCTACAATTATTCCAAACAAAGTATGCATAACAAACTAACTCGAAACAATTGATGAATAAAAAACTGATTTTAAGGGGGTTGCCATAAAAACGCTTTGTATATCCGAAACGGTGCGACCTAGACTTTTGGTATATTCGACAAAGTAAATTATTTTTAATAGTTCTAAAACTTTGTAGAAGAAAAAAAATTCTATCTCTTCAGAAAAAAATGTTCTGGTTACATTTTTTGACAAAGTAGGCCATGAATAATTAATGATAGGATCAAATTACGCGGTATATATTTGTGATTAATTTCTTCGAAGCAACTATATGCATTGAAAGAACGGGTTGGCAGCTACTGATTTATGTCCACGTTTTTATTGATTCGAACCACTGTGCGATGGTTTGAATTTTAAAAACTCATCACCCAGAATTGGCAGCCGGAATCGAATAAAATTCAGCAATTTTGTATAAGTATGTATGATAAGTATTTTAATTTGAATTTTTGTTTACGAAATTTGTGTTGGCCTTATTATACATTTGATTCGGAATTTTCAAAGAGCAGTGTTGTCATCTTTGAGAAATCGTAGTGCGTTCCAAATAAAAATGTTGGATATCTTTCGGAAGCACTTAAATATCGGTACCCACACAAATCGGTACCCACGAGGTACCAAAACCAAAATGACTAAAATATGTTTGCGGCCATAAAGTCGTAAATTCGTTTTCGCCTGGGACGTCAGGATAGACATAGCACTTCGGTGTAAATAAGTGCATTGTAAATAGCAATGACTTTACGTCTGCTTAGTGGATTATGTTGATCCGCGAGGTGGCATTAGCAGTCAACATAATCTGCTAATGCACTGATGAGCTGAATGCGAAACGTAAAATAATCAAAACAGTCATGTGCACTTCTGCACAAATCGGTACCCACGAGGTACCAAAACCAAAATGACTAAAATATGTTTGCGGCCATAAAGTCGTAAATTCGTTTTCGCCTGGGACGTCAGGATAGACATAGCACTTCGGTGTAAATAAGTGCATTGTAAATAGCAATGACTTTACGTCTGCTTAGTGGATTATGTTGATCCGCGAGGTGGCATTAGCAGTCAACATAATCTGCTAATGCACTGATGAGCTGAATGCGAAACGTAAAATAATCAAAACAGTCATGTGCACTTCTGCACAAATCGGTACCCACGAGGTACCAAAACCAAAATGACTAAAATATGTTTGCGGCCATAAAGTCGTAAATTCGTTTTCGCCTGGGACGTCAGGATAGACATAGCACTTCGGTGTAAATAAGTGCATTGTAAATAGCAATGACTTTACGTCTGCTTAGTGGATTATGTTGATCCGCGAGGTGGCATTAGCAGTCAACATAATCTGCTAATGCACTGATGAGCTGAATGCGAAACGTAAAATAATCAAAACAGTCATGTGCACTTCTGCACAAATCGGTACCCACGAGGTACCAAAACCAAAATGACTTAAATAAGTTTATTTTATCATCATGTGAAAGTTAATACGGAACAATTTTAACTTTACAGCAAATAGAAAAGATATCAAGTCACAGTAGAAACTTCTTTGAACGGTTAAACCCGCTGCCTTCGTACAAACTCCACAAAGGAGTGAGTATGAAACAGAAGCTTGGTGAAACTCGTTTTAGAACTATCTGAGCGAGAGGATCAATGAGGATGAATAATTTCTGAACTCCGTGCGCAAATCAATCGATTATTGCAGCGAACGTTAGAAATCTTCAAAACTGAAGAAACATCACCAGATTGCCAAGAAGGAAATTTCGGAGTAGTGACTACGAAAACACTCTTCCAAAGAATGCTTGACTTCATTCAATTTTCTTGGGTTTTTTACAAATTTTGCTTACTTATCTAATAACAAATTCTATCTCTAGCATGTAAGAAAGTACGGAAAGAAATTTTGTTACACTTCTCGCCTATTTGATTGGTTTCTTATTATTTATTCAGGTTAACTTGGTTTGAAATAAAATTCTTCTGGTTTGGTACACATCGACTGTCAGAATCTGCAAACCCGATAAATACTATTAATATATTTGAAATTGGCAGTTTTATAGCTATCACTCTGTATCTCCTGAATTGGAAGTCGGATCTGATAGAAAAACAAGAAGTTTCTATGGAATCTTAGGACCTTTAATTCGAGTCTTAGATGGAGAAAATCGGTTCAGTCATTTACGAAAATATGAGTGATATTATTTTAATTTTATCCTGTAATTCATATCATCCTGTAGTTCCGGAACCAAAATTCGGTTCCAAATAAAATTCAGGAACCTTTTATGTGAGAATATGACTTTTTTTACGAAAATCTAAGTTTGTAGAAAGCAGTTAGGTCATCTTCGAGAAAATTGAATGAAATTATTAATCACATTTGCTGACCTCGACGAACTTATTCGATTGGTACATGGATGTATTAAGTTATGTTTTTCTATCAATTATTGTTGTAAATAATTTATATAAATATAACTTAAATTTTTTTTGAATTCCAAAAACCTACCATCTTTCTAATACATATGTCATATTCGAACGATTATGTTGCCAAAAACGAACCGGGCTAAAATCGAAACGAGACAAAATGACACAAAAAGAGCGCTGTACACAGTCTATTTGATGCTTAGAAACAATTGCATACATCAATAGTAAAAATCGTGTTGCACTTTGCTCTCAAGCATCGCTTTGTCAAACAGCACTCAAAACTTTTACTGCTGAAATAGGGGAAAGAGCGTTCAATAGCGTTCAGACTGACAAGAAGACCTTTCATTTGCAACTATTTTGAACAAAATCGACCTCTGAAATCTTGACGGTTCTGTTAACAGGAATCAGAACAAATTGACTCTGATGATGATTCAACAGCTAATGATAAGTGTGTATTATTGTTAGGTTTAGTTGAGTGTGTATTATGTATTTAGTTTTCACCAAAATGCGAAGCATTTCCCAGGATAAGCGCAAGGAGATCGTGCACAAATGGTAAATAATTCCCAATGTTTCAATTAGTCAGTTGGCGACAATGAAAATTGTTAGCACCGGAGCAGTTCGTTACACGGTTCGGAAGTAAGTAGAGTTTACCTGGACATTATTATTATGATTGTGAATTTTATTTCACTCCGGCTTTAACCTTGTCATTCCTAAACCTTAATACGTCGTAAATCTGCTCTGTGAGCCAAAATCCGCTTTTCTCTAGAAAAAAGTGTTTCCGTACAAAATGTGATTAAAAAGCTGGGAACCTCCACGAAATGGACTAAGTACTTTCAGGAAGAAAAAAAGGCGGATGGGTAATGTCAGAGACATAACTGGATGTCGTGAATACGAAAAAACTGACACACTCCCATCACTTTTCCGAATGTCAGTTAGTTGATTGATTGTATGAATTGTACAAGCTTTCTCCTTTTTCACTAATAGAGCTTGAAGCAATGCACCTACATTAAAGTACAGATTAGTTACATTAAACAGCTACTATTCTACAACTATATATTCCAAACTTGACACAATTCCTTTTTAATTTGCTGTAGTTTATTTTTATTGAAGCTATGAAGTTCGAAGATATCAGAATTTTCAGTACGAGACAATTGCAATGGTCTGGTCTGAAATGTATCGACGATCTTCGGTATGCAAGAATAATTTTAATACTAATATTGATAATAATAATAATAATAATAATAATAATAATAATACAGATTAATCTATATATATATATATATATATATATATATATATATATATATATATATATATATATATATATATATATATATATATATATATATATATGTCTGCATGTATAAATAAATTACAGATTAACCTGTATATATGGCAACCCTTTTTCGACCCTATACTAGTATAAAGATGTGTTCAACATCATCATTTTCGCTTTCGCATTGCCGTTCGTAATTGAATGTGTTAGTGACGGTACAAATTATTTTAATTTCCATCTTGATGAATCTTTTGGTAGGAAATATTTAGATCTGAGATGGTTCTCGTGTGTGTCTTGTTTCGGCAACAGTTGTTCAGAAAATGGTAGGAAAGCGACAAAATTCAACCAGTTCTTTAGGATGATCTTTAGCACTGAAAAGTGCTTTGAATGGGCCTTGCTGGACTTTTTGGCTGCCTTTCTACCGGTTTTCGGTGCCATCGTCCTGACGGTGTCTCGTGCGTTCAGAGTAGCTACTTTAACTTAAATGACGCTATCTCTCATTTTTTTTTTTTTTTTTTTTTTGCATAAATATCTGTTTATTAATCTTATTTTTGTGTATTACATCAACATTTTACAGTACAAGTGTTTTGACCCTTTGGCCTTTCATCTTTGTTGTTCATACGATTCGTTATTAATAATAGGTGTTTTAGTTACTCTTGTTTTACATACTAATGTTTAATCATAATATTTATTTTAATTATTTATAAAATGTCTACCTACTTATAACTATCCCTAACCTAATACGTACAAATTTTGAATTATTCGTATTTCAGAGATTGAGCACCTCTCTTCAAATTTCGTGCAGTATTGTTCGAATTTTTGTTCTAGTATATCCAGTGAGGCCATCTCATGTACTTCACTAGTCCTTGTCCAAGGGGGTAGATTTAGAATCATCTTTAAGATCTTACTTTGAATGCGTTGAAGCCTAAGTTTGTGTGTTCGTGCACAACCCCGCCAAACAGGGACTGCGTATTCAATTGCGGGGTAGATGATTTGTTTATAGACAGCCATCTGATTCTTCAGGCATAGTTTAGATGTTCTACACATCAGCGGATACAGAGACCTAATGAGTATGCTGCATTTTTGAACGATTTTGTCAACATGTGACCTGAATATCAGATGTCTGTCAAAGGTGAGTCCTAGATAGATAACTTCATCGGACCATTGAATGACCTCATCACCGAATCGTATTCTGCATTCGTCTGATGGAACAAGTTTTGGAGATCTTGAATGTGGAAACAAGATGACCTGAGTTTTTGCTGCATTGATCACAATTTTCCAGCTTGTAAAATATTCCGTTAAAGCGTCCAGACCTGTCTGTAGTTTATTTTTCAGAGCATTAATGACACGACCTTTGTAAAGAATGGCAGTATCATCAGCAAATTGTGACAGAACACCACCACCTGGAAGAGGTGGGATGTCTGATGTGAAAATGTTGTATAGAATGGGACCTAGGATACTTCCCTGGGGTACACCAGCAGGAATAGTAAATCTTTCAGAAAGTGCATTATTCAGAGAAACCTGGAATGCTCTATCTGCAAGATAATTTTTGATAATTTTAATAAGATACATGGGAAAATTATACCGATGCAGTTTGAACACCAGTCCATCGTGCCACACATTATCGAATGCCTTTTCAATATCCAATATTGCCATGGCAGTCGTTTTGGACACTGATTTGTTTTGCTGGATGACGTTGTTAACCCTTGTGAGCTGGTGGATGGTGGATCTTCCTTTCCGGAACCCAAACTGTTCTTCCAGAAATATATCCTGTTCATCTGCAAAAGCAAGAATTCGCCTTTGTATTGACTTTTCAAACAGCTTGGATAGGGCAGAGAGTAAGCTGATGGGCCGATAGTTCTTGGAAAAGGAAGGATCTTTCCCCGGTTTCAAAACTGGGATAACTTTAGCTAACTTCCACATTGAAGGGAAGTAACCAAGCTCCCAGCACCTGTTAAAAAGTTTAGCTAAGAAGACAAATGAGCGAATACTCAAATGTTTCAGCTCAATGTTGAATGTGTTGTCGAAACCGGGGGCCTTCATATTTTTGGATTTTTTCACAAAAGCCATCAGCTCATTCGCAGTGACTCTACTTTCCTCAGGAACTAAGCTGTCTGATTGGTCAACCTCAGCTACGCTATCAGCAACGGCTCTTTCATATGGACTAACAATGTTGAGTCCTAAATTGTGAGAACA
Organism: Malaya genurostris; assembly: GCF_030247185.1. Lineage (NCBI taxonomy): Eukaryota > Metazoa > Arthropoda > Insecta > Diptera > Culicidae > Malaya > Malaya genurostris. Next base: position 303,065,748 of record NC_080571.1, on the reverse strand, counting down.
CACAAACTGCTGGCCTAGCGCATTTGCCTTCTCTACTGGTGTGATTAAAGGTATTCCTTCAGCTGCGTCCTGGGGTGACATCAGAGGAGGAATAGGCTTCGGTTTTTTCTTAAGCACCTTCGTTAAGGACCAGAAGGGCTTTGAATGTGGGAGAATTTCTCGAAGCTTTTGCTGGAAGTTCCTGTTGCGAAGCTCAGATATCCTTTCCTGGATTATCCTAGTTAAGTTGTTATAAGTAGTCTTCCTATCTAGGATGCCAGTTCGTTGATACTGCCTCCGGTAGATATTCCGAAGTCGGATGAGTTTCTTGGTGACACTGTCGATTTGAAGAGAGGAACTCGGCATATGTTGTACTGGAACCGTCCTATCACGAGCGACTGTGATTGAATGCTGGAAGGAAGATAGGGCCGCATCGATTTCCATCGGGGAATCTAGTGGAACATTGATATTAATAAGTTGGTCGGCGATTTGTTGAAATTGGACCCAATCGGTGCGATAATAGTTCCTCCGTGGTTGAATAGGCACTGTTTCTGGTGAAGATCCCAACGTCAATATTACTGGAAAGTGGTCAGAAGAGAGCTCGTAGAAGACAACCGGAGAGCTGTCTATGGCGATGTTGCTGATGAATATATCCAAAATGGAATGAACTCCCGATCTGGAAAGTCGCGTTGGTTGATCCGGAGCGAAGATGTTGTATTGTCCAGCTTCGTAATCTTCGGCAAGTACGAATCCGTTTCGATTCTGTCTTCTGTTTCCCCACAGCTCATGCCGTGCGTTCAGGTCCCCAGCAATGATGAATTTGTTCTGTCGTCGAGTGAGCATAGCCAGATCTCGCTTCAATGATGCACACGTACCATCTCGAAGATTTGTTTGTTTGGGGCAGTACGCTGCAATGATGATGATGGGTCCCATCGTCGTTGTAATCTCAATTCCGATGGCTTCTATGAGTTGCAATTTAAAGGCTGACAGAAGCCTGTGCTGAATGGATCGTTTAACGGCAATGGCAACTCCCCCTCCTCTGCTAGTTGTCCTGTCGAGCCTGTGAATCCTGTAATTGGAAATAAAAATAGAAATTTCAGGTTTAAGATGAGTTTCAGTTAAAATAGCAATATCGGCATTCTTCTCTTGAAGAAAGTCGGACAATTCAGCAGTTTTGCTCCTGAGTGAGCAAGCATTCCAATTTACTATAACCAACACATTATATTGCATATTCGATGATGAATTTGCCTAAGGCGTTGATTTGCTCTAACCGCGTTCTGCAGTTTCGTAGTTTTGTTGTCATTGTTTCAAAAATGACGATCAGTTGTTCAGCAGAGAATAAATCACCAGAGTCATCCTTTGCTTGTGGTTGATTATTGCCCCATCCAGGTGGGATTCTTGAGGAAGATTCTTTTTGAGATCCAGCGGCTGAAGTCTTTGGATTGCTGCGAGGAAGTGGCGGCAAATTCGGAATATCCCTCTTCGGTGGGAGCCGTGGGAAATTAACTTCATCCTTCTGTGGAACATTCTTGCGCGTTGATTGCTTGCGGGACGCCTGTTGTCGAATTTTTGTGAACTCAGCACGTTTGGGACACGATTTGCTAGTAGATGGATGGTCGCCATCACAGTTCACACATTTTACAGCGATGTCATCTAGTAGGCAATCGTTGGTATTGTGTGGTTCGGCACATTTCCCGCACCGACTTTTCATGTGGCAATTCCTCGCTCCATGGCCGTAGTTCAAACAGTTCGTGCACTGTGTGACATCTCGATGTACCGGTTTATACTTTTGCCATTCGATGATTATGTGAAATAACGATTTAATCGTTTTCAGTTGACTCATGGTGATGGAGCCCTTCTCCAGATGAATCAGGTACAGTTGATCTCTAAACTTTTTATCCGTATTATGTCGCTTCATTTTGAACACCATCAAAGGCTTTAGTCCAGCCTCCGACAGTGCCTGCTTTAGTTCGGCTTCCATCATGTCGGGTAGTCCTCGAAGTACAACCTTCATAGGTTTGTTGGCGGCAATATCGTGTGTGAAGTATTCCGCTTTTGTCTGCTTCAGATAACATTCCACTCCTTTGTAGTGGTTCAAAGCCGGAACAGTTATTTTGTAGCCTTCAGTACATAAACGGATTGTTGCCTGTAGTCCTTTGCTGATCAGTGTGTTGAAATCCGAGCGTAGAGTTGGTGGGAAGCCCTTCAGGTAGAAAGGCGGCATTTTTTCCTTCTTCTGCAGTTCCTCTTCGACATCTACTGGCAGATCAGCATATTGGTTTTTACTCAGCAAACGGTCGTTTACCTGTACATCACTTGGCTTTAGACGCTTAGCATCCTTTGGATCCTTCTCGGATCTATAGCGGTTTTTACCCATAGCTTGGGTAGGTAGAAAACTGCGAATAAAAAATAAAACAAAATCGAAATTAGTCGTTGTAGGTTATTCGTCTATCCACATCGAGTGTTAGATGACGAATACGCTATTTCTCACATCACATTTCTTTTTATACCTGCTACTGGCAGCGGTGTACGGACAGCCCCTTTCCTAAAATTCCTTTCATGTTCGCAGAACGGGAAACAGTGAGACGATATAAAAGAGAGAGTTAGTAGAGCGGCAGTCAGTAATACTGAATTGGCTGTCTAGCTGTTAACAGCATCTTGTGGAATTTTTACGCAGAAACACACACACAGGAAGAACAGTTAAGGGCAAGGCAAAGTCCCGCTCAAACCGTGCTGGTCTGCAGTTCCCAGTTGGCGGCAGAATCCATCGTTTGCTCCGGAAGGGGAACTACGCCGAGCGTGTCGGTGCCGGTGCACCGGTCTATCTGGCGGCAGTGATGGAGTACTTGGCTGCTGAAGTGTTGGAATTAGCCGGTAATGCTGCCCGTCACAACAAGAAAACGAAAATCATCCCTCGCCATCTGCAGCTGGCCATCCGTAACGACGAGGAGTTGAAAACCCCGTCCTTTTCAGGACGACCACATCACTGTGATAAAGAAATATTTAAGATTTCTTTAAATTCAAATCAAGTGGAAACCGTTGTTCTGATAATTTGTTCATTTTTGTTTTCGGCCAAATACTAAAGAATTCACGTCAAAAATAAATATTGATCTGTATACGTGGCAACTCTGCTTCGCACGGCACATTTGTATACTAGTATAAAAATGTGTTCAACATCATCACTTCCACTTTCGCATTGCCGTTCGTAATTGAATATGTTAGTGACGGTGCAAATTATTTAAACTTCTCGTGTGTGTCTTGTTTCGGCAACAGTTGCTCGGAAAATGGTAGGAAAGCGACTAAATTCAACTAGTTCTTTATGATTATCTTTAGCACTGAAAAGTGCTTTGAATTGGCCTTGCTAGACTTTTTGGCTGTCTTTCTACCGGTTTTCGGTGCCATCGTGCTGACGGTGTCTCGTACGTTCAGAGTAGCTACTTTAACTTAAATGACGCTATTTCTCACATCACATTTCATGTTATGTCGCATGTCGCAAGAACTATGTTGATTCATTAGATACAATAGGAGATAATTACGATCAAAAACTTATCACTCTCTCAGAGGGTAAATTTTGTAAAGGCGCCCCATAGTAAAGTAAGTCGTATTCACGAAAAAAAACAAAAAGAAGTAGTAACCAAGCCGCATCTGTCAAACCATTGGCCTGTGAGTTATAGCCTGTTCGCATTATACCGGGACGGGACCGTCCGGGACTGTCCGGGACGTTTTTTTCCTCATCGGTGATGACTGAGCTGCCGGCGTGTGTATGTATTGGAATCCCGGATCCGGGATAAAATCCATTTGGTTGCCGCCGATATTCCTCGCCGAGTTTTTCCCACCGTCGACGCTGGACAGTCCCGTCCCGGTATAGTGCGAACATGCTATTATACGATAAACTACAGCCCGGAAAATAAGCATGCGTAATCATGAGTAGTGTGATTAAAAACGCTTCCGGGTGATCAGATCTACACGGTCCGTGCTGGATAAAGAATTGAATATGCCGATAAGTTTTTTAAGGCGATTTGAACCTTAACAACAGATACGATGACAGCGGACGCTTATGTTCGGGAATGCTTACAGAGGCGCCAATTTTCCATGAACCGAAAACAATGTAATTCAGAGCTGTTTTGGCTGGATTTGGCATCAGTGCATTACGAGAAAGACACGGTAAGTAAGGAAACTAATCCTCAAAAGTGTTCCCAGACCGGACCAGTTGACACTTTTTGGGTTCTGACAAAAGTATATTTGTGGGAACATGTCAAAGCAGCGGATTTCACTACAATTTTCGAAAAGTATAAGCCAATGATCAGTGTAAGACCTAAAGCCCACTCCTTGCTGTACAAGTAAAAAAAAAAACAAAAATTTAATTTGTTCAATAACTAAACTTGTATCGTTATTTTTGAAATTTGCTCAGACTCACCAGGAAACCCAGTATATGATGAATTAATAAACAACTTCCATTCATTTTCACAATGGCAACGATTATTTCACGTCACAAAGAACTAATCTTCTTAATATGAATCAACATTCTCCTTTATCCATATTAAGATGCTCAGAGTGATATGTTCTATTTCGGGAAAAACCGCCACACAAACGTCTTCCAGAACCATAGTTCTGAATTTAAGCCTATCGAACGTTGTGTTGAGGAATCCCAGGCATCATAACAGTGGACCTAAACGTAGCTCTTAATCCTTCGACAAACGAGGCAAATATTTAGCCATATAGCCATTCTGAGCAGCTTATTACGAGGTACGGAATCAGCTCATATGGCTCACATAGCCCCTGAGGTATGTTATTGCGTTGTGCATTAATTTGGAACTCAATATAGATTACACATATCGGTCAGTCTGCTTTCATCGGATGCACAATAGTCGACGTGAAATTGAAATTGTGGAATTTCAACCAACGCTTGCTGTGTATACGTACGTGTAGGCTTGCAAAGAGCAGTGTGTTCAAACTGTTGCACATACATAGGGATAGATGGGGTAAAACGCACCCGCTAAGGAAATTTAGCTATATCTTAACTATAGAGAATAACACAGAAGAGTTTCATGCATGACTATCTTCCGTAATCATTATTTCTCCAAATTACGTACAAATACTCGCTGAATGCATTGAAAAATACTTGGAAAATCTTATTTCCTAAAACCCTTAAAAATTGTTTATTGAAATATATGCGGGGCATAACGCCCGATCGCGGAAAACATGAAAAATATACATTTTAAATTACGCGAAGTGACGTTTATCTGAACATAGAGACAGGATGATCTTAAACAACGGGTAAACATCCATCAAAACAACGGATTAAAGCTCATGACAACCACGGGGCAATATGCACCCTCATAAAGCTTCTTCTTCTTATTTAAAGAAAGCTTTAGACTTTTCGTTCACGAAATATTTGCCAGGTGAAAGATTGTTCACTATTATTCATTAAATTGATAACTTATGGATAATTGTTGTAAGCGAATTCTTGAGCATTTTGCCTCACACAATTCGGGTCGTTTTGCCCCCAAAAATATGAGACGATAAATTTGACGATTTTTCTATAAAATTGCAAATACATCGTCTGTATTAGAACTAATTTTAGAAACCTGAATGATAGGTAAAGAAGTTTACTGGTTACATAATTAAAATCATCTTCCTCACCCTAGAAAATTACTATGGAACGAATATCGAAAATTACTTATAACAGAGACATAATTGTTTTTTTTTTTTAATTTTTACAGATGTGATTTAACCGACGCTACCAAAATTTTATAGTAATCTGTTGTTATGGTGGACTTTCAGTTTCATTAAAATTTCAGTGTAAAAAATTGGTTACTTTTGAGAAAAGCAAAAGGTGCATTATGCCTCGGGGGTACGTTTTACCCCATCTTCCCCTAATTCCCGCTACACCGGTGCTTTAGTCTAGCCATGACAAAGACGCAAGGATTTGGATAGGATGGGTGTAGCTGGAATGAGTAATTCAAAACTTACACGTTTATTGCACATCGGTCATGATTTGAGTTTCAATTATTCAAATTCATTAACTGGAACGATAGGTTGAAATTTTGACTGACTGAAATTGTCTCAAGTCATGCGATTTCTCCCATTGAATCATACATTGTGTTTATAAACATTTAAGCTGGAAAGGTGCAGTGCGTAGTTCAGTGTATTCCCATGAACGGAATAAGAACATATCTGATTAAATAACTCATGAATTTATCAATTTAATATTTTTTCATTTTCTATTCTAGATCCTTTGTTAAAACTATTAACCCTCCACCAATGATGATTATGATGGGATATTTTGGTTTCAGTTATCTCAAGTAAAAAATCTAACATCAATGCTCCAATTTTCATTCCAAACCGGTCGCTTGTTCACTATTCGATTAATCGTTCGGAATCTGTGTATAGCCAAAATTTTATGACTTCGAATTACTTTTATTGCGCTTCCCATTGGTTTAGTGAAAGAACTCAAACTATGTTCTATGAACTATGCACTTAAAAATGAGTGAAAAAAAGATTTTTTATTTCGAGTGCAAAGAACTCTAATTTAGAGTATAATTCAATCAGCTCATTCAACACCTTCATGCCTCAACTCAAAAATGAACAAATGGGAGATAACTCAAATTTTAACTGCGCGCACTTTTTATAAATCTACTCAGTTGTTACTGACTTTTGTGTTATGTTCAATTAGTGTGTGTTAACACTACGTCCACTCGATGGAGGCGGCAACCGATATAACATCAAAAAATGAAGTATCTGTTGATGATACAGATCCTTCCGGAGAAGAAAATTTATCACTACCCGGAAAATTTTTAATTTGATTGGAAAGTTGTTGCACGGTAGTCTTCAACAATGCAGAGCTATTCAGTATTCTTCATATGTACATACTGGAGCGATAACAAGAGAACATACCTATTTCCGTTGGCTGCCAATGCTATTGCATCGCACAGGATGCTGTCGCAATGCTTTAGCCTCGGTTTTGCATGAAATTGCAGAAGACAGCAGATGCCACTGGGAATAAGTGGAACGGTACTAGGATTAGAGATACTTTTACGGTGTTGCTAGACACTGATGTGGGATATCAATAAACATTGCCATGTGTTTTATGAAATCTTTTACCGTTGATATCTACATGCAGTGTGCCTGTGTTATTTGAATATCCAAACAAAGTTTATCGCTGGAAACGCTTACACGAAACGTATAAATTTTATCATAATTCAATTTCGTTTCACCGTTTTCTAGTCTAACTCCGAGAAGTTTCTACGCCGAGGCTTTATCTTGTCTTATCCAATAAAAAGTTTCACTCTTGCTCACCAGTGATGGCTTGAATGAAATCAAGCCGGCTTGCAAACATTTATCGATTTTGCTGGAATCTATGCTATGGCCCGGTTCCAATCATTTATCAGATAGCAGAGCTTGATACAAAACCACGTAGAACTACTTAGCACTGAGCTGAGAGTAATGGAATCAAAAGTCCCTAATACTTCAAATTGATTTTACGTTTCGTCTTCGACTCATCAATGCGTAGCAGTTTATGTTGAATTGCTAGCGCGGCCTAGTGGCTCAACATAAACCGCTAGGCAGACGTAAAGTTAATGCTATTTGCAAAACACTTTTTGCTATTACACCGAAGTGTAATGTCTAAACTGACGTCTTGGGCAAAATTTAAACTGCTAAGCACTGATGAGTCAAAGACGAAACCTAAAATCAATTTGAAAATGGGTATTTGCACTTAGCATAAGTTTGGGGGTAGGAAGGTAAGCTTTTTTGCCTTTCAAATTAACAAAAAATCCCAAAATACTTACTGTTTGATTCCATTCATAACTCTTTTAAAATGTTGTCTATGTTTTTTCCCTATTGCCTAATTGTATTGCGCTAAAATTTTATCACAATCACAAATAGTCACAAAATTTGTAGCAGGTTACATACTAAAAGGACAAGGAAATTTTGCCAGTTTCGTTTACATTTATGAAAAGAAATACTTGAATACTGATTTTTGTTATTCGATGTAAGATTTTCTACCCAACAGGTTAATTTTTTCCTTTCTTTGTCCCAGCATTTTTTTCTTGTAAGTCTTGTGAATTGGATAAAATTTGCAGGGCTCGAATCTGTCAATCTTCTCCAATGCGTGTGCCATCGAACTATCCTAGAAATGTAGGGAATATAAGATTTCTTACAAAAAACATCCTAAGGAGCAAAACACTGTGTTATTTTAGGTTGTTATTGTAATTGCACATTGTAATTGTTATGGCCTTATTTCGCAGGTAATATTCGCAATCCTACACAATCATCGTCAAAAAAGGGGTTCTATGGTTAAAAATTTGAGATTAAAAAAGAACCCATTCCCTTCAGGCTGTGTTGAGCCAGAAGATTTAATTTTAATTGTGATAAGCACAGCCGAATATTTTTTTAGCTCGATGTTTTACACTGCGCTCATAGAAACTGTTTCTCAACCAGGCACGTTTCACTTGAGTCACCATCTAACATAAACAGTTGCCTGATTCGAGAAAACCGCTTTTGATCAAATACGTTCCATATAGTTCTTCACTCAGGTCTTATTTTTCACATGGGTTGCGCTAGGCAACGGTTTTGTGTAGTCAGAAAAGTATTGCGGCTTAGCTTCTTGTAAACGTCACCTAATGGTGTAGAGATTGACATGAATTCCATTTCTGGAAAATTCAACCTTGGTTTTACGCAAGCGCTGAATAAACAAGTAAATAGTTTCGTAACCGACCGACTATACAATCCCGCAAAGAAAATAAAATTGCAATTATTTTTTGTTTAACTGTACTATAATAACCCCACTTCTTTTTTGTGGAATAAACTGTAAGAGACTTAGTATGGTATACGTTCCACACTGTTTGTGGCAGATGATATTAACCTGTGGCCACTCACTAATAATAGACTATCTACTTTTTTCGACTTTATCATCGATGTAGATACCAGTTCTTAAACCGGAAATCCTTGAAATATTTATGATGTACAGAATGCGGGAGACTCTCCAGTACGAGGATTGTTCCATACTTTCGGTGTTATATTTTGCTTCATGAAATTTTGCTCCAAACTAAGGTTACTCAAGAAGCTTTAAGGTTCAGGTTCAGAAACGTTCAATATATTTTGGGGCAGTAGAAGGTTTCCAACTATTGTGGTAACTCTTGAACTGTGCTTTTCTATTATTTTCAAAAATATTATTATATTATATGTCCTACCACTTATTTAAAGGGAAACTCAGTCATTTTACACTGCCAAGTTTCCGACTAATAAAGCATAATCCTTTTTTAAAAATGCGAATCATTCGAATTTCTTTTACTTTTTTTTCATCATATCCTTTTAATAACGGGGATGGGGCGGTTGGAAATACATAGTATTGCCTATTGTTTTTTTTTTATATTTTTCTGACAATGTCTGAGTTGCATGTCAATTTAAATACGCTATGATGAAACAAAATATTTCAATAAAAAACCAAACGAATTAACAACTCTGTCCGCAGTATCCTGGCGATGCCTTCATTTGACCAATCGGTGAAAGCTTTCTTCTAACGCGAAATTCCTTACGAAATAAACTTATTATATTTTATTTCATGTATAGGAAAAATATCGACAGTGTTATTCCGTTTGGAATGACAAACTTTTCCTGAAATATCTCGAACTCTCTGTTCGTTAACTTCAGTAGCCATTTTTTCCAATATCTCTTCTTTTCAGAAGTATCGTGGATAATATTCCTAATGTTTTTTTATTCTCCACATAACAGTTACTCGATATTTATCGATAGGACGAAAATGAGAACAATCCGGTGGGGGATTTTTTTTACGAAATCCATCCTGGTATCACAGTACCACTGAAGTAACACATGGATCAATAAGTCCCGAGAATAACAATGGAAACAACATTTGTTTTGCAATTTTTTTTTTATTCATCAACATCAACATCACATTTTAGGGTGATGCAATGGTTCCAAGGTTCGAGTTTCACGTAGGTTTCGTTGTCCATGATCATGCAGTTCAAATTTCCAGCAAAAATCGTATTGTACAGCTTTCGAACCCTCGACCTGATCGATGCTTCTTGTTTCGGACTACGTTTTGGTTGTTTCTGCTTCTTATAGGTTCGAAGATACAAACGTTCTTTAGCACGAGGAACATTTGACTTCGAAGTGCCCACTTTTTTGGCTACATCCCGAACTGAAACCTCCTTCTTTTGCTCGAACGTCTTCAGTATACGTTTATCCAACTGAGGGCTGGCAGAACCTTTTTTCCGACCCGTTTTCGGTTTATCCTCAAAGATGTTATCCTCACCGAACTTCCTGATTGCATTTCGCACTGCTTTTTCACTTACTCCTTCCATATTTGCTATCTTTCTCAGTGACAGTCCGCGTTCTGTGCACCATTTGTACACAATTTTTCGACGTTGTTCTGCTGAAAGTCCACACATTTCGAAACAAACTAATGAAAACGAATAAACAACTGCACAAGTGGTTAGTGAAGAGTGTAAACAACAGGACGCAGCCATAAAAATTGACAGATTCTGAACCATTGCTAAATGGCAGCGGTTTTTGGTTGCGTCCATATTTTCTGGGCCAGTCTTTAGAGGATTTTTGTTCTGCGTTTTGTTGTTTTCGTTCTCCACCAAGTGATAATATTTGTATATAGTAATTACGAATGATTACGACAAAATCAACAGATATGTTAGTTGAATAAACAACATTTTAGTTGAAACAACCAGGTCGTTAAAAAACAATTGCAATATTGTAATTTGGTGATTTGCGGGTTCTCCATGTGGAAACAATTTCATCGGATTACACACTAAGTCTACAAATCCGCTTTTCGTCAACTAGACACTCGATGAATTCCAGTAACCAAAAACTCTATTGGTGCGTATTTCATAGCTGACGGAAGCAACGATCTTCGCGGACATTGCTTACTGTACGCGCAGATAGGCAAATGACTATTGAATCAAAACAACACCGGAAAAAGCGACATGAGCAGCGCATGTGCTGATATGGAACTAAGTACATTGGACTGCTTTGGAGGTCGCGGGAAATTGCAGCAGTTTCACTTTCAGTATATCTCGAGGAATTCCTTAACTGGAATGCTTAGATTATTTTCTTTTATATTTTGTCGTGAATACGACTTACTTTACTATGGGGTGCCTTTTCAAAATTTACCCTCTGAGAGAGTGATAAGTTTTAGATCGTGAATATCTCTTGTTGTATCTAACGAATCAACATAATTTTTGCTACATGCCATCGGAAATATGATCACAATTTTATGATAAAATTTTCAGTTGTGTGACATAATCTCAAATAGTTCAAAATTAAACTTTTCTAAAATGTTTGGTATAAACGAGTATCAAAGAGGATAATTCATATGGCGCGTTTGCCTTTCTCGTATTTTGAAAGCTCATAGCTCAGTGATCTGTGGAAGGATTTATATAATCTAACTACCAATAGAATCGAAAATTTTCAACTTGAACGTGTATTGCAACAACATTGAAGTTTTTCAATAGTACACTATTGAAAAACCTGTTTGATTTAACCCATGACAGCACCAGCCAATCAGAACGCGAGATGTCTGCATCTATACAAGAGCATCCATATAAAAGTTGAGTGCTTCATTTTTCCTACCATTTGCTGAGCATCTGTTCCCGAAACAAGACACACGAGAGCAACATCGTGGACCTGTCGTCTCACTGTTTCCCGTTCTGCGTACAGGAAAGGAATTCTAACAAAGGTGATGTGAAAAATAGCATTTAAATTAAAGCAGCTACTCTGAACGTACGGGACGATGACAGCGAAAACCGGGTGAAAGGAAGCCGAAAATTCCAGCAAGCAAGGCCCATTCAAATAGCACTTTTAAGTGCTAAAAATAATCATAAAAAACTAGTTGAATTTTGTCACTTTCCTACCATTTTCCGAGCAACTGTTTCCGAAACAAGGCACACACGAGAAGTTGAATTAATTTGCACCGTCACTAACACATTCAATTACGAACGGCAATGCGAAAGCAGAAGTTATGATGTTGAATACATCTTTATACTAGTATACAAATATGCCGTGCGAAAGAGTTGCCACGTACAGATCAATATGTTTTTTTGTCGTGAATACTGATTTAACCCATGTCAACACCAGCCAATCAGAACGCGTTCTGAGGAAGAGAAGAAAATAGCTGCTGCTGTACAACAAATCGTTCAAGAAAAATGTTCCGAAAAGTGGTGAATATCGTAGTGAGTTCCTCAATTTGGTCCTTCTGAATGCTAGAAACGAATCCCTACAGCATATTGATAGTTTCTTTCAATAAATTATGCAAATCCGAAATGAAATAATCGACATTAAAATTCTGTATGCGGCTATTTTTATAGCCGTTAGGACAGCCCATTAGTGAAAAAGCTACAAACGAAATCACATAAAAGGAAATCTCTTAACAAAAATTGAATCAGTTTGGATTCTATCGCCACTGCGAGCAGATGTGTTTTGTGTCGTCTGCACAGCTAGTTTCGCTTTCGACAAAAGCGATTACGTCACAGCTGCCAGTCATTAGCAGTGGGAAAAAAACAACGGTGGAGAGCATTACACAATATCAGCCGTTCTAATGGCTCTAAAATTTTTCTAAAGAACTATTAGGATTTGTTTTTCGCAAATCGCAGGTAATTATCCTCAGTTTAGTGCAAATCAATTACTGTGAAATTCACAGTAATCGAGATCAAGTGAAGACTTTTTTTGCGAAAAATGTTCCAGAGTTTAATATCGTAGAGAATTACGCAATTTGACTCTTCTGAATGCTGGAAATGAATCCCTACAGCATATTGATAGTTTTTTTTTCAATAAATTATGCAAATCCGAAATGAAATAATCGACATAAAAAATATGTATGCGGCTATTTTTATAGCCGTTAGGACCGCCCATTTGTGAAAAAGCTACAAACGAAATCACATAAAAGGAAATCTCTTAACAAAATTTGAATCAGTTTGGATTCTATCGCCACTGTGAGCAGATGTGTTTTGTGTCGTTTGCAAAGCTAGTTTCGCTTTCGACAAGAGCGATTACGTCACAGCTGCCAGTCATTTCGATGGATGAAAAAGCAACGTTGTAGATCATTATCAAAAATCAGCCGTTCTAATGGCTCTAAAAGTTTTCTGAAGAACTATTAGGATTTGTTGTTCGCAAATCGAAAGGAAATATCCTCAGTTTAGTGCAAATCTAGAACAGTTTGGTTAGATTTTTGCACTTTTCGCTGTGTAAAATTCACAGTAATCGAGATCAAGTGAAACCTTGTGTGTTTTTGCGAAAAATGTTCCAGAGTTTAATATCGTAGAGAACTGCACAATTTGACCCTTCTGAATGCTAGAAACGAATTCCTACAGCATATTGATAGTTTCTTTCAATAAATTATGCAAATGCGAAATAAAATAATCGACATTAATATTCTGTATGCGACTATTTTTATAGCCGTTAGGACCGCCCATTAGTGAAAAAGCTACAAACGAAATCACATAAAAGGAAATCTCTTAACAAAAATTGAATCAGTTTGGATTCTATCGCCACTGCGAGCAGATGTGTTTTGTGTCGCCTGCACAGCTAGTTTCGCTTCCGACAAGAGCGATTACGTCACAGTTGCCAGTCATTTCGATGGATGAAAAAGCAACGTTGGAAAGCATTATAAAAAATCAGCCGTTCTAATGGCTCTAAAAGTTTTCTGAAGAACTATTAGGATGTGTTGTTCGCAAATCAAAAGAAAATATCCTCAGTTTAGTGCAAATGTAGAACAGTTCGGTTAGATTTTTGCACTTTTCGCTGTGTGAAATTCACAGTAATCGAAATCAAGTGAAGCCTTCTTTGTTTTTGCGAAAAATGTGGAAAAGGGGAATGCTTGCATAATTCATACAATTGATCAACTAATTGATATTCGGAAGTGTTAAGGAACATGTCATTTGTTTTCGTATTCACGACATCCAGTTATGTCTCTGACATTACCCACCCGCCTTTTTTAAGGGCCGTGAAATACTCAGAGTATGAAGTGGAACGATGAAATGTAGAAAAATTCTCTCGCGGTTCATACATTGAGAGACTCGAGTTCTTGTAGCATCCTCTACCGGATTGAAAATGTTGTATACAGTATAGATAAAAATCGAGCCTCTTCTGTCAAATTTTCGGCAATCACCAACACTGCTTTCAACAATGACTTTCAACGGTTGATTTACATTCTGGTAAAAAGTCAGACGTTATTCCTTATAGAAAAGCATAATTAATCGTCCGATCCATATCAGGTCTGATCACTCGCCTTGGAATATTGGTAAAATGATGCAACTTTGCTTCAAACACTAGCTTCCTAACTTCTTTGGTATCTGAGATAAAAGTCGAGTGGATAGAGAATTTTATATTTCCTTCTCATTCAGCTGAGCGCAATCTCAACGCAAAAAAGGCTAACTGATATTCTTTTGTTACATTGTGCTAATCGAGCAGATAAGATACGATATAAGCGATGGCCATTCTTAAGTTTCCATTATCATTCCCTTGTACCGTTCGCTTAATGCACTTTTTCTGCTGAAAAAAATAAACTTACTTTCCCGGGTACCACTTTCTATGCAAAATGGCACTGAAAATCCACAGCCCTGTTTATCTAGCGGATACGGCTGTCGGTTTGCAGATGAACAGGAAGCTTTCCTGTTTACGATGACGCTGGTGATCTGACCTCGCACCCCCTGAAAAGGTGTGTTCCTGTTCAGTCCGATGGAGCCGAACTGGAACAGGTCCGGTGAAGCAAATCCAGGTTTCATCAACATAAAGGACCGTAAAGAGTCCCATTTCAGTGTGCACTTGTCGTCATTTTCATCAGCAGCACTCAATGCTTTTTCTCATCCGCATTGTTTGATTTTTTTTTGTTCAAAGTTTTCCACCTTTTTTCCCACTCTAGTAAAACTCCATAGTAGCTATGCACATTACAGGTGCCTCCGGAGCCACGTCAACAGGAGAACTAGTGTACCTGAGAGTGTACATAATTCCAGCTCGAATGTGGAAGACCATTTTTTATACCCACCGGAATATGCACGAAGGACAAACTCAAATGTCTATTTTTATACTGATGTGGGTACCGGCTACACATTTTCCGCCGCACGTTTCGCGAGGGATGACTTGTACCGTAAGTACAAGGGAGACACTTTCGTTGGTGAGCATAATGTACCACTTGGAATGAGAGCAATTAGTGACAGAGTACCGTCGTACTTCGCAAAATAAGAAGAGACGAGAGCATGAATGAACGCTGTAAGCGATGCTGCTACTCACTTCGAAATGCCACCATTAAATGGATGAATCAATCAATCAATCATT
Source organism: Malaya genurostris (assembly GCF_030247185.1). Classification (NCBI taxonomy): domain Eukaryota; kingdom Metazoa; phylum Arthropoda; class Insecta; order Diptera; family Culicidae; genus Malaya; species Malaya genurostris. Next base: position 303,050,466 of record NC_080571.1, on the reverse strand, counting down.
TTATAACGAAGTTGACTCGGTGTCTAAAATGATTCAATTCAATATAATGTTACCTTATGTTGCTGGTCACCGAAACCGATTACCACCCACTGGCATCATACAGTGAATTGGCTGACCGAAAATACGAACGACATCAGCAAGCATAATATGAAAATAAATTTGCTCCTTCAATATAACTGGGACAGTTATTGCCACCAAAATACACCGGCAACAGTAGTCGGTCGTGTGAGTGCTATTCTCTGTGTCTGCGTATTCGATTGCAGTAGATGGCTGTACTTCTCAGCATCAAAGAACGAATAATTCACAGTCGCCGACTGAGCACACCTTCACAACTGTTTCTGTGTGATCCATTGTAGTTCCCGTACAAAGAAAGCCGACGACTCCTGACGCAAGGGGCAAAACGAAAATGATTTTTCGCAATACTGAGCAGCTTTTTTCCTGTCACTGACAGGAATGAAATTTATAGCTTATTGGGTATTTATATACAAGGTGGGCTGTTAGTTAGATTTAGTGATTAAATCCTATAATGTTCGGGCAGCACCGCAGAAATCAATACCAAAGCATTATTCCTTCTCCAAGGCTTCAAATAACGGAAGCGATTTCTTCACTGTGATTTATAAATTGTTTTACACTTCCATTTCAGCAGAGTTCAATTGTCTATTTCTATTCTGAAATGAAAAACCGATTTCGTGTTGGAGCATAGTCGAGCCCAACCAACATTTAACCGCTTAAATGACTTCCTTTTTTTCCTTTCCAGCGATTCATCCCTCACCCCACGCAACCAGCATGTAACCCACTGTGGTTTCTGTGATTGAATCATAAAAAAAGCTTATTTTTCAACGTCATCTACCAAGCGACGGACGACATCACCGGATTCGGCACAATAAAATAAAACTGTATATCCTGTATATATGTAGGACGAACACCGATTTTGATTCTTCATCGTTCGTAGATCAACTGACAGGGAGACAGGGAAGGAGGCATCGGCAGAAGCTCATCGTTTCGTGCGCTACAATGTATGGTAACATCCGATCGTTCGTCATCGTTGGCTTTCATAAAATCGTAGATTGGATTTAAGGAACCATTTAATGGTCTCAACTTAAACGGGTGTGAGATACCGTGTCTAGTTTTATGGGCCTATTCATGACCGTGCAACATACAAGCGTATTGTTTTGAATAATTTATCTTCTCCTTTAGTACAGTTTTTATCGAGACAAGTCGCTAACAAAGTGGTTAAAAGACATCCTACCAGGGCCCATATTGTTACCAGGAGCGTAGAGTTGTAGTTAATAACATAGGAAATTTTATACCGGAAGTAACAATGTACAAGCGTCATAGGATTCGTTTTCATTACGACACAGAAGTTGTTGAATCGCAAATAGGGGAAGCTTTCATTTTTCACTTTTGTCGATTTCACTTGTTTTATTTTTTAAATTCAGGATATCATTCACGATGACCGACAATAACCGGTTATTTCGTTTCTTTCGTTATGACGCCAAGTCACCATTAACCTAGTTCAACTGAGTTTGACCAAAGCGAAACAGACTGAAAAAGATAATTAAAAAGGTATCCCCAGGAGTCTCACCAAACAAAAAATACATTATCATGAATTTGTAATGATACGACATCACCGAAGCAAACCGATTTCAGCAAGGCACCAGTAAATGTATAACAAGTACACTAGGCGACGCTATGTTCTTTCTTACCATCCGAGTGGTTTCATATCGCGAGTAACATTCCGGGATTTCAATTTTGACGTATCTTTCCTCTTTTGAAAACCCTGTGCCAATACACCTAGTGGTGTAATAATGCCATTCTCATTTATCAATTTTAGGAAAAATCTTTGCATATTCCCTTTTAAATATTTCGAGATTATCAACTGACAATTTCTACCAAATGGAAAAGTTTTGAGCTGAGTTTAATTGTATATTTACGTTTTATTTAAGTTGTAATGACGGCTTGATATTTTAAATACTCAACACCTATAACTCCGTAGCCGGAAGTCGAATCTGGAAAAATATCAATAGCAATTAATAGGAACGGACAAGTAGCGGACTAATAATTGCTCACTTCGTAGCGCAATTATAAAAGATTAGATTAAAAACCTTTTTTAATCCACCTAGTGGTGTAATGATGCCTTTCTCATATTACTTATATTTTCAAAAATATCACAAGAAGGTTCTGTGAAGACTTTTTTTTCTCGAATAAAATAAAAAACTTTCTTTGGGTATAAACTAACATAACCTTTTCAATTTGTACACAGCAACCTATGAGACTATAGGAACTTTTATTTGAGCCTAAGTTTGTGGAAATCGATCAAATCATCTCTAAGAAAATTGAGTGAGTCTCGTTTTACAGTTTTTGACCACTATTTCCGGTACTCCTGGAACCGAGAACTTGGAACCAGTATAGCCGAAGTCAGTTCGTTTAGTAAGTAACTAATATAGCCTACAAATTGAATCAGTTTTAACCCAAATCTAGAAGAATTTTGCCCTTTTTTGCATCGTCGCTCTAAATGACGATGCGAAATTCAATAGAAACCTATGGGACTGCGATATTTTTTATAATATGAGTGACATTATTTGACACATACTCACATACATACACGAACAGGCACATACATTGCTCAGCTCGATGAACTGTGTCGAGCCCCTGGGCCAATTTTCACTAGTAAATTTTCTAAGTGATTGTACAAACTTTCTATATGAGAAAGGCAATAAGTGTTCTTTTATAGAATCATGATCTTGTAATAACACTAACAAGTAGGTACAAATTTAATAAAAGTATTAGAAATTTACATATTTTTCACCTGAAAAATATAAATTTTAATGTGGCAACCCTGCACGCTATACTAAATTGAACAAAGCACGCTGCGAACGGAACAAAGTCGCACGTACCGATGCGTACCAGTTTTACATCGTCATTTTGGATGACGATTTAAATGTTTTGACACTCATCGCCCAATAACTTCGGAACCGGAAGTCAGATCTGGATGAAATTGCACAGTATATTTAAAGACAATGAGAACTTTAATTTGAATCATGTTTGACGAATGTCGACTTAAGCAACGGCTGAGAAATCGAAGTGAGTTTCGCTTTCGGAGATTTTCTTCACTATTATCGGTGCTTTTATTTTTTTGCCCACTTTGTAAAAATATCCACCAAATGTTGTAATATCTTTGATAACCCCTTCCGCAATAGGTATTTTAATGTGATAAGCTTTAAATTGATTCAACATGGGTTACTTAACATCGATTAAATCCATAAAGTTTGTTAGATGGGCCAAAATATATCAAGTGGCCAAATTACCTCTGTTACCCTAGTACTCCTAAAGTAGTTTTATATATTCACTAACTAACAAGGTCTGTCTTATAAAAACGTTCACCTCGTTACGCCATCGCTTGTGAAAAAATACTCATTAAATTGAAAATTTTCACTAATCGTACTATAAAACTGGAACCAGGAGTTGGATCTGGATCACCTTCCGAGGACTTTTCAAAGAATTTTCTTAGATTGTGAAAGTCGGTTAAGAAATTTCCGAAAAAAATGAGTGCGCCTTTTTTAACAAATTTGCGCATATTTCCCTGTAATTCCTGCAACCGGTAGTCAAATCCGAATGAAGCTCGGGAAAATCGGTTCATCCATCTCTGAGGAAATTGATTGATATTATTTGTCACATACACACACAGACATTTTGTGATATCGACGAACTGAGTCAAATGGAATATGACACTCGGCTCTCCAGGCCTCGGTTGTAAAGTCGGTTTTCACAGCGATTGCATAGCCTTTCTATTGCTCTTATTACCAGTGTCACTACACGGTGAAAACCAAGTGAAGTGAATGTAGGTCCTTATTACGGAATTCGCTTCAGAGACAAAACTTATTACTTGGATGAACTTAATGTCATTATGAACATCACACCACCAACATTTTGTTAGAAAAATTCGTTTTTTTCATCACAGTGAGTGATACTGGTAATAGGTCAAATCGAATGAAGTGATATGTGAGTGGAGTGAAAGTGGAAGTGGAAGTGAGAACGGTAATAAGGGCCTATATGAGAAAGGCAAAAAAACTAATTTCAATCAATTTTAATGATTATTGGAAAAAATGTAATTTTCCAAACAACATGTTTCGTTTTCCCATTTTCAGTTCTAATATAGAAAACTTTTATTTACGTCTTCAGTCATTTTCGGTTTGCAGTAAAAACTGTATAATGTGCAGTGTCGATATTCAACCGAAGCTTTGAGAATCGATAATGACAGAACACGATTCGCAATGATTTTTACCTGTTGGTACTTGCATCTATAGTAGTTTTGGTTTCCAAAGAGGTTGTGGTGTGTAATTACTTCGATTTATCATATTTTAGATACTCTTCATAGCCAAACGTAACAGAATTTCATTATATCGATGAAACAATAAGAATTGAAATTCGGCTGATCTTCCCTGCAGACGTTATTTTGGTTTCGTTTTGTCGTACGACGTTTTTTACAATGATAGACAAAAATGCTTCATCTCTCTTCGTTTGTTTTGGAGGCGATTCGAATGAGACGGTGAAAAACGGTTATGATGCCGTTGGATTGTATTCTTTTATTTCGAATGCGTGACAATTTTAAGCTCTGTTCGCACCTGTACCTTCTGTACTTGCTCTTGAACTCTCTGTATCTGTACATTCCTATACTTTCCGCACCTGTACATTTACCTTCTACACTTGTTCTTGTACATTTCCATTCCCATTCCTGTACATTGTGTACTTGTTCCTATATTTTTGTGCATGTTATTGAACTTTTTGTACTTGTTCTTGTACTATCTGAGCTTGTTCTTGTACATTCTGTTCTTGTTCCGGTACTTTCTGTATTTTTACTTTCCTGTAGTTTCTGTGGTTGTTCCTGTACTATTTTGTTTTTGTTCCTGCGCCTTCTGTTCTTGTCCCTGTGCTTCCTTTACCCGATCCTTTTATTATCTTTTCTTGGTTTTGTACTTTCTGTACTCTCTGTACCTGTTCCTGAACTAGTTCTTATATTTTTTGTATATGTACCTGAACTTTCTGTACTTGTTTCTTCCTATCTGTGCTTGTTCCTGCTCTTTTCAAGCTTGGTCTTGTACTTTCTTTCCCCGACCCTGTACGCTCTGAACTTGTTTCTGTACTTTCTGTACTTGCTCCTAAACTGTTTATATCTGTTCATGTACCTTTTTTACTTGGCTTTGTAATTTCTGTACTTGCAATATCTGTACTTGCTACCCTACATGTTCCTGTCATAAAATGACAATACGTTGACGGAAGCAAAAATATTTCCAACAGAATAATACTCTGTTTTTCAGTAATATTCCGTTATCGCGGAATGAATTACTAACATCTGACTCAAAAAACACAATTTTGATTAGTGATCAGCGAAATATTGAGGATCAGTTGAAATTAATTAAAAATTAGGGTTTCGTTCATTGCAAGAACATACAGTCTGTTACATAAAAGCGTGGCCACTGTTATGAGAAATAGAAAAGACTCAACACGAAAATTCTTTTGAATATTGTTTTACGCGATCAAATGCCAGGTTACAGGGCTTTGGAACAGTAACCCATTAAATTATGCTACCAGCCACACTCGTTTGTGGTCTCAAATGGTTACGTGGGACGAGTATTTACTCGCTCCTAGTGACCTAACTCTCACGTGCAGTTTTCCTTTCAAAACATTCAATGTGAGCTATCCTCTTCGTGAGGAATGGTTGTCTGGTTGTCTGGAAAGACAACTTGATAAACACATAGTTGGGGGCGGCCCGTTTGGCATAAGGTCATTTGGCATAATACCGTTTGGCATAACGCTGTTTGGCATAATGGTTATTTGGCATAACAGTTATTTGGCATAATGGACTTTTGACATAATGGTCATTTGGCATAATGCCATTTGGCATAATAATAATGGGATTTGCAATATTTTAATGTAATGAAAATTGTCGTATGTGTTTCGATCAGTTGATGTTGTGCAAGGGAAACTCCAACGAAATATGTGAAACCTTTTTATATAAGCAACTCACTTAGTGCCAGCACAATATTCTGTTCGTCATAGATGATTCAGGTCGAGACGGCCGAAGGCCGCGAGTGCGCCGGCGACCCGCCGTCGGAAGCGCCGGCCACTGCGGGGGGGGCAGCGCCCCCGCAGAAATCACCTCTGTCTAGTTGCGGGCGTTTGCCCGGATTACCCAAAGCTAGGAGCTATCCCTCAGTTAAGTCCGAACGAGCGGCAGCGAGGTCGGACACCAGGTCATTAAAAACGATGCGGCGTAGCCGCATTAGACTTTTCAAAATTGCACTAAATTAGAACAATTTCTATTAAGCAGCATGTTCATCTGTTATGCCAAATGACTGTTATGCCAAATGACCATTATGCCAAATGACCATTATGCCAAATAACCATTATGCCAAATAACCATTATGCCAAACGACTTTATGCCAAACGTGGTAGCCCCCACATAGTTTGTTATACGGACTGTTCTCTGTTGAATGGTCGTGCTGGTGCTGGTGTCTACTGTCATGAAATGAGGCTGGAGCAGTCTCATTCACTTGGTAGATACTGTACTGTGTTCCAAGCAGAAATCTACGCGATTCTGTGTGGAGTACAATCGGCACTTCAGCAGAGGATCTGTGGTAAACGAATTTATTTTTGTTCCGACAGTCAGACAGCCTTAAAAGCACTCAGTTCGAATGACTCACGGTCGAATCTAGTGATCGCATGTCGAACTCAAATTGAAGACCTCAGCATTTCAAATGCTGTTTACTTCTTATGGGTACCCGGACATTCTGGTATTACTGGAAATGAATGGGCCGATGAGTCGGCTAGAGCTGGTGCAACGAATGATTTCGTTGGTCCTGAATCAGCTTTACCACTTTCAACTAGTTGGATAAAGCACAAGGTTCGTTCTTGGGCTGCATCAAAACATGCCAGCTACTGGCGCAGCTTGCAAACTTGCGCTCAGACAAAAGCATTTCTACCAGATTTAAATCTGAAAATGTCAAAGTGTCTACTGCATTTCTCCAAGCATCATTGCAGTATTTCGGTCAGAGCTCTGACTGGACATTGCAAACTCAATTATCACATGGCTACTATTCAACGTGCTGAGTAGTATTCGTGTGATTTGTGTGAATGTGATTATGGTACTTCATATCATCTGATATGTAACTGTCCCGCATTGACGCAGCTACGTATCCGGGTTTTTGGTTCTCCATACATGGTTGAATCTGTGTATGCGGAGCTAAAATTGAAGAATATTCTCTCGTTTCTCACCCAATGTGGTAAGGAGCTATAGTCAGAAGTGTTCATCGTTCTTCCTGGAGTGAATGAATCCCTTCTGTATTAACCTTAAATAGGGTTTAGCAGATTGTTTGGCATCCTTTAGAGGGTGCCGAATTTACTTCTGCTCGTACATACTGCGAATCGTTCGGCATTCTTCCGGGAGTGCAGAATGGTGTCGCTTTTGTAAGATCTCTAAATCCTCTCGGGGGTTGGAGGTTTTATTAACAGCAGACTGTTCGGGACTTCGTAGAGGTTCAGAATTCACTTCTGCTTCCACTAAATGTGATCCTCAGCAGATTGTTCGGCATCCCTTAGAGGAGCAGAATTTACGTCAGCTTTTATGTGTTTTTGTGTCGTCAATTTTTCCCATCCTCCTAGTCCAACCCTTACCATTTCCTTTCAATCCTTCCTTCTTATATATCGGGAAAATGATGCTAAAAACAAATTGATGGCAAGGCATAAATCTCCAAATATCAAGGGGAACGTGCCATTTGAGCCAATTTGTTCTGATTCCTGATACTTACATTACTTACATTAATAGCAAGTACTATCCCCTTGCTCTTAAAACGGTTTCCAAATTTGGTTAATTCGACGAACAAGCTGCTTCAAATTATGTGGTCGGTTTTTCTCAAGCTTCATCTTTATTTGAGCCCAAACGTTCTCAATTGGATTGGCATCGGGCGACTGAAAGGGCCAAGTCAAGGTCACAACACCATGGCCCATTCAAGACGTTTTTGCACATGTTTTTCACTCCACATCGGTTTTTGCAAAGTAATTTCAAATTATTCGCGATCAAATGCCTGCGAACAGTGCCGTACGAAATATTTAAACCTTTTTTGGTCAATTTTGAGGCACCTTCGCGCAAAGTTGATGTTGGATGTCACAAATCATTTTTTCGTCTTTTTCCGACAATACACCGATAAAACCGCGGTTTAGAAAGTAGACGACTTTAAAACGATTCACCCACTTACTCACAAACTGTTTGGACTTTTGCACGTATTTCGCCGCGGCATCTTGGGTCATACTGGGACCTTTCGGGTGCGAGCACAAAAAACCTGCTTCGAAGCGCGTACACGGTACTTGCATAAAGGACACTACTTGCATGAAGGACACTACTGCCCTCTGTCTAAAAAAATAATCACACCATTCCTTTTTACCGATCGCGAGTAATCATGACCACGCTTTTATGTAACAGACTGTAGTGAAATAATTGTTTTTTTTTCGCAATATAGAAAGGAAGAAATAAGTAAACAATGTAAATAATAAATAAATTTAAAAAAAGTACATGTGTGTAATATCAGAGACATAACTGGATGTCGTGAATACGAATAAAACTGACACTCTTTCTTTATACTTCCGAATATCAATTAGTTGATCGATTGTGTGAATTGTGTAAGCTTTCCACTTTTTCACTACTAGAATTTGAAACGATACACCCAAACTAAAGTACAGATTAGTTACATTAAACATTCTGACATACAATTGAATATTACGAAACAACCAGTATAGTGCTTTATGATATAAACGATATTAAACATTGTTGCGAGTTTTGCACTGCAAAAATTTCCATTTGCAAAGAAGCAATCTTTATAGTTTATAGTTAATTTATAAAAATTTTAGAAAAATTTGTTTTTCGGTTATTTATGGGTATCTCACGTTGGTGAAAATCACAAATTCCTGATCATATTTTCGATTGCTTGTAGAATAAATTATGTTATTGGGTTAGGTACATCAAGAGATATTCGCGACAAAGTTTTGCAAATTCTTGAACAAGATAAATTTTGAAAAGGCACCCCATAGTAAAGTAAGTCGTATTCACGACAAAAGAGCTCTTCCAACCATGATAGGTATAGGAATGTCATTTGAAATTATTTTTGATACGATGCTCAAGCTTCGCAAAGAATTTCAAACATTCGAACGAAATTCAATTCTAGTTGTACGTTTCTCCACGCGAATCAAATAAACTTTCTAAATGCTCGAAAATTATCCATGCAACAGTTATGTTAAGAAAATGCTCATATTGTTGTGACCTATTTTCAATCCATTTTTTGCGGTTTTCATGTTTATGGTTGGGCACTGGAGAAAAATGGATGTTTAGAAACTCATTATTGATTTTCCCATACACTACCTGCGACGCCATAAACTCTTTGCATCTTATCTGTCAACTATTCATCACTAGCCTGTGGAAAAAAGGCGGGTGGGTAATGTCAGAGACATAACTGGATGTCGTGAATACGAAAACAAATGACATGTTCCTTAACACTTCCGAATATCAATTAGTTGATCAATTGTATGAATTATGCAAGCATTCCCCTTTTCCACATTTTTCGCAAAAACAAAGAAGGCTTCACTTGATTTCGATTACTGTGAATTTCACACAGCGAAAAGTGCAAAAATCTAACCGAACTGTTCTACATTTGCACTAAACTGAGGATATTTTCTTTTGATTTGCGAACAACACATCCTAATAGTTCTTCAGAAAACTTTTAGAGCCATTAGAACGGCTGATTTTTTATAATGCTTTCCAACGTTGCTTTTTCATCCATCGAAATGACTGGCAACTGTGACGTAATCGCTCTTGTCGGAAGCGAAACTAGCTGTGCAGGCGACACAAAACACATCTGCTCGCAGTGGCGATAGAATCCAAACTGATTCAATTTTTGTTAAGAGATTTCCTTTTATGTGATTTCGTTTGTAGCTTTTTCACTAATGGGCGGTCCTAACGGCTATAAAAATAGTCGCATACAGAATATTAATGTCGATTATTTTATTTCGCATTTGCATAATTTATTGAAAGAAACTATCAATATGCTGTAGGAATTCGTTTCTAGCATTCAGAAGGGTCAAATTGTGCAGTTCTCTACGATATTAAACTCTGGAACATTTTTCGCAAAAACACACAAGGTTTCACTTGATCTCGATTACTGTGAATTTTACACAGCGAAAAGTGCAAAAATCTAACCAAACTGTTCTAGATTTGCACTAAACTGAGGATATTTCCTTTCGATTTGCGAACAACAAATCCTAATAGTTCTTCAGAAAACTTTTAGAGCCATTAGAACGGCTGATTTTTGATAATGCTCTACAACGTTGCTTTTTCATCCATCGAAATGACTGGCAGCTGTGACGTAATCGCTCTTGTCGAAAGCGAAACTAGCTTTGCAAACGACACAAAACACATCTGCTCGCAGTGGCGATAGAATCCAAACTGATTCAATTTTTGTTAAGAGATTTCCTTTTATGTGATTTCGTTTGTAGCTTTTTCACTAATGGGCTGTCCTAACGGCTATAAAAATAGCCGCATACAGAATTTTAATGTCGATTATTTCATTTCGGATTTGCATAATTTATTGAAAGAAACTATCAATATGCTGTAGGGATTCGTTTCTAGCATTCAGAAGGACCAAATTGAGGAACTCACTACGATATTCACCACTTTTCGGAACATTTTTCTTGAACGATTTGTTGTACAGCAGCAGCTATTTTCTTCTCTTCCTCAGAACGCGTTCTGATTGGCTGGTGTTGACATGGGTTAAATCAGTATTCACGACAAAAAAACATATTGATCTGTACGTGGCAACTCTTTCGCACGGCATATTTGTATACTAGTATAAAGATGTATTCAACATCATCACTTCTGCTTTCGCATTGCCGTTCGTAATTGAATGTGTTAGTGACGGTGCAAATTAATTCAACTTCTCGTGTGTGCCTTGTTTCGGAAACAGTTGCTCGGAAAATGGTAGGAAAGTGACAAAATTCAACTAGTTCTTTATGATTATTTTTAGCACTTAAAAGTGCTATTTGAATGGGCCTTGCTTGCTGGAATTTTCGGCTTCCTTTCACCCGGTTTTCGCTGTCATCGTCCCGTACGTTCAGAGTAGCTGCTTTAATTTAAATGCTATTTTTCACATCACCTTTGTTAGAATTCCTTTCCTGTACGCAGAATGGGAAACAGTGAGACGACAGGTCCACGATGTTGCTCTCGTGTGTCTTGTTTCGGGAACAGATGCTCAGCAAATGGTAGGAAAAATGAAGCACTCAACTTTTATATGGATGCTCTTGTATAGATGCAGACATCTCGCGTTCTGATTGGCTGGTGCTGTCATGGGTTAAATCAAACAGGTTTTTCAATAGTGTACTATTGAAAAACTTCAATGTTGTTGCAATACACGTTCAAGTTGAAAATTTTCGATTCTATTGGTAGTTAGATTATATAAATCCTTCCACAGATCACTGAGCTATGAGCTTTCAAAATACGAGAAAGGCAAACGCGCCATATGAATTATCCTCTTTGATACTCGTTTATACCAAACATTTTAGAAAAGTTTAATTTTGAACTATTTGAGATTATGTCACACAACTGAAAATTTTATCATAAAATTGTGATCATATTTCCGATGGCATGTAGCAAAAATTATGTTGATTCGTTAGATACAACAAGAGATATTCACGATCTAAAACTTATCACTCTCTCAGAGGGTAAATTTTGAAAAGGCACCCCATAGTAAAGTAAGTCGTATTCACGACAAAACTGGTTACTTTGTCATTTCATTACCAAATATCAGTTTGTTTTGTGCAATCAATTTTCGCGTAATAGTTTCAAAACAATTCCGGTACATGTTGAACATGAAACCTTAAAATGAAGAAAATTTGTTCGATAAATCTGGGATACACACACGAGAAAATTATTCAAGTACAGACCTCTTCCTTTATAGTTTTGTTCAATAAGATTATGTTATAAAATCAAAACAATAATAGAAAAGTCGTCGGCTGTACCTGAATAAGTTCTTTGTACGCGTATAAACCCTCGAAAACGTTTAATTTTCCAAGATTTGAATAGTTTATTTTTTTAAATTCAAGATTGACGAAGGAGAAAATCTTCTTCCGCGAGTACGGAATAAGAATTCCATCGATTTCACATGGTTGTTATAGAACTCAACTAAAATCTGATATTTGCCGTATTTCGATACACACAGTCAGCAAATATAAAAATCTCGCTTCCCTGTCATTATCTGGATGATAAATATCGTTCCTGATTCCCGTACTGTATAAGGCTGTCTGTAAAAAAAAAAGATTATCGCGCAAACAATGCTACAAATTTTCGAACATATCTCGATCACAACAAGCAAGGGATATAATGCTAAAGCTTGTTGACAGTAATGTACATGTTACTGCATTTAGTTGAAAGAAAAAAATAGGAAATGGCTCAATAATTCACACTCAGCGACGACATAATCGATTCCTCTCTCTTGCTTTTCCATTTCCAGGCTGCAATATTCCCAGCTGGGACATAGCCGTCATGTCAATATAATATTTCGCTTGATTTCTCTGGTTGTTTGGTTGACAGATTACGAAGTGAAAATTAAGCACCAGCAGCATCACGACAACCAATATCTTACCCAGGAGAAGGAATAAGGTGTTGAATATTAATCGATCAAAGTTTAACTGTAATAAATTTCTATCACAAGCTCAATTGAGAAAGATTATCCCGGTGCGGCTGCTTTATCAGATGCTGTATTATGAACTGCGAACGGTACACAACCCTTGTCGAAGGTGATTGAACAGACGTTCGGGGCTTTGAGTTGCTGAGGAGGTGGCAGTGTTCGTACACAAATGTTGAAAGTGAAAATTTTCTCGTTATCGCAGAGTTATCAAGCTTCTAGAAATAGCAGCTCTTGCGAGCTATAGATTTTTTGATGGTACCTACATAACAAATTGTTACTTTCAGATTACAGTTGTTTTTGAGTATCGATTTGTTTCGTCATGTGGAAGCTTTACTTCGGTTCGTAAATCATTTACACAGAGCTACTCTGTAGTATTATTTATCTGTTGTGGAATTTCGCGTGATTCTACGTCGTATTTTCATGTTGCATTAGCATAATCTATTTCACAAATCCTTTTATATGAGCTTAACTCTTCCTTCAAAAGTCATGATTAGATTAAAAAGTACCAGGAAGCTGTTCGTTTTGCAGCATCTTCTGATACCGTTCGTTTGCATAATTAATGCTCATGATGTAATCCTTTACATCACTGTTCACTGATCTATAAAATGTGTACTGAACCCACAACATACTAGTCTGAATTATTAAGAAGGCTCCTACTCATGCAGTCATCTGAAAACAACATTGATCGATATTAAGTAATCAACCCCCCTTTTTCGGGGACAAAACCAAAAACAAAACCACGGCTTCTTCCTAGATGAATTGGATTTGGCACACGCGTTTGAACAGTTAGAGCCGTAATCATCTACGTCGTTCTACTTTGCGGAAGGGAGCGAACGCACAGTAAGCAGTTTTCCCTTGCTCAACAATCCAACAGATTGATTCACAGATAAAAAGAGCTGATAAATTTGATGCAAAGATGCGGGACTTTTTGACTGCAACCGGAAATGTTTCTAGATGTTCTTGTTGGTAAGTTCCATATTTCAGTAGAGTAAATTGCCAAACGCTGAATTCGAGTTAATGTTTGGTGAAGCTAGTTATGATTTATTGTATAAACTCAATGTTATTTCCAATGCAAAGCAAAGTCTTGGTATTACATTCCTTTTATGAAATTTGGCCTCTATTTCAACTGACTGACTGACGCAGGCGATTCTTAGCTAGTACTACAATCCTACCGACACTATGAACCAGTGCTCTATGGATTGAACCGCCATGAAAGTGCTCTCAAAATATACGGCGTCACCACTTGCTGGTTGATTGATGGAGACACCTGATACTTTATAATTATTGCATTTTGAGGATATTTTTTTCATATAAACTACCATACTTCGGAAACATTTAACTTACACATGAATTGCAACTCTAGTGGTTTTAGTAATAAAACTTTACCAACAAAACTCAATCTGTGAGAAGATTTCACAGAATACAATTGCAATCAGTTTTAGTTAGAAAAACTTTTTTACTTTAAACTGCCTAAATTGCAATATATGAACAGTTGGCAGGGAACAAAATTACCTGCCTTGAGACAAAATTTCAACCCAATAAAAACGTTGTTTTCTGTGTGCCGACTTCAAATATTACAAGTTTTAAATATCACAAAGTTTATTTTTTCGATATAGAATTCAATGCGATTTTTTAAACATATTTTAAACGCCATTTTTTGGATAAGATCCATTTTAAAAGAATCGGTAAAGTGATTGGTCAGTATTCAGTTTAGTTTAATTTTCTATAGAAATAACTGAAAAAAAAACAATTTGGGCATATATTTTGGAAGAAAAACATTTTTTTCTTTAACTCGCTTACCATGCAATGTTGGGACGGTTGGTAGAAGACCTAATTACCTTTATTGGGACTTTACCCGAATCAAAAATGATTTTAAGTTTTTAAAATCATTTTTTTTAATTTTTATTCCAAGATTTGACTAACTTTTTGAAAACTACTCATGAAACACTTAATTGTAGGGCTTGTCATTTTTCGACTACAGCCATTTGACAAAAATTTGGTTTAGTTTTTCAATGAATGAAACACGATGGTTTAACACAATTTAAAAATCTTAGAAAGATATCTCTTCCACCATTTTTTAATAAAATATTCTTTTTTTTTTATTTAAAAGATATTTTATTCAGGCCTATTTGTGTACAAGCTTTACCTGGCCGATTTAGCTGAGTTTTAAGATAAATTTTTTTGTAATGGATCTCGTTGTCACCCTTTTTCTAGGGGAAGAGGAGCTTCCATCTTCCTCCTGCGAGGATTGAGGGGCAGTTTGTTCGTGGCTCGTCTCGTCATCCATTGCCGTGGTATTGTTGTTGATTTCGTTGCTAGTTGCTGTAGATGCGCCTTGTTGTACATTGTTTGCAGTTACTGGTTGGTTAGATGATAAGCTGTTAATTTCGTTGAAGGGGATGCTTCACTGTTGTTGGAGGTGTACTGGGGTTGCTTGGGGTTGGTGTGAAGGAAGCACCGTTGTCCTTTGGTATAGTTGTCTCCTTGTCCGGTTTATCACATGGCTTACCGTAGTGAACAGCTTTTTGGCAATATTGAAATGTGGCCATCTGATTGTCATAGGTAACAAGTGATTTGCACGGGATTCTTGTATCCTGGCCGAATGTCACATACGAAGGTATGTGCCTCTTCAAATGTATGCGTAATAAACGTACGCCATTTAGAATACCGGGGAAAAATTCTTCCATTTTTCCTTTTCGATAGAGAGAATCTCTCCGTGTTGGGACATTGTTTTGCGAATTTAAGGATCGATGACGCTTGAGGGAAGATCATGCACACGCACTTCTATAGCACTATCTTCCATATATACTGGAATGTTATACTTAATGTTCTCGTGCTCCACATAATGCACATTATTATTGTCTTTAGCGAATTGAATTGCATCCAACTCTTTATAGAACTGGATATAAACAACATTATTGGTCTTATTGCATTGAAGTAAATGCACACGTTTAATGTCAAGATGTATTTGCTCCTTAAGCAAACCTACAAGTTCTCGTATCGAAGGTCGAATTTTGCACTGTCTGAAGTCAACAATAATTGTATTCTTTCGTACCGGCGGTAGCTTTTGTTCGTTTGGTTCGTTCATTTCGAGATCGTTCTATTGTTCACTACACAATACTGTACTTGGTTTCTTCTGTCCCGAACGTAAGCGGTTTTGGTTTATCGACTGACTTGGATGAGATGTGAAAGCGAAATGACAAATAAATATTCTTGAAAGCAATCAAAAGAACATTTCATCGTTTGCCTTAACTATAGCAGTTTCGTAATGACCTATTTTTGAACTAGTTCTAAAAAATATATATACACTAGGCACAAAAACCTGTCTTAATCCACCTAGTGGTGTAAAGATGCATTTCTCATTTTCATTTTCTCCTGTATATTACAGGCGAAATTCCCCGAAATACTACAATTTAAATAAGTATAGAAAATAGTCCAAAAGAAATTCCGGAACTTTGTATGAAACCACAACATCTTTTATTTGAATCTAAGTTTGTAAAAATCAGTTTAGCCATCTCCGAGAAAAGTGAGTGACATTTTTCCACATTTTTAAGCATTATTTCCACATTTTTGGTGCATATCACCCTGTAATTCCGGAACCGGACGTTGGATCCAAATGAAATTATGGAACTTTGAATGGAATGAAGAGACGTTTAATTTGAATCTAAGTTTGTGAAAATCGGTTCTGCCATCTCCGAGAAAAGTGAGTGACATTATTTTCACAATTTTGGTGCATAACTCTATAGTTCCGGAACCGGAAGTCGGATCCAAATGAACTTCAGGAAATTTGTATGGGGCCATGAGACCTTTCATTTGAATATAATGACATAGTGCTCGTTGGTCGCAAATCATCAAAGCCGTTAAAAAGTTATTCAATTGACTTTTACCAACGCGAAACTTCAATTTTCCAACATTTCCATATTTTTCCTAAAAAACTATAGATATTTACTGACCACGTATCCAAAAATTAGCAAAATCGGTCGAGTAGTTAAAAGTAATGACTTTTGTGTAGAAATCGTGAAAATCGATTTTTTTATCCACCCTAACATGAAAATGACAAAATAAAAAAAAACGGGTGTAATATGTTTCGATGGAGAACTATTCTTTCAAATATTACAAAATTCTGAGAGATCGTAAGTCAGTTTCTCATGAAATTGCTGCATACGTAAAGTTATCTTTGTTTGAGGCACTTGAACTTGTACAGAAGCACAGTGTCTTCATCGTCATCAGTATGTCGTAAATTTGTTTATGTTTATCAATCTGACAAATGCGGAATTCATTTCGGCGGTGCGGTAATCCTATATTCCGACGAAGTGGTCTATCTAGGACTCAATTTTGACAGACATCTGATCATCAGGTCACGTGTTTACAAAATCAGAAACAAATGCTGCATACTTATCAGATCTTTATACTCATTGTTAATACTATCAGGATCAGTAATCAAATCCAAAATAACAAAGATTCCGTTGGAAGAGTTCTGTGCACATAATCGAGCTTACGTTTCGCGTTGCTCAACTTTCCAGTAGTAAAGTAACGAAACGAGAATGGTACTTACCCGGGCAATCTCCTTCCGAGTGCAGCAAAAATTCATAAAGTTGACGTTGACAAAATCGGCTCCATAGCAAACCGTTACAGTTTTCTCCTCCAAAGTATCCTGCGAGCCCATCGTGACAATTTGTCGCAGTTTGATATCCTGGGGAATGCAAACAAACACACAGAAAATGCAATGTCAATAGAAACAGCAAATTTATTATGAAGTGAAATTAATCAGTAAAAAGAGCAAATTTGATTGAATGTTGATGAGGTCATCCGAAACAAAATGATTTTTGATACTATGGAATCATATTTTTACTCGAACCCTCACCTCACCGCTGAAGAATTGAATATCATGAATTAGGTGCATTTTATTCGAGTATGAATTGAAGTCGTCCACAAAGAAATTGATAAATTTTCAAATCAATGGAAATTGAGGGCTTCACCTTCTGCTTCAACACACATCACAGCCATTTCTTTACGTACATAACTTTAGCATGGCTAGAGTTACAATTCTGTTGGCATACTTCCTTGTGAAACCAGCTAGTTTGCTAATTTGAGAGTACCATCAATAAAATCTACATCTAATAATTGTGTAATAAAACAAATATAATTGAAGTAATAGTCTTACCGCTTCTACTTTTATTTCCAGTACGTTTTCCTCAGTTTTTTCCACTTATTCATAATTTCATTTTTTATTTTTACAATGTGCAATGTCTTTTCTGACGTGCCGAACGAAAACGTGTTTTCGACTATTTCTGGCCGATGCAGGTATGGTCATTTAGAGGTTAGTCAAATTTTGTGCTAGGGCACATAATCGTTTTTATTATTTTTACGTTTCGTCTTTGACTCATCAGTGCAGAGCAGTTCAAATTGAACTGCTTAATGCTAAACTCGGCAGTTCAATTTGAACCGCTAAGCAGTGCTTAGATAGATGACCTCAAGGTAAAAGCCTCTAAAACCGAAACAAAAAAAGTGACGTTGCAATTTTCTTAATTTTCAAGTCTAGTCGAGACGACTCACACAAGGACCGCTTCTCTATAAACTTCGTGAAGTGAAAATGCCTTTCTCTTGTCATTCTTTTTCTTCACTGACCTAACATTTGACACAAACTTAAGAATATCCAATAACACAAATTAATTCAGGTAATTCACAAAGGTGTTATTTGACAATGACTGATTTTTCCGCAATATTTCTGAAACCGAAAGCATCACCAATAATACATTTGATCTTAACCATCGAACAATTTACAGCTTTCAGAAGAGCTCAAGAATCTCGAAATCAGTTGACCCATCTTGGATAAGAGTGTACGATTGACGGTTGTGCCCCGTTTTCGATCCGAACAGCTCCGCCATGATCTACTTACACTTGATACATTGTAGCTTCTAGGCGAATCTAAAGTCTAAAATGGTCTGAATCGATGGAGTCATGATCGAAAAAATCAAACCGGTAACGGGAAATCAGAAAACGAGAAGAATCTGTGACCATAGCTTTCAAACGAACTCAAGTTTGTCGAAATCGGTTAAACTATCGCAGAGAAAATTGTGCGGATCACTGCTAATAAAAGTCATTTTCATTGACTCAAATTAGGTGAAAATGACGAGAAATAAATGTCACTCTCAGCTCCGCTTGCAAATTATGAGAACGTGATCCATGTCCAGTCAACGACATATGCGAAACGGTAGTTTCAGAATTGTGTTTTTTTTTCTTTCATAGGCCTTTCTGTCATTTTCGGTCTTCGGTGAAAACCGTATACTGTGCAGTGTTGATAATCAACCAAAGATTTGAGATAGAGATAAGTAGAAAAATTGGTTACGTCATTTATATGCTTTTTTTTTGGTATCTTCGAAGCCGGGAGTCATTTTAACTTACTAACTAAACTAAAAATGCACCATTTAAATAAAGTAAGTGAATGACCTAACATTTAATAGCTGTCAAACTAGTCTGAATCTTTCTACATTGACTCATCCGTTTGCGTTGGAATTGAACGGATTTGAAAAAGCGGTTACGTCACTTTTACAATTAAATTGTAATTGATTTTTATTAGGCATAGGATTTGGTTTTCAAAAAAAAAATGTAGAAAACTGATAAGTTTTTTTTTTGGATTCGATAGAACGATCAATATAATTCAATGATTTAAGAGGGGGTAGGGTCTAAACGATGAAAAAAATAATATTTTTTTCCAGAATTATCGTTCAACAAAATAAATTCAAATGTTTTGCATGATAAAAAGCATCATTCGAACAACATTTTGTAATTTTTTCGTGGAAAAATATTGAGAAATAATTCGGTGAAGAGGTATTTTTGCTTCTTTAAAATCATGATTTGCGGTGTCCTTTGTATCTCAGCACAGACTAATCAGAAGAGAACAAATGAACGCAGCATAGCAAGAAGTTGTTCTAGACCCCAACGTTTCTGTTTGTTTTTTTTTCTTATTTTTTTTAATTTTTGGTGGATATTCAAAGTAAAAACTACGATTTTTACGCAAAAAAAGCCGCCATTTTCTAGCTGTTGAACCTTCCCAAAGTAACAAACAACGAAAAGAAAAACGTTGATGTCTGGTTTCTTATATGTAGAAAGTGTGCACAAAATTTGAAAAAAAAAATGGTGCAGTAGTTTTTGAATGACGATGGACACGGACTTTAAAAACCTGCTTTCGAGAAAAACGCGTTCAAAGTTTTTTATCTATAAAATCAATGGAAACAATTTATTACTTAAGGGTGCCCGTAGGGTCTAACATTTTCAAAAAATCATATTTTTTCGTTTATAATTTATTATAATGAAACATTTCCAAAATGTTTTTGGATGCTGGCCGCGACTCCACTTTTGATAGCCTATGCGCAAGGTCCAATTTTGCCACACTCGGCCGGTATTTCACGGAATGCTGCACTATTGGCTTCCAGTGCGTTCAGGAGCCTTAATATGACCCCACCAAAAATAGTCCTAAATGCGTTAAATCACACACGCCTAGCGACGGGCTCAAAACGTGAAATAAACTGTTCACCGAAAGTGGCTCAACATTTGATCATTGTTTCCCGTGCCGTGTGGGATGTGGCACCGTCTTGTTGAAACCACATGTCAGGCATGTGCATTGTCATTGATATTCTATCAAATATTCAGCTACTTATACATCTGTAAAAGTTAGGCTGTATTGAGCACAACTGCGATTGTGCGTGTCCTCGGTTTCGAATTTCAAAATGGAATTGAATTTGCAACAACGAGTTTGCATAAAATTTTGCGTTAAAAACGGTTTCATTGGTGCGACGACATTGCAAATGTTACAAGAGTGTATCGGCAGCGATAAGCTGAAGAAAACAGTCATTTATCAGTAGCATAAACGTTTCCTGAAGGGCCGTCAGTCTGTAAATGATGATGAGAGAAGCGGTAGGCCATCGACATCGAAAACCGACGAAAATATCAACAAAATCAAAGAATGGATAATCGTAGACCCCAAATTAACAATTAGAAAGATATCAGAGGAGTTAGACATTGTTTTTGGAACGGTTCCAGATATTTTTGGTTAATGATTTGGGCCTCAGGCGCAGCAAAAAACTTCGGCACCACTCAGTTCGCTTTCACATCTCATCCAAGTCAGTCGATATAACAAAACCGCTTACGTTCGGGGCGGAAGAAACCAAGCACAATATTGTGTAGTGACCAATAGGACTATCTCGAAATGAGTGAACCAAACAAACAAAAGCTACCACCGCTACGGAAGAATACAGTTATTGTTGACTTCAGGCAGTGCAAAATTCGACCTTCGATACGAGAACTCGCAAAAGACAATAACAATGTGCATTATGTGGAGCACGAGAACATTAAGTACAACATTCCAGTATATATGGAAGATAGTGCTATAGAAGTGCTTGTGCATGATCTTCCCTCAAGCGTCATCGATCCTTAAATTCGCAAAACTATGTCCTAATACGAAGAGATTCTCTCCATCGAAAAAGAAAAGTGGAAGAACTTTTTCCCCGGTATTCTAAATGGCTTCCGTTTGTTACGCATGCGCTTGAAGAGGCCTATACCTCGTTATGTGATTTTCGGTCAGGATACAAGAATACCGTGAATAACTTGTTACCTATGACAATCAGATGGCCACATGTCAATATTGTCAAAAAGGACCAAATGACAACGGTGCTTCTTTCACACCAACCCCAAGCAACCCCAGTACACCTGTGACAGCCACCAACAACAATGAAGCATCCCCGAAACCATCAGTATCCCCTATAGAACAAAGTAAACCAGCTGCAGTTAACAACCTATCCAACGTCTGTCAAATAAGTAACGATTGTTCCGCCAATAACAGTGATACCGAACCAATGGGCAGGAGCGTGAATAGTGAACCACTGCCCCCCCTTCATTCGCTAGATAACAGCGAATGCGCCTCTCCTCCAAAGAAAAAAATTACTACAAGATCCAGCAAAAAAAAAATTTTTTATTGTAAAACGCGTTAAGCTTAAGTGCAAAAGAGCCGAATATAAAAAACTTAACAACTGTTTTCCACAAGCAGTAATATGAGTGATTTTCACATTTGATACAAAAACATGTAAAATCATTTGTCAAACATATCTGACATGAATAATCGTTCTGTAGCAATTGTAAAACATGCCAATTTTAACAAATTTTAATTGCTACTTGGGATCGTTATCCGTGAGCATTTGACTAAAAACGAAACAAATACCATTCTGCAACCACCAAATTCACCTGATTTGGCTCCCTGCGACTTTTTCTTATTCGGTCGACTCAAGAAACCGCTCCGTGGAACGTGTTTCAGCACCCGAGATGAGTTTTTGGAAAAATCGCAAATGGCTCTGATGGCCTTGCCGTAAACTGAATACAAGAAATGTTACGATAATTGGACCAAGCACTGATATAAGTGTGTTGCAGTCGATGGAGAGTACACTCTCGATTTCGATGAATAATCTTGTATTTTAAATTTTCTGAATAAATTCCGGGAACTTTTTAATCAAGGTAGTATGTGATGTTTTCGGGTTTGCAGAATAAATTTACGAATTATCAAGTATTTCTCTCATGATAAATATGAAATAAAACTATGTGCTCAGTAATTGCAACTGAACTTGATTCGAGGGATGATCCTGCAACGTTTCCGTGTTTACATTTTTGTTCTTCACATCTTACTGCTTTTTAGACAAAAAGGATAACCGCACTCACACATAGAACAATCTCACCACCAGTGTAAATTTCAACATCGTTATGCGAGGTTAGCAATCTAGTGTAAAAGGTGATTGTCTTTCCCATCACACTGTGCTCACCACCTTCTAAAAATATTACATTTTACTCAGCACATTCCACCAGGTAATTTCTCTATTTACCGTGTTTTACGAATGTTGGATATCGCAAATACGCTGATGCTGTCATTCATTCGCTATTTTATATGTCATGTCATGTATGGCATCTTTAACTTCACTGTTGTAAAACCCATATTTCATTAAAAGTATCCATCAATTCCGTCTCTTGTTCTTCATTGCTCAAACTTGCTTATATGTGGGTGAAATCTCAACCACTGTGCTATCGGTATGTTTTCAAAAAAAGAAAAAGAGTTATTCAAACACTTGTCGAATACTCACATAAGGCAGCGAAACGATAATTCTAAACGAGCACCCAATTTTTCATTCTTCCAGTTGAGCGGGGACAGGACCGTTCTTACCCAATCCAACAGGCGTAAATAATGGGATCTGTATTTCAAAAAAAAACACGCATTTTCAAGAAGCGACTGAGATCAATCATATTGAACTGTATATGTATTTGAATGACTCCACTCCATCATAACGAATTTTGATTCCCACGTTTTTTACTGCTTATTTTCTGCGCCCGCTCTGGTTAGCCCGTGCTGTCGGTATCAACAATTTTATGCAATCCAATCACGTGCATGAATGCTTTGACACAGTGATAATATATGGTGATTTGGATGTCTTAGTGAATTTATGAATGATTGGATTTTCAATGCATGGTAATTGAAAGGATTTTCGAAATTCTGAATAGCATGATGAAAAATGTACCTTTCATTTCATCATTTGAAACCTTTAGTTAGAATACGATCTACTATCTACCTCTACTGTATGCACTGCTTCAAAGGGTGGCGCAGAAATCAATGCAAACGAATTGAATTTTTTCTACGGCAATATTTTCCTCCTGCTGCTTACTTTTTAAATATTTCACCCTACCGAAAGTTTAGCATAACATCAGTCGAAGAAGAAATTTCTTCTCCAATTTGGCAAAAGTACTTTCGAATGGAAACAATTGACTCGTACCTTTTTGTCACTTGCACCACCAGATTTTCCTTCAGGCGAAAATAATGTTCTGCTATCTTATAGATATATCTGGCTACGAACTTCTGTCAAGCTGTGGATGGCTATGAAACTCGGCTGTTAAATTTAATTGGATCATTTTCTCTGTTAGGAATTACACCATTTATGTGTCATATCAATCGGAACGAAGAGCCTCCAGCATCGGGTAATAATCGAAATGGTCGTTTATCGTATGTCAGTTGTAACCTTCGGAGATATATCTACAGCATTCCGGCAAACCGGAATTGATACATAAAACTGCTGGGACCTATTCTCAGAAAAAGACCATATTGTATAGCAGAATAATTATTTCAGTGCCTTCATTTATAACTTTTTTTCCAGTTGGCTGCTCTGTGGATCAAGTGCCATATTGGTAAGACTCTATCTAGTACTATACTTGGCGAAGTTTTAATGCATGTTGATTATTGTGATGTTTGAAAGTCATAGAATCGATCGTAAACATGAAACTGAATTTCAAGTTTTGTGTTTATAAGCGATTGAATGTTTTATTACCATTCAACAGTTACATAAGGCATCCTAAGAACCCTGTTATAAGCCAACCAACATGATACTTGAAAAAATAATGCCCATTAAAGTTGGGCTACCCAAAGATGTACCGTTTTATTCCTACAGAATATACCATCGTCATATAAATTCAATGAGTAAAACGTACCGTCAAAAGCAGCTATGAATCGAAATTAAAAAGCAGTTCTTGCCCTCCTTCCACCTACACATTTCAGCAAAGAGACTGCGGCAATTGGCGGAAATGACATAAAGCAATTTCCTCTGTTCGTCGTCTGTTCTGATGTTAAGCTTGATAAACAGGACATACCAGTAAGTCATGGAAGGAAACAGCAATAGTAAGTCAATGCATTTGGCGGCCCTAAGGTCTTGTTTAGACTGCATTGTTGTTTAATGCTAAGCCATGGATTGTATAGTGATATTTTGCTATTTTAGTTTACCTTTTCCATATCGATAGTCGCGCATATTTGGGAGGGATTCGCTCCCAACACAACCGTAGAAATATTGATTTAATTTGCCGCCCCCCATTGGCAATCATTCGACGTGAGATCAAATCGGCCGAAGCGGAGGAAGTACGGTATCGAATTGAGTCTACTTGCTGTTATTGGATCAATACAGGATTGAAGCGAAAACCGGAATCAATGGAAACGCAAAAAATCGATTATATATGCTTTGGCGTTTCACGATTAACCCCAACCAAGTGCAGTAAAAAAAATCAAATTGATTTTAATAAGGTCGTCATATTTTTTAAATGAATTTATTTCTTCGGCAAATGGCTAGTGATTTCAGATTAAAGAGAACAAAACCTGACCGATGAACCTCATCAATACATATAAATTGTTAGCAATGCTGATTGAACGAGGATCATAAATAACAAACACAGAAGAAGAGAAGCACTTTGGGTGCACCGAAAATTGTCCATTTGCGGATAAAATGGACAACAAAAAGGATTAAAAAATTGTATTGTACTTTTGCTGCTAACTTGATGTCGTTTTAATTCGCAACATCAAAGCACATACATCGATCAATACTGCGCTGCTTCATCCGTGAGGGTTAGTCCATTGTCATGACACTAGTTTCTTTTTTTTCCAAAATGACTCCGGTGTTCCGGGTCATTATTCCCTTGAAGCACCTGATCTTCAAGGGTGCTTCAAAAAATTTTTAGTGGTAACTTCTTCATTGTTAAAATGAAACTAATTAAACTAATGGCAAATGTTGGACAGGTTTTAAATAAAACTATTTACACATAAATTGAAGATGCAAATTACTTTGAATTTCGTTTTTAAGGTTGATTTTCTAATTGTTAGAAAAGTATGTAGCTATTTTGCCTTTCTCATATAAAAGGGCTATACAATCACTGTTAAAACCGACTTTTAAACCGAGGCCCGGAGGGCCTCGATCATTCAACTCAGCTCAACGAACTGAGCAAATGTCTGTGTGTGTGTATTTATGTATGTATGTATGTGTGTATGTGACAAATAATGTCAATAATGTCATAGATGGCTTGAACGATTTTCACAAACTCAGATTCAAATGAAAGGTCTTA